>NC_058130.1:641441279-641550575 GCF_016433145.1 Gracilinanus agilis | reverse complement strand
AAGGGAAGGCAAGGCAAGGCAAGGCAAGGCAAGGCAAGGCAAGGCAAGGCAAGGCAAGGCAAGGCAAGGGAAGGAGGATGGAAAAGAAGAAAAAGAAGAGAAGAAAAGAAAAGAAGAAAGGAAGAGAAAAATTTTAAGTAGCATATCAATTTGTAAATATATTATATTATAAAAACTCTTCCCATCTATACCATACTTATGATAACATAGCATTTGTCAAACTATATTCAGTGAAAACACTAGTGTTCCATATAATGAAATGAGACCCATTTCAACTAGAGTAACATTTTCTCCTCTGAAAACATTAAGTACTGTATGTGTATATCAAAAATGCTTCTTACAAATAACATTTTTTCAGCATGAAAACAGGCTTACTTTCTTCTATTTAATTTCAAATTTCCATGACCTTCCTCTCCCCTCTTTTTCCATTTGGATATGGACTACATCTATGCCTTTGAGAATTGCATTGATCACTTCTGGCATTTCTTCCCTCTCCTTTTTGAAACGAGTTCTTTCTCACCCAGGCTGAAAGTGCTTAAGACACTCACAGGCTGATTGATCCCCCTACTCATCAGCAGAGGAGATTTGATGTCAACATATGTCAAAGCCAAGAGTTTTAAGACCAATTCAGATGCTACAGTTCTGTCTGGAAAACATTGGATTTGAGGGTGATGGGTGGGCAAAAGAGGAAACATGCACACACTATGTGCCAGGCATTGTGATAAGTGCAGAAGAGTCATTCCAAGTCCTAGTTCTGCTGTCGACAACCTACATGACCTTAGAAAATTTGTTTCACCTCTTTGGGCCTCGTTCCTTTTCCATAAAATTTGGGGGGATGGGATTGGACTGAAAATTTCTAAGTTCCCTTCCTCTGCTAAAGTCTTGGGATCCTAGTTTAGAACATGCTACAGAAACTACAGATAAAGCAATGAATGTTCATGTTATACCAAAATTGCTGAAGAGATACATACAATATAATCAACAGTCTTCCAAGGCTACACCCAGTATCCAATATCCTGGTATCCCAGCAAGAAGAAATCTGAGAGTTCCCACTGGTGACTCCTTTTATCCCCAGACAGGCCATAAACAGTAACCTGTATAGCTATACTCAAACTGGTTGATTTACACTACCAGCCCCAAGTTTTTCCCATCAGTAGTCTTCAAAGGCAATTCTTGCACTTGCTCCCAATCAGTTATTCCCCCAATTTCAGTTATTTTACAAAGCCACTTAGATTACATTTCAAGCCAGATGATTTACTAAATGTGGTTTTTAAAGCACTGTGAGCCAGTTGGGGTGATCACTGCAGAGCTTGGTACCATATAAGCTACATTACAGTTATTATTACAGCCAAGTCACCAACATGGGGTTTGACAGAAACAATATACAGAGGATTCTCTCTTCTACCTAGCCAGTCTGCCCACTGAGGCAGTGCCTGTGCACTGGACAAATGAAGGACCATCCTGAATTAATTTGTCCAGGAGCTCCACAGATGATCCAACTTGTTTTCCTTCTAATAAGGCAACAGAGAAGGTAAGTTCTCCACACTGATAAATGAGGGTAGAGATATAGGAATTTTAAGTTTTATTTCTGAGATATAATATCTTAGGATCATAGATTCATTGATTTTGTCCTGAAAGAAACCAGATTGTTTTGTACAACTCCCTCATTTTACAAAGGAATGATATTCAGATAAGCAAAGTGATTGGCTCCATACCCTGAAGCCTGAGGCTTTTCTCCATACCCCTATTCACACTGGCAGGAAGGTACCTGGAAAGAAGTTACTAGGCCTCTGGGAGTTTAAAATTAACCCCTAGGAGCTAAAGAATATCTTTCTAGTGCTATAGCTCAAGAGCCCCCACCAATGTGCTTCCACCCTAACATGATTACCAATTCATATCAAATAGCCAGATTTAATTAGTTTTAGAAGCAAGTATTTAGTATTGTAGGTTTAGTTACTTAGCTCTTTTAATGTAACAAATAAACAAAATAATGAATACATTTAAATTAAAGAAACATCTGAAAAGTGTGGCATAAAGAGTGTGTCCAAAGCACAGAGTCCAGGAGGAAACAGGTTCATGGGGCAAAAGGGTAACATAGTTCCTAGTCCTTTTGCTAGAATCCTCAAGATGTCACCTTTTCTCCTGAGCTCCTTTCTGAGGATTCTATTATGACACTGATGGGAAGTGCAAAATCTTTTTGGACCCTTTGAAGTTCTTGAGATCCTCCTCTGGTAAAGGCTGGGGAAAAGGAGACAGAGGAACCAAGGAGTTCTCCTATCCCCAAAGGAATCATTCTCAGAAGCTGGGCTGGAAACAATATTGCTATTTCATAGAAGGTTCACATGACATGAAACTTTTCTGTTTCACCAAACTAAAATGCCTTTGAATTGTTTGATATCCCATTTGAATTTACACCTCTGATTGATTCGATTAACTGCATTTTCACCTGATAAACCACCACACAGGTATGTAGGTGAGTGTTCTGGGGATGGGATTAGTACCTGACTCAAACGCATCCTTAATGTGTAGCTAGGTGACCAATAAATAGAACGTCTGCCATCACAGAGTCAGGAAAATTCAGCTTCCTGAGTTCAATGATGACCTTTTCATTAATAGTTACATGACCTTGGGCAAGTTCTTTAACCCTGTTTGCCTCAGTTTCCTCATCTACAAAATGAGCTAGAGAAGGAAATGACAAACTAATCCAGGATCTTTGCCAAGAAAATCCCAAATGGGGTCAAGAAGAGTCAGATACAACTGAAAAACTGACAACTGAACGGCAACAAAAATTCGTACCTTCACACTAGTCATTAAACTTAAAAGCTTTGGGGGGAAAATGTAAGAAAGAAGATTGGCATGGTCCACAAGCCATATAAAAACTTCATTTGATGCACATTTCAACCTTCCTATTCCAAATATCTATTTTTTTAATGGGAGAAGCCAATGAGCATCAGAACTTAGATTAAAAGCTATTTTTCTCTAATGCTGGTGTTCTTTTTTTTGCCACTCCCAATCCAAAGTACATGGTAAAGTTGGCATATACACTGTTCCCCAGGGTTGCTTCCAGACCTCATTCAGCAACCATCAATCAACAACCTCTTGCCTTCAGGTTCTTCCTTTATGTCTATACCATCTTCACCCAATCCTTTACATTGTCTGTTCCCCACTAACCTCCTAGTCATTCTTCTACCTCTCTTCATGTAAACCACTTGAAAACTTTAAAATGCATAAATTCCAGTTAAAATAGTATTATTGTTATTTTGGTACCTGGCTCATAGTTTTCCTTTCCCCCATCAATATCCTTCCACCCAGTAGACTTCCTGGAAACAAAGTAACAGACAATTTATAACAGCGTTTCATTGTTGAATTAGACTTTCTCTCCATTGCCTTTCCTGCCCCTTCTACTAGACCTGGGAAAGAGGACTTTTATATTTAAACAGTGAACTGTATGAGGAAAGAGAAGCTGGTAGCCTGCATAAGGAACAAATCAAGTAATTAATTAATCAATCACAGACTCTTAAGATCTGGAAGCAATCTCAGAAGCCATCAAGGCCCAGTTATACATGAACAGGAGTTCCCTCTGTCATATTCACAAAAAATGGTCATTTGATCTTCTCTTAAAGATTTCTGAGGAAGATCTGACTCCTTCCCAGGACAGCCCATTCCACTTTGGTATATGTCTAATGGAGGCCCTTTTGTAAGGATATTTTCCCTTACATTAATCTAAAATCTGCCTCTCTGTAACATCCATCCATTACTTGCTCTGCTCTCTCAACTAAAACAGGCTTAATCCTTTCTTCCAAATGGAATCTATATTTGAAAACAGTTATCAATCCATGACAAATCTTCTCTTCATCAGTGGAAATATCCTATATCTTTCAAATGATACTCCTATGAGAGGAGACTGAGGCTTTTCCCCATACTGGTTGCCTTCCTCTGAACGCTCTCCAGTTTGGTAATGCCCTTCCTAAAATGTGTCAACCAGAACTGAACACAATTCTCTAGGTGTGGTTTGACCAGGGCAGAGTGAAACAAGTCTACCATCTCCTTTGTTCTGAACACTATGTCACTCTTAATTCAACCTAAGATCACATTAGCTTTTTGTTATTGTTGATCCCATTATACATTTTGACTCATATCGAGCTTACACTCCACTAAAACCCTCTGAAGCATGAATTAGAAGAAAGAATAATGGGTTTGATGTCAGGAGGCTGGAGTTCCAATCTTGGCTCTGTCATTTACTACTACCAAAATCAATTTCTTGAGCCTCAGTTTCTTCATCTGCTAAATGAACATGGTTGGTCCTTAAGGCTACTCCCTGCTCTAAATTGACTAACTTTTTATCTTTCTTTCAAACATGCCTCCCCAACTTGAACTTGTAAAGTTCTTCCTGGAACTCTAAATATTAATTTATTGGGTTCTGGTCCAACATTCTAATCTGAGAGTTAAAAAAGTTAAATGATTCATTCAAGGTCACCCAAGAGAGTAAGTAGCAAGGCCAGAAGTTAAATCCAAGTCATCTGATTCCATATCTCATACTCTTTCTATATACTATTGTTTAATTAGAATCTGCTCCCCAGCATCCCACTTTTGTTCTCACATTGCACCCTTACATTTTGTGTGACCACCTCTCTCTTTTCCCGCAAATGCAGCTGGGAAATCTTTTCTTTACTCAGGTTTTTACTTTTATCCTTTTATTTCTTCTACTTCAAGTGATTATTAATAAATCTTATAAAATATACTACTTGGAGTTATTGGATACTAATTTTAATCTTATACCATACTACTTATAAATAGTTTATTTTATTTAGGTGAAAAATGTTTTGGGTTACAAGAATACCTTAATAATAATGACTATTAGGTTAGTTATTATTATATTATATATTATATTAGTTCTCCAAATTATTTTGTTTCATTTCTGAAAACGAGTGTTTGTTATACTAACTGTTTTTGCTTTGGGAGCCAAGAGAAAGGAATAAGCATTCACTAAGTGCCTTCTGCATGCCCAACACTGTGCCAAGTGATTTACAAACATTAACTAATTTAATCCTCACAGACTTGGAAGCCTGAGTGTTGGTTTCAAGTCATGTCTTTCAGTAGCAAAGGAAGAAGGTTTGTGAATCATATATTATTCTTTCATATTACAAGCTGAAGTCTTGAAAAAAGAGAAAACTGGCTTTATGATGAAGCTAGGTGGTACAGTGGTTAGTATTAGACTTGAAGTCAGGAAGACGTAAGTTCAATTCCTAACTCAGACACTTGCTGGTTGTTTAATTCTAGGCAAGTCACTTAACCTTTTTTTGGCTCAGTTTCCTCATCTATAAAATGGGGAGGATCAAATATATGTAACATGTTTAGTAAACCTTAAAGTACTACACACTTATGCTAATTTATCCACTCCTACACTTAACCCCATTTCTTCTATATCCTGAGGTGAAGTTTTATTCTCCTGTATCAATATATTTTTTTGAAGTTTTAGATCTATTCAAGTGGAAAAGGTTGCAATTTGAGCAACACTATGGTGAGAGAGAGACAGAGAGAGAGACAGAGAGAGAGAGACAGAGAGAGAGAAGAATACTGTGTCCAAAGCCTTATAGATAGTTTTAAAAAAAACTAATTTGTGTTGCATTGCGACTTGAATAAAATTAATGCTTCTGGTCTTACTTAAAATAGAAAAGAGTGGGATTAATTTACCTCCTCCTTCCCTAAAAAAATTACTGAACTGACCCCAACCCTCATTCTCCAATATGTTTCTAGATTTAGCTATCTTTTGAAACCCATCCAAGGAAGATTAAGCTCTAAAAAAAACCTAGAAATGAAATTTGAGATTGAGTGGTTTGTTTTTTTTTTTAAACAAAGAAGGGAGCAAGAATAAACTTTATGTACTGAAACAAATCGTTACTCTCACTTTTGAACACACCTCTAAAGAGGATACTGTTCTTTCTGTGTACTGTAGAGGCATCCCATGTTGTACACTGCTTTTACTTGCATCATTTTTACTGGATGGCACTTTACGCTTTGTCTCCCAGATTCTTTTTCTATCATAGACTTTGGACGACATCTAGGCTAATTTTTAAAGCCAGCTCTTCAATGTGGGCTCCAATGCTGTGCTTTTGTATTCTTAGAATGCACTCTCCTGTGGATATGTTCAAATGATTTCACATATAGAACTATCCCTCCATTCAACATGCCCACAACAAACCAAGAGGTAAAATAACAGAAAGCCTTTCTAAGTTAGAGACACAAACTCGAGTCTGATGTGATTTGTGTACTAGCTTGGAGGTACACCTGAATAAATCACTTAATCATCCTTCATGGTAGGGATTAGACTATATAATATAAAAACTACTTTTCCTTAAACTTCAAGGCCAATGGGTCCTTTGTCTTCCAACCATCTTCACCCTTCACAATTCCCAACCGGGCACAGCTGGATTATTTTATAAAAGGGTTTCATATTAACTGTGTGATGAAATTTAAAAAAAAAAACCTGAACACATGGTCAGTTTTGCAAGAGAAGTAGCTGAAGTACCCATCAAGCCAATAAATGAAATAAAATGGAAGGCTATGCCATGCTCTCATTTTTAAGCCATTCTCCAGCATGAAATACCATGAGTTTTTAGAAACTCCCAGGCATATTCTAATTTGAAAAATAAATGGTTTTACAAATAGGATTCTATCTATGCAAATTGTAGAAGATCATATGAGTTGAGACAGAACAATTGAGAAATAATTCTAAATAGAATGAGCATCATGGAACTCAACCTAGCCAACTAAGTAATATCCCCAAATTATAGATTTCAAGAGGAAAAGGGCAAGGATTTTTTTTTCTCTCAAGTTAAAAGAAAATGTAGAACAATAGAACGAGTCAGGGTTTAGTTTGGTACGTGAGGCATATCCATTATTTTTAAATGCTCCCTGGGCTAAATGAGAATCTTTTTGAAACTTAACATCAAGAGTACAATAAAAGTAGGTAAGAAATCACTTCCTATACAATCAACATAATTGCTACCTTGGCCATTTTGTGCCATATAGCAAATTCAACTCTGAAGAAGAACTTGTCAGTGGGTATGGCCCACTCTATCTTAGATCATCTGTTAGCCTACAAGTAAACAGTAACACAATATTGTACTACACAAGGAAGTTTTATTCCTGACCATAGTGAACAATCATTTGTGTTCTGAAGCATAATAACTTAATACAGTACAAGTGAAACTATGGATGCTATTCTTTATCACTGAATTTTCTAATTCCTTTTCTGAAAATCTACTAAAGTAGTTTATCTTGCGACACTGGGGTTTCCTAAAAGTTGCCATATTTAAAATATATTAAATATTTTCTTTCATCCATTTTATATTTGCTGCTTTCAGAATTCTATTTAACATTCCCTACACTCCTTGCATTGCTTCACCTTCTGTGCAGGTGAAGAAAGTAAACCTTATGTGTAGTCAACCATTTCCCAAGCTCTCTAAAGAGAAGAATTTGTATGCCTTTTCCATCTGATTTTTTTTTTTTGCTCTTTCTATGAATTAGCCCTGACCTGTCCTGTAAGCCTTATATGTTAAAGCAATTTATTTTGTTGTCTATTTTTCTTACATGCTTTAAGGGAGGGGCAGTTAGGTGGCTTGGTGGATAGAGAGATAAGCTTGGATATTTGAGGTCTTGGTTCAGATCTGACCCCAGATATTTCCTAGCTCTGGGGCCCTGAGCAAGTACCAATTCTAAGAAAGAAGGTAATAGGGAGGGAGGGAAGGGAGAAGGAAGGAAGGAAGGAACGAACGAACGAACTAACGAACGATCAAAGAATTACTGGAATTAATTGATTGGGAGAGGAAAGGGAAATGTTATGCTGAGACATCTTTTGTTTTCATTTAAAAAATAAAACAAAACTTTAGTGCTTGCTTCGGCAGCACATATACTAAAATTGGAACGATACAGAGAAGATTAGCATGGCCCCTGTGCAAGGGTGACACACAAATTTGTGAAGCATTCCATATTTTTTGAAGGGGAAAGTAAGAACATGAATTATGTAACCATGATAACTTTTCTAAAAAATAAAAATTATTTATTTTAAAAAAAAAACTTTACCTTCTGCCTTAGAATTGATATTAAGTTTGGGCTCCAAAGCAGAAGAGCAGTAAGGGATAGGTAATGGCAGTTCAGTGACTTGCCTAGAGTCACTCAGCTAGGAAGTATCTGAGGTCAAATTTGAATCCAGGATCTCTTGCCTCTAGGCCTGGCTCTCTATCTGCCTCTCTGCCCCAATAGGTCTGACATCTTTAGGAAGATCTAGCTGAATGGAGGATGGATTGGAGAGAGAATAATACAGATGTAGTCAGACCAACTAGAAGGTGTGAGGTGATGAGGAGTCTGCACCAGGCACCGGGCAGTGTTAGAAACTGGATAAGGAGGTGGGAGGTAAGAGTGAG
Source organism: Gracilinanus agilis (assembly GCF_016433145.1). Taxonomy (NCBI): domain Eukaryota; kingdom Metazoa; phylum Chordata; class Mammalia; order Didelphimorphia; family Didelphidae; genus Gracilinanus; species Gracilinanus agilis. The sequence goes on along the minus strand of NC_058130.1, from coordinate 641,542,149 downwards.
GAGTCCAAGATACAATCCTAGGTGACTGGGAAGATAATGATGCCCATAATATGGAAGTGAGGAGGACTAGAGGAAGTTAGAAGGTTTGGGGACAAGGGGTGGGGAAGATAATGAGTTCCATTTTGAACATTTTAAGTTGAAGATGTTTATAGGACATTCAGTGTGAGATGTTGGAAAAGCAATTGGAAATGTGAGACTGGAAGTCAACAGAGAGGTTAGGACTGGATAAGTAGATTTATCAGCCTAAGGGATGATCACTGAATACAGGGGAGATCAGATCACCAATCAAAATTGTTCAGAGGGAGAAGAGAAAAGGGCCCAGAATAGAGCCCAAGGTTAGAGTGAGTTAAGTGAGAGAGAGAATTTGAACACAGTTCTTCCTGACTTCAGGTCCATAAATATACAGTTAAAGTTCATGATGAAACCTTAAGGGACACCTCATGATATAAGGGAAAGATTACTGCGTCTAGAGTCAGAGGTCTCTACTCTGCTACTTACTATTTATATGACCTAGAGTAAGTCACTGCCTTTCAGAGAATCTCAACTCTCCATAAAAAAAATAGAGTTGGACTATAGGATCTCTAAGATCCCTTCCAGCCCTAAAATGATTATCCCACACAGTACTTTCCTGGAAGGAAGCCCCCTAGTCCTTCTTTCCTATTCTATTCCTGGAGGTAAATCAGAATTTGAAATTGTAAAGAAAGCATTTCTAGGAAGTGAATTTGAAGGCACTTAGGCCTCCTGAAGGTCATTCCCATGTGCATCACAAAGTAAAATAAAGCACTTTTTACCTTAGGGGCTGAAACTGCTTTCCACTGAATGCCTATTCACATGCTCTAAGAGCTCCATACTCCTACTCTCCAACTAAGTCAAACTGCAGAGAAATCCACTGAAATGGGCAGCCTACAGAATTCTGAAAATACTCCAGCAGATCTAAAGAGCCCTTCAGCCTGTACAGGATTTATAGAGAGTTGTGAATTCAGCAAGTCTTGTGAAATAATGGCTTTCCACATACTTCATGGAAATACAACATACATTTTTCAAAGATGGAAAAAAGGCTGTTTTATCCCTTTCCCTTACTAGCAAAAATGAATACATTGTTTTAGCCTTACTTCTCCCAGTCCTGCAACATGCACACACTCTAATCTTTAGCTAATCACAAATGTCTGAAGTAAAAAATCTTTCCAAAGATCCTATTCAGGACATTCTTTTTTTAATGAAAAGATTTTATTATTAAGTCAATTTTCACAATACTAATCAGTAGATGATTAAATAACAATATAAATTGTAGCAAATTCGGATTAATAATGATACATTTGCTCTCAACCACCTGCATATTTATGAAGCTCAATTTCCATTACTTTTTAAAAATTTAAACCCTTACCTTCTGTCTTAGAATCAATACCAAGTATCATTCCTAGGGTGAGGCATTTGGGATTAAGTGACTAGCTCAGAGCTGGGAAGTATCCTCCATTACTTTTAAAAATATAGTTGGTGGCTAGAGAGCCAGGCCCAGAGATGGAGGTCCTGGGTTCAAATGTGATCTCAGACACTTCTTCGATATGCGATTTTGGGCAAGTCACTTAACCCCCATTGCCTAACCTTTACCACTCTTCTGCCTTGGAACCAACACACAGTATTGATTCTTTTTTTTTTTAAACCTTTACCTTCCGTCTTGGAGTCAATACTGTGTATTGGCTCCAAGGCAGAAGACTGGTAAGGGTAGGCAATGGGGGTCAAGCGACCTGCCCAGGGTCACACAGCTGGGAAGTGTCTGAGGCCAGATTTGAGATTTGAACCTAGGACCTCCCATCTCTAGGCCTGGCTCTCAATCCACTGAGCTACCCAGCTGCACCCCCCCCCACAGTATTGATTCTAAGACAGAAGGTAAGAAGAAAGAGAGAATGAGAGATAGAGACAGAGACAGAGAGAGGGAGACAGAGAGAAAAAGTCAGAGAGAGACAGAGAGACAGAGTTGGAATCCTTTTCTAGTTGTCCTTATGAGACATCTTTTTTTGTATCACTTGGTATATTTCTCACTCTCGTTTCTTTGTAGTCTTTATATTTGTCATTTTTATGACACTGAGATATCCCATTACATTATTAAACCATACTTTATTCAACTATATTCCTCAACTGTTGAATATTTGGTTGTTTCCAGTTTTTCACTAATACAAATAAGGCAACTCTGACTATTTTTGTAGAAATTTTTTTCTTTTCAACATAAAGATGTCTTCTTTTTAGTCACTCCTATAATCCAATAGCATTCCAGTCCACCTATGTCCTTTCTCCTTTTTATTAGTAGGAATCTTAAAGCTAAGCTCAATTCCCCAGTGAGGATGAAAACATAACTCTTCCAGACTGAGACAATGGCTTCTAGGTTGATGTCTGAATGCTGAGGATAATTTCTGTGGCTATTCTAGAAAGAGAAGTGTGTCCAGTGGGAATCTGAGACTTAGGGAGGCCTTCTAGGCCACAAAGTAAAGTCAACTGAGGGGCTCCTGTGTAGGTGTTATTGTTGCCAAGCAACCAGCTAGGCCTCCTGGGCGTGTGGCTAGAATTCCTATGGAGCCTGTCTCTGCTTGCTCAGGAATTCTTACTGGGAACATGCTTGCCAAATCTATGGGAGCCTTCTCTCAGCTTAGATCTCCCTAGTGTCTTTAGAACCCAGAAGATTCCCATAATCCTCTTGAAAAGGAAGAAGAGTACCTACAACCATTTACTGTGTTGGAAAATTCCTGTTCCAGTTTTAAAGAAAAAGAAAATGCCTCCATCCTAGGTTTAAATTCAACTTTGGGCCTGGACATCTCTTGCTGAATCATCTAACTCCTACCCAACCTAGAGAGCCAGGATTGGCTTCTGAAGAGTCTTTGGATGAATCACTCTCAGAAGCTAAAACAGGAAGGAGTACAGTACTCCAGGTAAAACACAGAGATGAAAATAGATTTAAAAACTGACTTCAGACACAGACAGGATCTAGGTAATGTATTTCCCCAAAAAACAATGACACATTTTCACTCAAGTATTTTTTGGGGGTGGGAGGAGGACTCAGTTGAGATGCTTGACATCACAAAATCTATCCCAAAAACTTACTTCATTTTTTTTATCCTGTTATGGATAACTTTGTTGGAACATGTCAGAACAAAAGGGACCCCCAAGCTTCCCTCAAAGGTCAGCTCATATCATATCCTACTCAAGTTCTTTCCTAATCCCTCAAATTGTTGGTGCCTCCTCACCCTCCTTTGTAAAATTACCTTGTTTCTCCTTGATATATGTTTTGGATAGACTTTAAAATGTATGTGTTGTTTCCCCAGTAGAATATAATCTCTCCTTGAGGATAGAGACTGTTTGATTTTTTGTCCTTATATCCCCAGCTTATGCCAGGCACATAGTCAATGCTGATTGTAAACCTAGGAATTGAAGCAATATCTGAAATTATTTAAGCGGAAAAAAAATGCAATGTCGAGTTCTTTTAATTTTCCTTATTTTACTTTATATTGTAGAGTGTTAGATTCAAGAAGGTCTGAATCCAGATCCTCCCTCAGAAACTCCTTCTGTAACCCTAAGTGAGATACTTCTCCTCTGGCTCCATTTCTTCATCTATAAAATGGGTTAATAGCACCTAACTCACAGGGTTGTTCGAAGAATAAAGTATGTATGCTGCTTTGCAAACCTTAAATCACTATATAAATATTAGCTATCATTATTAATACCACAACCCTTTCCATATGCAGATAAGTGTTGTAGTCATGTGTGGAATGCTTCTATAAACATAAGGCACTTCCCATCCCAGTTGGGTTGAATGGTACTAAAGGCACATCACCGATCTGCTTATTCAAATCCATGCTTACCCACAGGCCCACAGAATGACAAACAACATCCCTTGAGAAGGGCAAAAGAATTGAACTGAAACCGTGGAGTCATTTCATTAGAAGCAGCCATCAGGCAGTAACTGATTATTTTCAGCTGAGAATGGTATCGCTGTCCTCATGTTACAAAATGGTATCTTGATGAGATGAATGAAATAGCAGCCTCCAGAAATATGAACAACTGGCTTTCTTTTATAACGTGAGAGGGCAGAGGACGAGGCTGGCGGTTTAGCTTTAGCACAGCTTTCTCTAACGTGTGGGATCCAAGCTTGAAACTTGAGCCGGAGTCTTTGCTACAGCCCTGGCAGCGAGATACTCAGGTGACATCACTCAGGAATCAGTTCTTTGGAAAATTCTTCTGGGAACAAGTAACTTGGTCAAAAGGCCCTTCCTCTTTTAGAAGGGCGGTTTAGTACGACCAATAGGGCAGAAGAACTGGGGAACCTTCTTCAAGAATGGGTAGAAGTATCAATCAATCTGGAGAGGTTTTTGAGAGAGGCTATGATCTGGAGAATATCTGAACACAGATTAGAAGTCTAATAGAGGTGCACCTTACCTCCACTTACACATCTCTGTAAAGCTATTTATGACCTAATGGGTTAAAACATTCAAGGAAGCCTCAGGAGAAATCACTTACCCTCTCACTTTCCTCATCTGGAAATAGAATCTAAGCCTCAATTTTCCTTCTCTGGAAAATGGAAAGGCTCACATTGCCTACCTCCTGGGATTGTTTCAAGGAATAATTTGTATGCTTAAACGTCTATATAAATGTAAATCATAATTCAGTTAAAATGATGTAGCCCTCTTGATGCTTTTGTAGTCAATCAATAATTATTTATTGAGCACCTAATATATGCCAGGTATGTTTGGCTAAACATTTAGCCAAAAAAATGGCCAAAAAAAAAAAAAAACACTGCTTTCAAGGGGAGATACAATATGCAAAGTTGTTTATCAACAAGTTTAAAATAGGATAGATTAGAGATAATCTCATGGGGGAGGCCCAAAGACTAAAAAGGACTGAAAAAGGCTTCTTGCAGAAGGTGGAATTTTAACTGAGATCTGAAATGAAGCAAAGATGAGTGAGAGAATTCCAGGCACGGGGCAAAGCCAGGGAAAATTCCTAAAGCTGGAAGATAGCTGTCTTGTGGAAAGAAGGCAAGGAAGTCAGTGTCACTGGATTGCAGTATGAGGGAGGAGCTAAAGAGAAAGGTAACAAGGGTTAAGTTGTAAAAAGATTTGCAAAGTCAAAAGGAGGTTTTTATATTTGATCCTGGAGGCAAAAGGGAGCTATTAGAGTTGAATGAATGGTGAGCTAGGAGTAGGCAGTGTGAAAGGATCAGGCTTTCACTTTAAGATTAATTTGACAGTCAAGTGGAAAATGATCTCAAGTGGGGAGAGATTTAGGGTAGAGAGACCAACCAGAAGACTACTGAAATAGTCCACATATACGGTGATAAAGGATTGTACCAGAATGGTGGCAGGGTCAGAGGAGAAAAGGAGAAATATAAAATAAATGTGTGTGAATGTAGAAATGGCAGGACTTAGTAACTGATTGATATAGAAATTGATTGAGAGTGAGAATCGGAGAATGACTCCTAGGGTGTAATCCTGGGGGACAGAAGGGATGGTGCCAATCTTGACTGTAATAAGAAAGATCCAAGAAGGGTAGGGGGTTGGAGGAAAAGTTTTGGAAAGGTTAATTTTAAGATGTCTTCAGGACATCCATTTGGAGACATGCAAAGGTAACTAGAGATGTGGGACTGGAGGTCTGGAGAGAAGTTAGGGCTGGGCCAATATGTATGAGATTCATCTACCCAGAGAAATGGTATGTGTTTTACATAGTTGTTTATATTCTCATGTCTTAACTTCAACGCAGAGACTATCATATTGGCAATTTTAATTATTTACGTAAGATCTTTGCGAAATAATTATTTATGTAATGTCTTCGAAGCAAAAAGCTCTTTAGAAATATCATGTTCATGTTTGTTATTTGACCAACTGAACTGGTGGGAGGGAGAGTAAAACATTGGGAGGTTTATTTCACAATAGTCTAACTCTAAGCCATTGAAGTAGAGGTCAAATGGGTAAGAGTAAATTAATTAATAATTGTTTGGAGGGGGAAAGTTCCTAGGTTCCCCTTTCTGATTCCAAATGAACATCTTTAATCATTTATCCAGATTAGCAGGAAATAAAACTTACTCCATTTTACAAGAAAACATCTAGATAGTAAGTGGAGCATACAATAAATTTAACAGAACAGGTAACATAAAATTCAGGTTAGTATTTTACCCATTATGCTTTATTGCTTCTCAACTTTTAGGCAGGTAGATGGTATAGTGAATTTACATTCCAAGGTTGTTTGGAGGATAAAATGAGTATTTGTGAAGTGCTTCACAAATGTGAAAGTGTTATATAAATGCTAGCTATTATTAAGATTGTGCCATCTGGTAGCTTTCTGACTACAGAGCATTACTCTCTTATGAAAAGAATGTCATATAAATTAGATAATTTTCATTAACAATTACTTTGGCATTCTGAGGCAAGTGGAAGATATGATAAATTCTTTAATATTTACTGTCTCAAAATTTATGTATAAAATGTCTAACATGTAATACTTTGGGATTTATAAAATGCTTTTAAAATATTATCTCAATTGATCCTCATAACAATCCCTGGAAGGTAGGTACTAGCATTATCTCCATTTTACAGATTAGGAAAATGAGGCAGAAAAAAAAGATTAAATGGCTTATCCATGGTCACATAATTAGCATTGGAACTCATTTTCTATATTGTTTTGCTTTTTTCCTCAAAGCTTATAAGTAATAAAATTACTTTTAGTCTAGCACTCACTACCCTACTTACTGCCTAATAATCAAATTTAAAAAGATTTTTCTTTAAATTAACAACTAGAAACTTTTAAAAAATCATGTTACATCAAATAATATCAAGATAAGAAAATCCCAATAATTGGGGTCATGTTTTCCTTTCTAATAAAAAATAACTGCTGATTTAAAAAAAACATGTTGAATGACTAAAAGTAATTTTATTTATTACTTTTAAGCTTTGAGGAAAAGAAGCATAACAATATAAACTGTTAGTATTATGACACTTCTGTCCCATTCATACCAACTGTATTCAGATACAGTTAAGAGGTATATAAAGCAAAAAGATGACTTCTGGGAATCACATACTCCCTTAAACATTATTCACAAACAGAACAGGCCTTCCCTTCTACTAGATGGCAAGTTGCTTGAAGGTAAAAACCTTCTTTTGTGTATCTGCATTCCCCAGCAGCATCAGTCCAGTGCCTTCCTCAAAGAAAGTATTCATGAAATATATCTGTTGAATAAAAAATAGCCTTTACTGGCAAATAAAACCTTTTGCTATATTTTATCCCTTGAATGTATAATAATGAGTGTTTGGAAATTTGTGTTAAGATGACAATTAAGAAACTACACATAAAAACACTTTGGATGATGAGATCTGCTCTAGGCTGTACCATTTATATAAAACATGAAGCATTTTTGGTAAGAAATTATTTCACTGGTGAAAGGAAGAAGTGTCAAACATCAGCTCAACCAGATTAAAATGTAATTGGAAAAATATTCAACAAAATAAATAAAAATACAATAGAACATAAATAATATTAATATGTGGCTTTCTAAGTCAATATATAGCAGCCACGGTTCCTTATGTACATATGAGTTAATGGCCACTGTTTGTATTTGAGTTTGACACCACTAGTATAGGGAACTCCCAGTGAGTAAACTCCCTGTATGAATGCTGACAGGTAACTGCTCTACAATTTATAGTCTTACAAAGTTGCCTAGGGCACTAATAAATTGAGTGATTTGCCCAAGGTCATATGGCCAACAACGACTTGAACCCAGATCTTCCTGACTCCAAGACCAAATCTCCCTTCACTAAATTCTACTAGCTACTTCTGAGAACAAAAATTTTAATGGAAGAGTTTCTAGTAACGGAAGTTTAGGCATAAACACTAGTTAAGAGTCTGGGTTTCATTGTTTTGTGTGTGGGGGTGTTGTTTGTGTATTTGTTTCTGTGGATGATTATTCAATTTATGAACTGAAGTTAAGAATCACCCAAAGTGACAATGGAGAAGTACCAGGTGGGCATGGCCAGGCAGCAACACATTACAAATAAGGAATTATTCAGGGTGAAGGGTAAATAATGTCATCCAAAAAATGTCAAAGATAGGAAAAAAGAATGAGCAAGTCATCGAGCAAGAGTGATAGATCAGGGGCAGCTGGGTAGTTCAGTGGATAGTTCAGAGTCAGGCCTAGAGATGGGAGGTCCTAGGTTCAAATCTGGCCTCAGACACTTCCCAGTTGTGTGACCCTGGGCAAGTCACTTGACCCCCATTGCCCACCCTTCCCACCCTTCCCACTCTTCTACCAAGAAGCCAATACACAGAAGTTAAGGGTTTAAAGATAAAAAAAATAATAATGTTTTTAAAAAAGTGATAGATCAAAGATGGTCAAGTAGAATGGCGCTCATGCAATGTCAAGGGAACATGAGGAGGTGCCCATCCCAATGGGAAGACTCTCCTCTCCCCTTCTCCCATTTTATGGTAAAAAATAGACAGGATTTGAATATGATGGATGGGCATGGCTGGATTTTAATCTGCAACGTTGGAAGTAGGATTCACATAAATGAGATCTGAGATCCAATGGAATTTAAATACTAAGTTTAAAATAAATTTTTAAAAAATTTAACAAGCATTTCTGAATCAATTACTGCCTTGAAGCAAATGCCACCTAAAAGCTTTGTAAAAAAAATGTATATAGAAGCAGCAGAGAATATTTGAAAGTATACAAAGACAAAATGTCCTCAAAATACTGTTTTAATTAGTGATAGCATCAGCATCACGGAGTGTAAAAACAGAACGTTTCAATCTGCAAAGTCTATAACCATAAAGAAAACAAAAGTTACTTCAATACAAGTTTCCTAACTGAAGTGGCTACCACGGTATCCAAAGATGATCTACGTTTCTACAGGATTGAGAAAATATCAAGCAACAAGCAACACTTACTAAGTACCTGCTTTTCAAATGTGATTGTTTCTACTCTCAAAGAACTTAATCCTACTGGAGAGTTGCAACAGATTCACAAAAATGTACATAAGGATAGAAATTAGACCTGGTACAGGAACTTCTTGAGGAGAAAACCTCTCTACCAAGAGAAGTTCCTTCTCATCAACTTAGGCTTAGAGAGTTATTTGGAGAAGAAGTTAAATGATTCACTGGCAGTCATGTATCCAGTAGTGTCAGAGGCAGGTCTTGCTTAGGTCTTCCTAATTCAAGAGAAAAGCTCCCTATCCAGTACACAATACTATCCACCATACTAGGTGGCCCTATGGATAGAGAGTTGGGCCTATAATCAGAAAGACCTGAATTCAAATCCAGCCCTTTACTAGGTAGGTGACCCTGGACAAGCCATTTGTGCCTCAGTTTCCTCAAATTTGAAATAGGGATGATAATAGCCCCTTCCTCTCAAAAGGTGTTATAAGGATCAAATGGGATATTTGTAAAATGCACATAGCACATAATAGGGGTTACAGAAATGCATGTTCCCCCCTTCCCATGAAACCTTTCCAAGTATCATATAGGGATAAGTACGGGTGATTTTTTTTTCCCAGTGGACAGGCAGAGGGGAGAAGGGACCACTTCCAACTGGAAAATTATTGAAGACCTACTGAAGGAAGGAGATATAACCAGAACTAAACCATATATACAGTGTCTCTAAAACTGCCTCTTTTAAAGGACAGTGGAAGTCCTGAAGCATCAGATACTACCTAGCTGTGTGACTCTGGGCAAGTCACTTTACTCCAATCGCCTAGCTCTTACTGCTTTTCTACCTTTGGAACCCATATTTAATATTGAGTCTAAGAGAGAAGGTAAGGGTTTAAAAAAAAAAAAAACCCTCTCCCCTATGGTACACAGGCCTACTTTAGTGCATTCTCCATTTTAAAAAAAACAGACCCCATTATCAACAAAAGTTACTTTGCTGTTAGATTTGAAAAATTTTTCTTAACAGTTCTAATTCAGAAAACGCCTGCACGGGGTTTATTGGTTTGTCTTCTTGCAATTTTGTCTGCACAATTAATTTTCTCCAGACAGAAAATAATTAAAAATTATCACAGTACCAAGGCCTTACAAAGGCCCTGCGCACAAAAGAGGTGTGTCGAACTGACTTGAATGCCAATGAAAATTAAAACATTAAAACTGCAAAACCAATCGTTAATAAAAGTCCCAAATCTGTTCTGAACAGTAAACAAACTGTCTCAGCTGGGACGGAAAATAACTTGTGGAAATGAAAGTCGAAGTGTTTTCTTCTAGGAAGTTCTGTGAACCCAGGCTAAATAACAAAAGTAAGCTACTAGGCTAGAGGGTCCTCTTACCACACAAATGAAGGAACTGCCATAAAATAGTAGAGATGAATTTAATAGAGGTCAAAGCCCTGCCTTCCTACCGCACAGCGGCAAACATTTTACATACATCCATACACACGTATACACCCTGGCGTTTTGATCCCAGCCTAGAAAAGTTTTGAAATCTGGAGAAAACTACATTCATCTGCATGAAACTGGTATTTCCCTAAAGACTGCGAAGAAAGAACTCGTTTTAGGCCAAGCCCATTCCAATACATATACGCTAATTAACACGCCCACTATTTACCTGCAGCTGTGCCCAATAGATTTGTGCTATAAATTTAATAGATATTATCAGAATTCGGTCCCGGGGGGGGGGGGGTTCACGACGATGATGACAATTACAACTACGAAGGGAGCTCCTATGTCTTGAGGTGAGGTCACCGTTCCCATAAAGAGTTCTGGCTCAAATTCTTTTCCCACTCTCTCCCTGGAACTCTTCCCGGCACCTCCACTCAGCCTCACCTCCCTCCAGGGTCCCTAAGCAAGAGCGGGGCCCCAGGACAAATTCTTCCAAAGAGGTAGAGGTAGCTGGAGGCCCCCAGGCGCTAGGCTGCTAGGCCCCTCAATGACACAATCAGGAAGGTCTCTGCTTCGGCCACAACTCTGGGGTAAAGTTACCAGCGAAAGCAAAAAAAAAAAAAAAAAAAAAAAAAAAAAAAAAAAAAAAAAAAAGGCCCCGACGCATTTCCAATTGGACGAGGATCATTCCAAGTTGGGGACGCAGTGGGGAGGGAAGAGCTGCCACCCAAGCCAATGAAAAGTACAAGCACCAACCCCCCAGCTCCCTTTCTTTCCAGTTCCCCCCTCCCCCTCCCATCACAAAGCCTGAAGAGAGGGCGGGGAAGAGGCCGGCTGAGTGAAGCTGCTTTTGCCGCTGCCGCTCCTGCTGCTGGTGCTGCTGCTACTGCTACAACCAGCACAGTGAAGAAGTCGGTGTGCGCTGGGCAGTAGACCGCACACAAGGCCCCCGGGACTTCTTAGTAACAGTCTTCGTTAGTTACAGGCTGTCCTAACCCCCACCCGGCCAGCAGCCCCACCCCACCTACTCCCTCCACCCTCACGGTGTCACAAGAGCCATATTCATTTTCAGGGAAGCAGACGTGCTTTCCAACTCCTGACTTTAAAGGATATTTATTGTTCGCGTTGATAATAATACACCTGATTCACTTCCTTCGTGACTTCCAACTCTGAAGCAGATTTCCACTTGTAAAAGCAGGAGCGACTTACGAGGGAAAAAAAATTAATAACTGAATAGTGAGCAAAGAAGCACCTGATTTTGTTAAGGCCTCCTGACCTAAACAGTAAAAAAGTAGCAGAAACCTAGGTTGGGCAAGCGGGTTTGTTGTGTACGGAGCTGGGCCGCAGGGACTTTTAGAGGAGGAAGATTGGGGGAAATGCTTTTCTTTGGTGATTTAGTGTTGACAAGACGTCCAGAGGACTAGGGGTCAATGCCACGAGCCACCGTTGGGAAGCAGGTTCTTGTCCGGAATCAATGCCTCCCACTTCTGAAAGGCCCTTTCCCAGGGCACAAAGCAGACAGGGAAGGCATAAAAGGAATTGGGGTGGGGGGAGGTGGAAGGAGGGAGAACTAGAGGTGGGGGAGGAGATGGCGCCATCCCGCAGCAACCCCTGGGGGAAGGCTGGGCTCCCCGAACTCGTCGCAGCATCAGAGTGAGACACGCACGCACTCACGCACGCGGGCTCACGCGCACAATGCACACACGTACACACACATACACACACTCTCGGGGTGAGGGGAAGATGGCCGTTTCTACTTCAATATAAAAGCTCTTTGTTGCACTCACACAAAAGCAAAGAACCTCTTTTTGTAGCAGGGCCTTCAGGCAAATCGAGGAACCTCCGCTTAACTTTCAAAAAGAAAAAGGCACCCCCCCCGAAAAAGTTTGTGGGGAGGGGGTGGCAAGGGCTTATAAAGTCCGGGGAAAGACCTATTATGCCACCACTAAAAACCCTGCTAATGTCTAATTATTTTTAAGGAGATGCAAAATTCTCATTTTTAAGGGAAAGCAAAAAACAAGTTTTCTGAGCAAGGCCCAAAAGCAGTTCTTCAACCTTCCTATTCTTGTGGCTTTTTTAAAATCCTTTTCCCTCATCAGGGAAGAAACACAATCCGAAATGGTCCGGATGCACACAAGAGGGGGAAAAAACCCAAACGCAACAACACACAATAAAAGCCCCAAACGACAAACCAGTTGCCATCAGCCCAAAGTAGTAGGAGCGGCGGCGGCGGCGGCAGCAGCAGCAGCGTGTGATCCACTTACTTGTCCGACTCTTGTGACATGTTTGATCCAATGAACTCTCTCCCCTTTTCCTGGTGCCTCAGTCTCTGGTGAAACTGGACTTTCAAGTCTGTGCAGGTGAAGGTGTGTGCGAGCGCCCGAGATGGCAGAACAAGAGGTACAGGTAATTCTGCTTTTCCGTTCCCCCTCAACCACTCTCGCTCGCTAGCTCCCTCACCTAGCCGGAAAGGTGGGATAAGGAGCGGGGCCCCCCTCACATGTGGCAAGAGCTCGGAGGCGGCGGGGTGCTGCTGGGTTCTCCTCGCTGGTGGCAAAGGGGAGGCACAGAGCGGGCGAAAAGTGGCGGACTTGGGCGGCCACAGGTAACTTTCTCGCTTGGAGCCGAATTCTTTCACTAAAGGGTACAAGTCTGAGGGACGAGCTGCGCGCTGATTGGCTGCGGAGAGCCCTCAGGTGAGCCACCATTGGCAGATACGCGCTCAGGTAAGGCCCCTCTCCAAGAGCAGGTAACTCTCCGAAGTTTACCTGAGCAGTAACAGCAGCAGCAGGCGCAGCCAGGGCGGCAGGGGCAGCGCCGGGCTCTGGAGCAACCTCAGGAAGACCTGATTGGGTCGGGGCGTTTCAAGTCTCCTTCATGCTACATTTCCCTTGTTCCTTAAGGCCGTGGAAGAAAACAGCCAGCACCTGCAGACTCGTGGAATTGTCGGTCAAACTAAAGACAAAGGAAGTTAATAATACTGGATTCGGGTATCCTAGGCCAGCTCTGATCAAATGAGCAGAACAATTCACAAGGGCAGTTTAAGGCCTCATGAAGAGGGCTGGTTGACAAGGGCAGAAAACCGAAATAAAGTTACTTTGTGCTTAAAAACAAACAACAACAAAAACGGAATATTAACCTTATGCACGACGGTGGCGGTTTTGAAGTAAGAAACCAAGAAGATTATAGAATTAAACTTGAGAATCATTTTACTCATCGATTTGATCATTTTGAGGTGGACCTGGTTAAATGGACACCAGCATGGGCTTTTGGGTGATACCTACATAGTAGACTTGGATTCCAAAGCAGCAAACCACTACCAGATCTGTGTTCCCCACAGCCCCTCTACACCATCCCAAGCACTTTGTTGTCATTTGATGTTTCCCAGGGAGGCATCAACATTTACATTGTAATTCAATAGAAGCAGCAACTACAAAGGTGCTTTATCCCTCCAGCTTAGTAAGGTTGCTATGGTAACAGCTAAGGATGAAACTGCATTTTTCATAGAATTCTGGAAGTGGAAAACAACATTGTGTGGCAAATATGGAACACACATGTATATGTTGCTAAAGAGTGCCGCCCATCCCTTGGTCTTGTTTGTGGATGGTTCAGGAGGTCTGTCAAGAAGAACCTAGCCAAAAAGCATGGAACACCTTTAGATAAGTATAAAAAGCACTAGAAAATTCATCATTTTATTTCAGGTTGGAGTTAAAACTCGCTGAAGATATTATGGTTGGGTTTTTTTTTTATTTTATCCTTCTGAATCAACTACGACTTGGAAAATGCATTATGGAAATTAACATTTGTCTATATTGCTATCTGGTACACCTCCATCCTATGAAGAAGTAAGGATTTACATACAATGCATTCTGAATACTTTAACTTAAATTGTTTATGTCAAACATAGAGATGAACCCAACAAGACTTTTTTTTACAGACTAAGGTTTTATTTTAGTAAACTATGATAGATACTTTCTTTCCCTTTCTGTTTCTGGTGTTTCTGGCCTGCTAACAATTCAGTTAATTTTCACAAGATACATTTCATTCCTTACCCAATTACTATCATTTGCAACCAGCCCTTGGTGATTGGAATAAATAGAAGGAAAGTCAGAATGGCTCAATGAGATGGAAAATCCAAAAACTTAATGTTTTTAAATTTTAAATTAAACTTTGTCCCTTGCTAAATAATTTGAGTTAATGGTAAGTACCAAAACTGAGTTTTTATTTAGGCTTATGTCTGAGTTTGGTAGTCAATAGGCAGATAATAATAGTAAAATCTTAACAGATCACAATCCTCGAACTATAATTGGCCTCTAAAGAATCAAGAGTTTGAGGTTACATTTAGTCACATTTCATTGTTGAAAATTTTGCAACTGTTAAAACTTGTAATAGATCATTATTAAATTATCCCAAAGAAAGGGAGGTAGGGGATGACAGAGAAAGAAGTAGCTACTTTCTCTTATTCTGAAACATTTTAAATGAAGCAATTTTGTTGCAGTGGGAGTCCACATTTGGGGTAGGGGTAAAGCAGGTGGGGAGGGGGGCAGGAGTGGATGCTATGACAATGCATTTGCAAACATTGATAGAGTCTTATTGAAAAAGTAAAATTTGAGTTTGCTGACCAGACATACCATTCACAACAAATAACATTACAGAAGCCTATGCTGAAAATACTCCCCTAGAATGACTGAACTGGAGATTGAATGATGGGAAACAGGTTGACATCACCCTTAAATTGTTCATAGAGTGCATCGATTCTTCACTTGGTAGAAGAAAGGCAATACTCTTTTGCAAAATATGTTGTGAAACAAATCTATAGAAAATTAATCCTATTTTCTCATCAACTTCAATTATAAAATCAGAGATAGGTTCCATGAGAAAATATATTTGAAATCACACTTATGACTGTAGCAAACCTTTGAAGGTTAAGAAGAAAAAGTATTTTCTAATAAACCATTCAGAAGAGCAACAGTACTTAAGACACTGACAGTCAAATAAGATTTTTTAAAAGTTTAAATAATAAAAAGAGCAATAGTCTGGGACACAAAGAGAACTGAGTTTGAATCCCTGCTTTGCTATTACTTTGCTCTGTGATCAATAAACTTCCTCTCTCTCAAGTCTCTACATCTATAAAATGGACGAGAGGAGGGAGGTAAAAACATTTTGAGCTCTTCAAGGTTTCTTTTAGCTTTCATAGTCTATGAATCTATAACAATGATTCAAAATAGAACGCTAGCAATTGGTGTACTCTTCCTCATGTAAAGGAAATTACTCTTAATTAAATTTTATTTAATTCTTTAATAGTTTTAAATCCATGGAAGCGTAGGAAATCAGTAAGAGTACAGAGAGAAAAAAGGGCTCTGTAGAAAGAACCTTGTAGGACACCCACTATAACATGAATGAAGATTTGGCACAAAAAACAAAGATGTTCATCCATGTCATATCTAATTAGAGGATAGGAGCAGCTTTCCCAAAAGACTATGTTCTGGGTCCTTTTTTCTCTATATACTCACTCACTTGATGATCTCATCAGTTCTCATGGTTTGGGTTCTGATATCTCTGTGCAAATAACTTCCTGATTGCTATATGGAGCCTAAGACTCTTTCCTGGATTCCAGGCCCACTTCACAAACTGCCTAAAAGACATTTCAAACAAGATGTTTCATAGGCATCTCAGATTTAACATGTATAAAACAACTTGCTTTCACCCCAAATCCATTTCTCTTCCAAAATCCTTATTATTGTCAAGAACACTAATCCTTTTGATTTGATTTGGTTTGAAACATCAGCGTCATCCTCAAAAACTCCCTCTCACTCAATCTACATATTAGCTGTCAAATATTGTTTCTATCTTCACAACATCTCTCTCACATAGGTCCTTCCCTCCATTCACGAAGACTTGCTGCAGTATATGTCCTAATCATCTTTTTACCTGAAACTATTTCAAGAATCTCTTAATTGTTCTACCTGCCTCAAGTAGCTGCTCCAGTCATCTGAACCTCCAAACACTTGCTATAGTGATTCTTCAAAAATTCAGGTCTGACCATGTCACCCCATTACTGTTTGGGCTCTTGTTACTCCTTATGATCTCTATAATAATATATAAATGCCTTTCTTTGGCATTTAAACCTCCTTACAACCTGGTCCTGTCTACATTTCCCGTATTAAACATCACTTCCTTCCCTGTAGCTGATAGTCTGATCATATTGGTCATCTTGACGTGTCCCATACTTAACGCCTCATCTACCATCTCTGGGCTCTTGCACATTAACCATGCCTAGGATGGTTTCCCTCTTCATTTCTGCCTCTTAAAATTCCTGACTTCCTTCAAGACTCAGCTCAAGCTACCTTCTGTACCAAACCTCCTAACTGCTAGTATTTACCCTTCTAAGGTTGCTTTATATCTACTCTGCATGCATCTTATCTATGTAGGATGTATAGGTATTTGAGAAAGACTAACATCACTGGTGAGAAGTCTTGCTGAGCCCTTTTCAAGAATGCTCATCCAACTTTAGTGTCTACTTTTCACCCAGCTCTTACCTGTGACTCCAAGAAGCTTTAGCATGTAGGGTGACCACACTCCAGTACACCTAGCTCAGCAGATGGGCTAAACCAGACTGAGGGAAATCAGTGGGCCGTAAACCCATAGGTGAGTTAGGGAAGTTATTATCCCAGGCATATGAAGACTCCAGGCTAGTGAGAACAATTTGTTACAACAACCAGGAAGGTAGCTGAAGCAGAGCTTAGACACCAAAGGAACCAAGGTTATCCATTGCATCCTGGGCCATTGCCAGTCATCTTGACTTTTGTCTTGCCACTGGACTTGGATGACTCTGGAAGAGAGATTGAAGCCAACAATTTTGTTCAACTCTGCCTCACTTAAATCCAATTCATGCATAAGTTAAGACATCACCCCCGAGATGTCACTGGTCCTCTTAAAAAATGAAGGACAAACAACAACATCTTATCTATGTGCATGTTATCACCTACATTAGAATGTAAATTCCTTGGGGGAAGAGACTTTTTTGTTTTCTTTCTGGCCCCAGAAGAGTACCTGGCCTGTAGAAAGCCCTAGATTAATTATCATTGATTAATTCATAGGTCTATATTTCCACTAACTTGGTCATTAATTTCATGTCACCTTTGAGCTTCTAACAAATTAGAGTAGGAGAAGCCAAGCACTTTAGGTGACAGAATATGACAGTTTGGTATCATGGCACCCCCCAATTACATATGTTTCAGAGGTAATGTCATTTGGACTGAATCTCTAACTTCATTGAGTCAGGAATTTTGTTATTTGAATTTGTTCTTAAACAAGGGATATCTGTATTCTTTCCTATAGTCCAATTTAACAGCTTGTTCAGGCTCTAAATGTCACTAGCTGGACACTGAATGTGTCTGATAAGACTTTACTTTTAATTTCAGTAGGTATTTTAAAGATCAGGAAAAAGGAGACTGCTGCTGCCTCATCTACATCAAAAAGGCAAGGTGAAGCAGCTTGCAGATCAAGTCCAACAAGTCTTGTCTGCCGCTGATGCTCCAGCTACTCATTCTCAAGGACAGAAGGGTTACTCTCACAGACCTGTTTCTGAATGCACTATAACGGATTATTTGAAGGCACTTTGTGACAACAACAACTCTTTAATGGCACTGAAATATGTTAGTGGAAAAGAGAAAGCTAAAAAAAGTCCAGATAACCAGTTTTTACCTTTAAATCAACAAACAAGTATGGAGACTTAGCTGAGCCATTAAGATGACCATTTCCTTGTTTTAGGTTGCCACTGTTTTTCACGGATGCTTGGGTCTACCCATTTGTATCAGCAGCCACTCATTTTCTTTTTATGACATTATAATGTAACTGGAATCCTTCTGGCTGATGTTTTCCTATTTGCCTCAGAACAACTAACAGTTCATTTGTCTGGGTTTACTAGTGTTAAGCAACAATAAAAATAAATAAACAAATTGAAAGCTATCAGACAAGTGCTCCAGACTGATGCCACTTCCCCCTCTCCATTCCCACTATAAAGATGTTCTGAAAGTCTTAATACAGTTAGAGTACCATCTCCTTAAGACAAGGGAATATCTTCTCCCTTTTTTGCATCTCTACAGCTTAGTGCCATGCCTGGTACATGGAAGGCACTTAAATGCTTATCAACTGACTGACACCCTGTATTTAGTTGTATCCAAAGACTGGGAATTGTGTGTGGAGGCAGAAGCCCCGGATATATTCTTGAGTATTTCCATCAGCCTCATCACTAGAGCCAAATGTGCACTGATTAGGCAAAATCCTCAACAATGGAGCTCTAGACCCTGACCATTCTACCAACCCTGTTGTGATGTTTGCAATAATAACAGCCCTTCTGGACAGCCATGGAGCAGTTAACACCAAGATAACAGGCCCTCTCCTACTAATTTCTCTTTTCTAATCCATCATGCACACTGGTCCATGATTGATATTGAATAATATCATTACATATAACATATAAATATATAAAATATATATGTAAATATGTAAAAATACATAGTTATTAAGGTTTTTATGGCCAGTACTCTGTGTGAGGTACACAGTCAATAACTTGGCTGCATTTTTTTTAAAACCTTACATTCTATCTTAGAATTGAGACAAAATATCTGTTTTAAGGCAGAAGAGTGATAAGGGCTAAGTGACTTGTCTAGGAAGATGAGTCTTCCTGACTCCAGGTCTAGAGCTCTATCTACTGAGCCACCTAGTTGTACTACATTCTATTCTAGGATCACCCAGATAAGAAATATCTTGGGTCAGATTTGAACTCAGATCCTCCCAACTCCAAGCCTGGTGCTCTATCTGTTGTGCCCTTTATCAGCCCCTTTAGATGTGGAAGTTGAGACCAGGGGCCTTCTAACCCCTAATTGTGGATGAAGTTCTTTCTTCCTTACTCTTCCTACAATAAGACTTTTGTCAAGTATTGTCTCCAGTTAGTTGAATGTAGGACAACTAAGTGGCTCCGTAGATAGAGTTCTAGACCTGGAGTCAGGAAGACACATCTTCCTGAATTCAAATGTGAATTCAGATATTTACTAGCTCTGTGTCCCTGGGCAAGTCCCTTAACCCTGTTTGCCTCACTTTCCTCATCTGAAAAATGAACTGGAGAAGGAAATGGAAAACTACTCTAATATCTCTGCCAAGAAAACCCCAAACCGGATATTATTGGGGATGAAGACACTAAACCAGTGGTTCCCAAACTTTTTTGGCCTACTGCCCCCTTTCCAGAAAAAATATTACTTAGCCCTCTGGAAATTAATTTTTTTTAATTTTAATAGCAATTAATTGGAAAGATAAATGCACCTGTGGCCATCACTGCTCTCCTGGATCGCTGCAACACCCACCAGGGGACTGTAGTACCCACTTTGGAAATCACTGCACTAAACGATAACTCTAACCCAACTATCAATAATATGGAATTAGGGCTTAATCAATGATACATGCAAAACCCAGTAGAATTGTGTGTCTACTAAGGGGGGTTAGGGGTGACTTGGGGGAGAGGGAAAGAACATGAAACATGTAAATATGGGAAAATATTCAAAAGAAAAATGAAAAGAAAAAAAAGAAAAACCCAAACGGGGTCACAAAGAGTCAGACATCACTGAAATCACTGAACAACAACTTCCTTGAAGGAGAGGGACTATTTTTCTTTGGTATTTGTTTCCCCACCACTTATCACAGTAATTGAGGCATAATGACTTTCTAAAAATGCTTTTCATGCAGTGAGTTAGGTTACTCTCTGTTGCCTTCGTCATTATTTGTAACTTAGGGAACCTAGATAGGTCTTACCTATAAGTGTGGAATGTTGCATAAATCTGTCAAATGTAGTTACTAGGTGACTTGGTTTTGCTTAACTTTTTCTTTATTATGAAGGAGAGTTCATTTGGTGGGGGGAGGAATTACTCATAAATAACTAGATATAAAAACAATTTTTAAAACTGGGGGTGGGGCAGCTGGGTGGTACAGTGAGTAGTGAGCTAGGCCTGGACTTGGGAGAGCCTGGATTCAACTCTAGCTTCAGACACTTCCTATTTTTGTGACCCTGGGCAAGTCACTAAACCCCAGTTGCCTAGCCTTTACCTCTATCTCTTCTGCCTTAGAACTAATACTTAATGTCAATTCTATGACAGAAGGTAAGGGTTTGAAAATAAATAAATAAAATAGATTATCAGTAGCATTCATTTCAACACAGTCCTAACATTTGTGATGACCTAACTCATTCCTGTGTGCCTGCCATGAATTCCCAGCTAGTCTCTTGAGAATCGGGAATTCATCTTATATTTTCTATTCTCTCTGTCTCTGTCTCTCCCCTCATTCTCCCTTTCCCTTTCCTCTCCTCTTTTTCCCATTTCTCTTTCTTCTGGATGAACATAAGCATCCTATTATTGAATCATCAAATTGTCATCTCTTGGTGAATTAAGGGGTAAAGATTTTCCTGGAGGTTGTGCCAATGGAATGGAGCTTTAAAGGATGGGCAAGAATGCAATAGGTCAAATGGGGAGAGAGGGCATTCCAGGAACAAGGAACAGTGTGAACAAAGGCCCAGAGGCATGTGTCAGAGGAGTAGGGAAGTTTGGGTGGAATGTGGTATAAGTATTTGGAGGGACTTCATGTGAGATAAGGCTAAAAAGGTAGGGTGGTACCAGATTTTAAGAGGCCCTAAATATAAGGGAGAAGAATTTAGACTACTTGATAGGAAATAAGGAGACAATGAATAATGAAGCTAGGGTAGGTTTCTTGTCAACTTTTTGACTAGTTTCCCAATATTTGTCCTCATTTTCCTACTGTCAAGTTGAACATGATTATGGCCATCCCATTCATGTGTATCCAGAGGATCTGGTGAAGCATGGTGAAGATTCTGGATACTATGACACAGGAAGAACAACTGAGGGACCTGGGACTATTGACGTGAAGAAGAAAAGATATCTATCTTGAGGTATTTACTGGGCTAGCATGTAAAAGAGAGATTAGAATTGGTCCCAGAGGACAGAGGTTAAGAGCTCTAGGTCATAGGGTGGAAAATGTTGGCTTTGTCTAAGAAAAAACTTCTCGACAATTAGAACTATCCACAAAAGAAGGAAGGAAACAAACATTTATTAATAGCCTACTGTATGCTTTGCATTGGGCTAAACACTTTACAAGAATGATCTCATTTGATGCTCTCATCCTCAAAAAGCCCTCACTTAATCCTTCTTTCTCCTCTAACTTTTGTGCTATGACTTTTCTGCCTTTTGTGGCTAACCTCCTCAAAAAGACCTCCTCCACTTTCTCTTCTCTCATTTTCTTAAGATCCTGTTCAGATCTTATCATTTCACGGAAACTGCTCTCTCCAAATTTACCGAAGATCTCTTAGTTCTTAGTTGCCAAATGCAATGTAGTCCTCCTTTGCCTTGACCTCTCTGATGTCTTTGACACTATTGATCATTTTCTTCTCCCTGATTCTCTCTTCTTGCTAGGTTTTCAGAGCACTAATGTCTCCTGATTTTCCTTCTTTCTATTAGACCATTCCTTCTAAGTTTCCATTACTAGAACCTCATCCAGATTACACCCTTTCACCTCTAGTTCTAGGTGTCCCTTGGAGTTCTGTCATGGGGCTTCTTTTTCCTTTATGTAACTTCAGACGGTGATCTCATTATGTTCTATGTATTTAATTACCATCTCTATGCTGATGATTCTCCAATCTACCTATCCTGCCCCAACCTCCAATCTTGCATCTTCGACTGTCTTTCAGACATCTTGAGCTAGATATCCAGTAGGTATCTTAAACTAAACATGCCCAAAATGGAATTCATTCTCTATCCCCCTGAACCCTATCCTCCTCCTAACTTCCTTTTATTCCTAGTCCTTCAGGCTCACAACCTAGAAGTCATCCTGGATTTCTCCTGTCACTCGCCTACTCAATAAATTTCAATAGCTCCCTGTTACTTTCAAGATCAAATGTAAATTCTTCTGTTTGGTGTTCAAAGCCCTTCAGAACCTAGTTCCCCCTCAGCATATACTCTTTAATTCAGTGATACTGGCTTTCTGGCTGTTCCACAAATAACATACTCTATCTCTGGACTTTGGGCATTTTCTCCAGCTATCTTCCATGATTGGAATAGTCTCCTTCTTGTGCTCTCACCACTGACCTCCCTGGCTTCTTTCAGTCCCAGCTAAAGCTCTACCTTCTACAGGAAGCCTTCTCCAACCTCTCTTAATTTCGACATCTTCTCTCTTTTAATTATTTCTTATTTATCTTGTATATAGCTTCTTTGTTCTACTTACTGTTGTATGTTTTGTCTCCTTTAAATTGTGAACTCCTTGAGTGTAAGAACTTGTCTTTTACTTTTTTTTTTTATCCTCAAGGCTTAGCACAGTGCCTGGCACATAGTAGGAACTTAATAAAGATTTATTGACTCATTGATCCTCCTAACACCCTAAAAGATAGGGACTATTGTTAATCCTGTTTTACAGTGATTTTCAGTGACTTACCTAGGATCACACAGCTAGTAAGTGTTTAAGCCTAAATTTAAACTCAGGTGTTCCTCACTTCAGGCCCAGTCCTCTATTCCTCCTCCAGGAAATATGGATTGAATTGACTCGGAAAATAGCAGTGTCTCCTGCTCTGGAGGTCAGAGGATTATAGCTCTAAATCTAAAAGGAATCTCAAGAGGTATCTAATCAATCCCCTCATTTTTTTCCTTTTACTATAAATATATGCCTCCTTTATTTTCTTTTTTCTCAAAATTATTTTTTTGAAATTTGATAATATTTTATGTTCCCCCAATTACATGTAATAACAAATGTTAACTTTTGATTTTTTTATTTTAATTTTGAGTCTCAAATTTTCTACTTCCTTTTCTCTCCTCCTCCTTTGTTGAGACAAAAAGTAATTTGATACAGAATATACATGTGCATTGTGCATGTACATTTTCCCAAATGTATCTTCTTGTAAGAGAAAACTTGGACAAAAAAATGAAGAAAGTGTTTTGGATTCAGACTCCATCAGTTCTTTCTCTGGAAAAAGATGGCATTTTTGTCCCTAGTCCTTTGGTATTGCCTTGGATCATTGTATATCTGAGAATAACTAAATTATTCATCACATAATAATTGCTATTATGGCATACAATGTTATCCTGGTTCTGCTTACTTTGATCTGCATCAATTCATGTAAGTCTTTCCAGGTTTTTCTGAAACTCTCCTGCTCATCATTTCTCATAGCACAACAGTTTTATATTATACCCAGATACAAAAACTTAGCCATTCCACAACTGATGGGTATCCCTTCTCTGTCCAGTTCTTTGCTACCACAAAAAGAGCTGCTATAAATGTTTTTTTACATATAGGTCCTTTTCCTTTTCCTTTCCTTTATATCTTTTGGGGCTGTAGAACTATTAATAGTATTGCGAGATCAAAGGGTATCTACAATTTTATAGTCCTTCGAATCTCATCATTTTAAAGGTGAGGAAAAAGGACCAGGAAGGTAAAACTTATCTCACCAATATCACCATGTAGGAAGAGTCAGATGGAATTTGAATCTAAATTCACTAACTTTCTATAGTACCAGATTACTTTCCAGAGAATGTGGGATGACCACTTGGGATCCTATAGAGTAGATTCTTATTCAGATATGAGTTAGATGAAAGGATCCCTTGGGTCCCTTCCAACTCTGAGATTCTATGATTCCTCAGAGGCATGAAGAGCCCCTTTGTAATCTAGTTGTTATTGTTTAGTCACATCTGACTCTTTGTAACCCTATGCACTATAGCATGCCAGTACTATCCATGGCGTTTTCTTGGCAAAGATGCTGGAGCGGCTTGACATTTCCTTCTTTAGGAAGAAAAGCAAAGATTGACAACTTGCTCAGGGTCATACATGTAATAAATATCTGAGACGGGATTTTAATGAAGATCTTCCTGACTCCAGGCCCAGAGCTGTTCTCCACTGTGTACCTAATTGCTCCACAACTCACTCAAAGCTCAAGTCTTGGAGTTAAGATCAATAAAACAAGCATTTATTCATCACTTTCACTAAAGTGCTCTGGCTATCCTGGATTCTTGAAGTTCATACATACCTGAAGAATACAATTTCTAATTTGTTCCAACAAACTGGATTTGAACTCATGTCTTCCTAATTCCAGGCATAACAGTTTTATCAAGATTCAGTTGAAGAACTACCCTCATCAGGAGGTGTTTCCTAGTCCTCTGAGAAAGATGCTAGTGCCTTCCCCTCACTCCTGTCCTGTATTTCTTTATAAAGGTATCCTTTCCACATCGCAACTTTCCCAGTCTCAGTTTCAGTATATTAAAAGTCACATAAGGTATTAAATAGGAATTCTGAGAGAGTTTTATAAAACTTCAGATGACAGATAAGTTTAGAAACTCAGAAATACTTAAATATATGTATAATATTGTATAATATCAATATATTTTATTTTTAACACCATATATATATATAATTTCTTTTTTATGTTAAAATAAATAAAAAGTTAAAGTTTGGGGTTATCCAGGTCTTTCAATGGATTAAGAACCAAAAGTAGAAATTGAAAGTCCTGGCTTCAAATTTGGCCTCAGATACTTCCTAGCTGTGTGACCCTGGACAAGTCACCTTACCCTAATTGCCTAGCCGTTATTGTTCTTCTACCTTGGAACCAATATAAGTTATTAATTCTAAGACAAAAGGTAAGGGTTTAAAAAATTAAAATACATTTCTTAAAAAGTTAAAATTTGCAAAAAGAACATGAAAACCAAAAGTTTTATGCAGATTTTCAAGATCACCCCTAACCTATGATGTAGAAGGATTATTTATTTTGTATTTATTTTGTAGGTAGGTGATATAGTGGATAGAGTAGTAAGTATGAAGTTAGTTCAGATATGACCTCAGATCCTTACTAGATTGTGACCCTAGGCAAATCATTTAAATTGTCTATCTCAGTTTCTTCAACCATTAAATGGGGATAATAACAGTATCTATCTTGCAGGGTTGTTGTGAGGATGGAACGAGACTTTTTTAAGTGCCTAGCACATAGTAGGTGTTCAATAAAGATCTGTTTCCTTCTTCATTCCCTCCTCACCCTTAGCATTTTAATGTATATCTATCCTGACTCTTTTTCTGCTTCCTTTTAGCAATTGTCTTTCCCCCATTAGAAGGTAAACTCCTTGAAGGCAGGAAGAGAGGGATGGGCTGTAGTCAACTCTAACTGTAAGAACCCATTGTTAAATTTTCAGCATGAGAATGTATACCTAAGAAATTGTCAAATTGCTATAATTCAGGACTTGATTTATTGTTTAGGCTTAAGAAGGTGTTAATCGTCAAACTAAACTTAAAAGTGTGTATGCATACTTTATTTTTTCATCAATGTTAAACATTTACCAGTACACCTTTGTATTGTTTGAGCTCAGCAGAAGAAAAGCACAGGTTAAGGCAATGGAGGCATCACCAGATCAGAGGCCTGGATATTGAAGGCTAACATGAGAAAGGAGAGAGAAAGAGTCGGGGTGGAGGGAGGGAGAGAGAGACACACACACACACACAGAGACAGAGAGACAGAGACAGAGAGAAGGGATTGTTTTGGTTTTGGTCTCTGTATCTCTGGTGCCCAGCATAGGGTAGGTGCTTAATTTAAGTGATGATTGATTAATTGATTGTTGTTGTATCTGACTCCTCCAGACCACATTTGAGGATTTCTTGGCAAAGATAGCAGAGTGTTTTACTGTTTCCTTCTCCATAACAGATGAGGAAAGTGAGGCAAACAGAAGTGAGGAACTTTCCCCAAGTCACACAGCTAGGAAATGTCTGGGGACAGATTTGAACTCAGGAAGATGAGTCTTCCTGACTCCTGCCCTGACACTCTATCATCTTTGCCACCTGGTTGTCTTGGTTGACTGGTAGGAAGGGTTGAATCTGTTGGTGTTCCTATGAATTCCTAATCTTGGAATTGGGAAATTTAATTCTTAGAGACTATTATACAGGTTTAGAGGAGTTATGATCAATGTGGAAGGAACACACAACCCAATGAATCATGAACCTCAGAAAGTATCAAAGCCTAACTATTATATATGCAAAATTGTACTAGCCTTCTTGGAACACTTATTTTGAACCAATAATATGAAAATATGTCTTAACATATGTTTATTATTATTAATTGTGAATATATAATAATGTGAAACTGAAAAATATGTTTCACATGTGTAGGCTTAGAATCCACACACAAGTTTCTGTAGGGATGGAGAAATTCTACAATTCCTCTGTATCCCTCCACAATCCTTGATTATGTATATTGACTGGCTGACTGATCACAATCCCTGGTGAAAAGTAGATTCTCATGTGGGAAGACAAGGGATGGTTGAATAAAAAATAATTAATTAATTTTTAAAAATAAAATGCTTATTGGGGGCAGCTGGGTGGCTCAGTGGATTGAGAGCCAGGCTCAGAGACGAGAGGTCTTGGGTTCAAATCTGGCCTCAGATACTTCCTAGCTGTGTGATCCTGGGCAAGTCACTTAACCCCCATTGCCTAGCCTTTACCACTCTTCTGCCTTGGAGCCAATACACAGTATTGATTCTGAGACAGAAGGTAAGGGCTCTAAAAACAAACAAATAAATAAATAAACGAATGAATGAATATAAAATACTTATTAATGGGGAAAAATCAGGTTCTCAATTTGTTCAATCATCAAGCATTTATTAAGCAGTTACTATTAAGCACCAGAGCAGCTAGATGGTGAAGTGGATAGAGTGAAGGCCTGGAGTTAGGAAGACTCATCTTCTTGAATTCAAATCCAGCCCCAGACATTTCCTAGCTGTGTGACACTGAGCAAGTCACTTAATTCTTCCTCAGTTTCCTCATCTGTAAAATGAGCAAGAAAAGAAAATGGCAAACCATTCCAGTATCTTTGCCAAGAAAACTCCAAATGGGGCCATCAGGCCTGAGACATAACTGAAAACAATGAAACAACAATAACAATTAAGAACAATCTATGATTGATGTGAGATCCTCTGAGGAAAGGGACTGTCTTTTGCTTCTCTGTATATTTCCAGTGCTGTGGGGCAGCCAGGTGGCTCAGTGGATAGGGAGCCAGGCCTGGAGATCGAAGACCTGAGATCAGTTTGGTACACCATTGACACCTATTTATTCACAGGAGAGGTTAGGATAGGAAACAAGAGGTAGGAAATGGGATAGTTTATCTCTTAATTCATATAACTATGTCTAAACACAAACACTATACTAAAATCTCTAAAGAACCCTAATTCTAACTGCCTTTCTTGGCAGGATCTTCTTGCCTGACAAAGCAGGACTATCTGGCCTACTCTGTCAGTCTAAAATTAAATTCTCTATCTATCTTAACTAAATGATGAACATTAATTAATAGGTCTTTAATTTCTCCAACCCTGGAAACAAACTGTCAGAAGTAACTGTCAGATCCTCTTGACAGAGAGACACTGGCGCAGCCCTGCTCTCTCCAAAGCCAGAAAGAAGGACCTCTCTTAACTGATCTTTCTTTTCTTTATAGTCAGTCTGTTAAAGAGATGGAGGGCCAATCTATCTGTTACTGTCTCTTCAAGCTACAGAGTGAGTGAGTTAACTTCCTTTAACATAGAACTTCTCCTCTTAATGAAACAGAGTGAACTTAATAAAACTCCTTATAACAACCCTATGGGAGAGAGTAAGGTATAACAAAACCAAAAAGCCAGCAGGGGACCAGATTGTGGAGGGCTGTAAGAGCCAAACAGAGGATTTTATATTTTATTCTGGCAGTAACAGGTAGCTATTGGAGTTTATTAATTTTGTTCTGTTGAATTAGAAAATAAAAAGGAAGTAAAAGACAAGTTACCTACCCTTGTATAATCTATTAATTATGCTCATTACCAACACATATATTGTGATTCGAATTATCTCAGTTGATTTCTACACATGGGGCAGCCTGGGAGAGTGGATAGATGGCTGAAACCAGAGCCATGAAGACGTGGCTTCTGGTCCTTCTACGACATAGGTAGGCTGTGTGACCCTGGGTAAGTCATTGAAGTATCCCTTCTCCATGTCAGCAGGCAAATCTCTAAGAATATACATTTCAGCTGTCTAGAGGTAGCAAGAGTTTCTGAACAAGGAATTTCCTCACTGATGAAATAGCAGGGCCAGATTAAAAAGTAAAATGTCTGTGTATATGAAACAATTATAAAGCTATATCAACAA
Source organism: Gracilinanus agilis (assembly GCF_016433145.1). Lineage (NCBI taxonomy): Eukaryota > Metazoa > Chordata > Mammalia > Didelphimorphia > Didelphidae > Gracilinanus > Gracilinanus agilis. The sequence continues at coordinate 641,513,617 of NC_058130.1, read as the reverse complement.
ATGCAAGATAATTCTGTTAATCAATGAGCACCTAAACATAGGTAGCTGATATAATGGATAAAGGTACCAGAGCCTGATTTAACCCAGTTTCAGACTTTTATTGTTTGTATAAGACTAGGGAAGGACAGCTGGGCAACACTGTGGATATATCCGTGGACCTGGAGTCAGGAAGACCCTAATTCAAATCTGACCTCAAGATGCTTTCCAACTGCGTGACCATGGGCAAGTCCCTTAACCCTATGTGCCTCAGTTTCCTCATCTGCAAATTCACTAGAAAAGGAAATGGCAAACCACTCTAGTATTTTTGCCAAAAACTCCAAATGGGGTTACCAAGACTCAGACATGAGTGAAACAACTGAACAACAATATGACCTTAGGGATGTCACTTAACCTCCATCTGCCTCGGTTTCCTCGTCTATAAAATGGGGATAATAATACCACCTATCTCACAGGGTTGTTGTTAGGATGTGTTTGTAAATGCACTTCACCCATCTTAAAGTACTATAAAATGCTAAGTATTATAATTAAGTACTTACTATGTGCTGCATAAATGGGGAGGAGGGGCTTATATAAGTGAACAAGAAGGAGTAACCCAGAGAAGAGGCAATGTTGGAATGCAATGGAAAGGGCAATGTTGTACAGTGAAGTCAAAGGGCGTGGGTTCAATAGCTAGGTGAATAGAGCATAGTGGGTCTGGAGTCAGAAATCCAGTCTTGACACTTAGTGGTATGACCCTAGGCAAGTCACTTAAACTCTGTTTGCCTCCGTTTTCTCATTTGTAAAATGGAGGTCATAATAACATCTACCTCAGAAGTATGCATGGAGTATAAAGGGAGGACCAGCACCTCTGGCATGAGGGTTTGCTGAACCCTTTCCAGGGTTGCTCATCCCCTTTTGGTGTCCACTTTTTACCCAACTCTCACCTGTGGCTCCAAGAAGCTGTGGCATATGCATCCACTACACTGGTAAAACCATCTTGGAAGACAGGTTACAGCCAGGTTCCGGGCAAGCAACAGGCTTTAAATCTATCAGTGAATTAGGAGAGGTCTATCCCAGGCATGCGAAGACTTCTCCCAGTGGAATGGGACAATTTGTGGCAACAGCCTTGAAAACAGCTGAAGCAGGCACTGGGGAGCCCTCAGAGCTTAAACAGACCTGAAGAAGCCAAGGGCGTCCACTGCAGCTCGGGCCATCACCAGGCATCTTGACTTTTGCCTTGCCACTGAACTTCGATGACTCTAGAAGAGAGAGGAAAGCTGCCAATTTTGTGCACCTCTGCCTCACTGAAATCTAGTTTATTCCCAAGTCAAGGTATCACCCCATAACGTCATTGGTCCTCTTTGGCAAGCAAGATTGATCCTCTGTGATCATCCTTTGTTGATCAGCTGTTTCAGTCTTGTCCAACTCTCTGTGACCCTATTTGGGGTTTTCTTGACAAAGACACTGGAGTGGTTTCCCATTTCCTTCTCCAGCTCATTTTATAGATGAGGAAACTGAGACCAACAGGGTTAAGTGATCCTGGACAATTCTGAAGGACTTACAACAAAGAATGCTAGAAAGAACTGTAGGACTATGAATACAGATCAACGCATACCATTTTTCACTTTAGTTTAGCCTCTGTTTCATGTTTAGATGATAAGGAGGTTGGACTAACAGGATCTTTAAAGTCCCCTCCAGGTCTAGATTCATCCACTTAAGAGATAAATTTTATATTGGGTTTAGAGAAAGTAATGAATATAAGTTAGAGAGGGAAAGGGGGAGGACAGACATTTCCATCCATACCAATCAACAATATATTATAATCCTTCTTCCCTTTTTTGGTCCTTGGACTAAAATGTATGGTTGTGTTTTTATGTATCTGATTTATCCTCTCTATTTCCTTTACAATAATATTCCATGTTTGATCAACTAGAGACTGTCCAGAGAAAGGTAATGAATATTGCCTCAATTCCCTGTCATATGAGGATCAGGTGAAAGACTTAGGGTTGTTTAGACAGAGAAGAGAGGACTTAGCCAAGGGAATGAAATCAGTATTAACAAACTTGAAGTGCTCCCAGGAGAAAGAGGGATTATGAGATATTCTTGATCCCAAGGAGAGCCAAACTAGGAGCAAAAGAAGGTTTAAAAAGCCATATCAAGGTCTGATGTCAGGAAAAAGAGCCTAACAGAACTTTCCACAAAAAAGACTGGGTTAATCATGCAGAAGGGATTCTTTTGCACATACAAGCTAACCTAGACTCCCACTTACTAGCTGTGAGACCCTTGGCAAGTCACTTAACCCTGTTGGTCTCAGTTTCTCCACCTGTAAAATGAGCTGGAGAGAGAAATGTCAAACCATTATAGTATTTTTGCCAAGAAAATTCCAAATGGGGTCAGGAAGAGTTGGACATGACTGAAACAACTGAAGAGTAACAACGGATGATCACAGGTTGGTCCAAATTGGACTTCTGTAATTTATCCTAAGATGAATTAGTGTTATTACTCTCATCACAAAGAAATTGAAGCTGAGGAGAAAGCATTGACTCAAAGGGGCACAGTCATTTAGGGAGAAGGGTAAAAATGAGAACCCAAAGACCAGAAATCAGGCCAAGGTAGAACAGAATGTTCCCTCTGAAGCATTCAGCATGGCAGGTTCATTGTTTGTTTTTGTTTTTTAAAAGGCCATCCTGAAAAAAAATTTTCGTATATCAGAAATAATTACAACAACGTCCTTCCCTGTTTAAAAGCTTTCAGTGGTTCTCTATTGCCTATAAGGTGAAATCATGATTGCAATAGATCTTCGAAGTCACCCAATCCCTAATTTTAGAGACCAGGAAACTGGGCCACAGAGAATTAAGTTCAAGTTCTCACAGATGGAATCAAGGTCTTTTTATTCCAAATCTAGTAATTGGTTCATAAATTTAGATCTGGAAGGCACCTTAAAGACTATTGAGTCCAATCCCTCTTTTATTTTATAGATGAGGAAACTGAGGCTGAGAGAGGTTAAGGGATTTCTCCAGGGTCACAGAGCTAGTATTTTCATTCTACTACTATACCACATTACCAGAGTCCTTAACCTGATAGATTTCTCTACCATCTGGGTCCAAATTATAATTGCAGTCTTACCTCAGACTGCACCCCTACTGTAGTCCAAAACATCCTCTGGTTTAGGGGTTCCCAAAGAGTTCCCTAAGAATTGTTTTTGACAAGTTTTTTCTACTTTATATGCTCCCTCCTTCTCTGTACTCCTTTCTTGCCCTTGCTTGAATCTTCCATGTTAAAATCTTTCATAATGAAAAATTTTCTACCTAGAAATGTCTAATGATCCTATCTTGGTCTCAAACAAATCCATCCCTAGCTCACAGTCTAACAAATATATACAAAGCAAGCTAAATGCAAGATAAATAGGAAACAATTAACAGAGAGAAGGCACTGGAATTAGGAGGGACTGGAAAAGACTTCAGAAACACATTCATACCACTTCATGCTCTGACTACCTCTTCTAGTGAATCTGAAAGTTATTTTGATATCAGACACCCTCCCTATTACTGTAGAAGGCAACACCTTCCTCTCAGTCTCTCTAGCTCTCAACTTAGGTGTCATCCTCAATTCCTCACTCTCTCTCTCACCCCTGACCCCACAGCCAATCTGCTGATATCACCTCTGTAACATTTCTCCCATTGCAATAGCTTGCTGGTGGGTCAATATGCCTCCAGTCTCTCCCTACCCCAATTCATATTCTAATAAGTCACTAGTGTGATTTTCCTAAAGTTCCATCATGTCACACACATATCACCACCCCCTCCATACACTCAATAAACTCCAGTGGTTTCCAATAGCCTATAGAAACAAATTCAAAATTCTCTGCTTGGCATTCAGAGCCTCTTATAACTTAGACCTTGTCCTACCTTTCCAATCTTCTTACACCTTACTCCCGACACATACTCTTGTATCCAGTACCACTGGCATTCTGACTATTCCTCCAACAAGACACTGGGTCTCTCCACTCAGAACATTTTCTTTGACTGTCCCCCATACCTGGAATGTTCTCTCTTCAGCTCTATCTGCTGATTTCTTGGGCTTCCTTTAAGTGCCAGCTAAAATTCCATCTTCTGCAGGAAGCCTTCCCCAACCCTTTCTAATCCTATAGCCTTGCCTCTTGTTAAATATTTCCCATTTGTCTTGTATATTACTTGCTTTGTATATATTTGTTTTCATATTGCCTCCTCCACTGGATTGCATGCTCCTTGAGAGCAGGTACTGTCTTGTTTCTTTTTATCCCCAGGGCTTAGCACATACTTTGTATTTAATAAATGTTTATTACCAAAATAGACTATATTTTGCTTTCTTCTTTTTTCTTTTTTTTTCTTTAAGACCTCTTTCACAAAAATGACTAATATGGAAAAACATTTTACATGATTGCATGTGTAAAATCTATATCACATTGCTTTCCGTCTAAGGGAGGAAGAAAGGTTGGGAAGAAATAAGGAAAAGAAAGAGAGAATTTGGAGCTCAAATTTTTTTTAAAAATGAATGTTAACAATTGTTTTTATATGAATCATATGGAAATAGGATTTGAGTGATAATATATGTATAACCCAGTGAAACTGTTTGTCAACTCTGGGAGGAGAGGAGGGAAGAGGGGAGGGAGTCAACAAGAATCATGTAACCATGGGAAAAATTTTTGAATTTTTTTTAAAAAATTGTTTTTGCATTTAATGGGAGGGAATAAAATATTATTAAAAATAAATGTTGATTGAGTGGTTCATCTGACTAAAAGTCACAGACTCTTTAGGTCATCTTTACCTTTAAGCAAATAAGACTCCTTTCTCCCTTTATCTCAGAGGTAGAACGGAAGCCAAGTATCTGAGGGCATCTTTGGAGAAGTTCTGTATAGGCTGGACTAGGAAAGTGGCACTTCCTTCATAAAGGACCTAAGAACCTCATACAAAGAGTACCCATACATCTGAACTCCCCTTCTTCTATACACACAAACCAAATACTCACTGTGTCTATATCACCAGGGCTTCCAAAAGCTCACTTAAGGAAAATAACAATGGTCGTAATCAACCTTTGGGATCATCGTCATTTAAAAACAGTTGGGCATGAGTCCTTGGGGATTGTCTTGGATCACTGTATTGCTGAAAGTAGTTAAATCATTCGCAATTGTTCATTATACAATATTGCTGTTACTGTGTGTGGTGTTCTCATGGTCCTGCTCACTTTCCTTTGCATTAGTTCATGTAAGTCTTTCTAGGTTTTTCTGAAATTATCCTGCTCTTCGTTTCTTCTAGCATAATGGTATTCCAAGACTCATAATGAAAAATGTCATCCACCTCCAAAGAAAGAACTGATGGACTCTGAATACATGGTGCACACACTCTATTTCATTTTCTCTCTTCATTTTTTGGTTTTGTTTTGGTTATTGTTGTTTGAGTTCTCTTCTTCAAAATGACTAATATGAAAAAATGCTTTACATGATTGCACTTGTAAAATCTGTATTAGACTGGGACAACTAGGCAACACAGTGGAAGGAGTACCAAGACTTCAGTTTAAATCTGGCCTCAAACGCTTCCTAACTGTGTGACCCTGGGCAATTCATTTCACCCTTATTGTCTAGTCCTTGCCATTCTTCTGTCTTAGAATAGATACTAAGAAGATAGGGGTTTTAAAAACATCACAGGAAGAAGGAGAGGAGGGAGAGTGAGAGGGAAAGAATTTAGAATTTAAAAATTTATAAAAAGAATATTAAAATTGTTTTACATGTAATTAGGGGGAAAAATAAAACTTAATTTAAAAAATGAGGGGAAAAAAACAGTTGTGCAAGATAATACATTGAAAGAAGGCTGCATTTGGAGCTAGCCCAAGTTTGAACACCAACCCTATCACTTATTATCTGTGTTACCTTGATTAAGTCATTTAATCCCTTGAGGACTCAGTTTCTTCATTTGCAAAAAAAAAAAAATGAGAGAGTTCTGTATTTCTAAACTTGGTCAGTTCTAAATCTATAATACTACAAAAGAATAGGGATATGGACCAGACCAATAACTGTCTTAGAAAATTGCCAAGAGCACCGAATCACCTAATCAGTAGTAACAAGCTAGATTTGAACACAGGTCTTTCTGGCTTGGTGTATGTGCTGTTGAAGTAAGAACTCTTGCTTGATTGGAAACCATCTTTTTATCTACTATAGCAGGTGGCCTCACATAAAAGAAGGAAGAGGATGATCCTGGGTAAGTCACTTAGCTGGATTGCCTAGCCCCTGCTGCTCTTCTATCGGAGAATGGGTATGAAGACATAAAGTATGGTTTTAGAAAAAAAAAAAAGCAAAGGTAAAAGAAAGAAAACAATTGAATGGAGAGGTCTGAAAAGAGCTGATCTCTCTTACAGAAGTATCTTGGTTCTTCGTTATCCACATTCAAAGAAAGAACTCTGGGAGTAGAAACACAGAAGAAAAACATATGATTGATCCCATGGTTCAGTAGGGATATGATTGGGGAGGTAGACTCTAAATGATCACTCTATATTGCAAATATGAATAATATGGAAATAGGTTTTGAACAATGATACCTGTAAAACCCAGTGGAATTGCTTGTCAGCTCTGGGAGGGGGGAGTGAAGAGGGGAGGGAAAGAACATGAATCATGTAATCATGGGAAAATATTCCAAATTGATTAATTAAATAAAAATGAAAAATAAAAAAAAAGAAATATCTTGGTTCTTAAGTTTCTCACTAGAGCTGAGAATAACAGAATGTAGAAACTCTTAGAGATAGTTCTGGGTTATAAGGATTTCACCTTGTTTTTCTTCTGTTGCTATTACATGCTTCCTGAAATTGCATTATGTTCAGAGTTAAAGCTACTGATAATTTTGTGACATGTAAAGCTTAGTATTAATCCTTTGGTTTAAAAGGGGGCTTGTGATTTCAGCATGAGCAGTTAATGAAAAGTAATATTTTTAGAAGTTGTGTTTGTAATTCTGACTACATAAGTATCTTTGTTCCTATGTAATGGGTGGATTGTAAATCTTCAAATGGCTTATTTCTCCTAAAACTTATTAAAACAAGAATGGGTTTTAAAAATAAGTCTAGTGGTTTGAATTGTCAGGAACCTTTCAAACTACCTATGTGACTATGTTTGCATCTGCTCAAAACATGTCAGATTAATTGTAATAAGAACATTGGAAGTCAGATGTTTGCCTTTTAAAGCAAGGTTATAGAATATTTGCCTTGTTCACTTATTTATTGAATTTACAGTAGATAGAGTTATATTTTTTATCAGTTAAATTTCATGGAATTGAAGAATTAAAAGAGACCTTAGAATAAGTTGAAATCGACTTCTGGTCAAAGCAGATTTGAACCCAGGACCTCTCAGGCCTGGCTCTCTATCCACTGAGCCACCCAGCTGCCCCCAACTCATCTATATTGAGAGAGGCTGCTAGGCTATAATGGAAAACAACGTGGTCTTAGAGTCATAAGAATTAGAATTTGAATCCAATTCAGTTACTTTTTACTCTCTGAGCAAGTTCCTTGACTTATCCAAATTTCATTTTTATATATGCATATACACATATGTATATATCAATGAAGATCTCATAGGGCTATTTTTATCTCATTTTATTTTTAATTAACATTTATTTTCTCTTGGCAAAGATAACAGAGATGAGGAAACTGAGGCAAGCAGGGTTAAGTGGTTTACCCAGGGTTACACACAGCTGGTAAGTATCTGAGGCCAGATTTGAACTCGGGAAGGAGATGAGTCTTTCTGACTCCAGGCCTGGCATTCTATTGACTGGGCCATCTAGCTGCCCCCACATCACACAGAGTAGCTGCTTAAATGCTTGTTGACTTGGAATGGCTTGAGTCTGATTAGAAAGACTTATCTTCCTGAATTCAATTCTGGCCTCAGATACTTACTAGCTGTGTGACCCTAGGGCTAGGCAAATGGATTAATCCTTTTGCCTCAGTTTCCTCATCTGTAAAATAAGCTGGAGAAGGAAATGGCAAACTACTCTAGTATCTTGGCCAAGAAAATCCCAAACGGAGTCACAAAGAGTCATGTAGAACTGAACAATAAAAACACCACCACATTATTAGCGTTTTGGAGCATTTTGTTCATGTGATATTGATCTCTTGGATCTTTTCAACTGAGAACTGTCTGATGAAATGATGATGATTAAAATACTTGGTAAAAATTAAAGCTTTATACAAATATGGTTCTTCACTGTTATTATAGCATCTCTGATAAGTTGCCACTGAGCTTCCACTTGAAAATTTTTGGTAACAAGGAACTCACTACCCCATAAGGTAGTCTATTCTATTTTGGGACATCTTTAACTGTCAGGGAGTTTTTACTCATCATGAATGGACTGGATTCAGCTTCTCTCTAATTTTAAACCATTATTCAATGGACTAAGCAGTATAAATATGAATCCTCTTTTTATTTTTTAATTATTTTTTTATTTTTTTAGAAAAGTTAACATGGTTACATGATTCATGCTCTTACTTTCCCCTTCACCCCCTCATAGCCAACACGCATTTTCCACTGATTTTAACGTGTCATCGATCAAGACTTATTTCCTTATTATTGATAGTTGCATTGGTTGAATGCTCTTTTTAGAGAGTTGAAGGCCATCATCATGTACTGTCCCTTTCCCTCAATGCTCTAAGCCTTCTCCCCAGGTTATCCAGCCATCTCTTTGTCCTTCAGTCTCATTGTTTTAAGTTCCCACAACACCCTACAGAAAAGACAATCAATCACACAGCAATGAACTTAGGATAAAGCATGAGATCAAGAATTGGGGAAGACTGAAGGTTGCCAGCCCCTGTGGCTTCTGCTTTCTAGTGCCTGGCTAGCCTCAGGCGTCAGATGGACAGTAAGAACAAGAATTGAGGCCTCAGATGTGTGTATTCTTTTTTGGCTTGGACTAGCCCTAGCAAATGGGGTATGTGAGAAATCTTGACTATACCTGAGTTTGAGTTAGAAAATGCCCCTCCCACACACAGCTCCTGCCATGGAAACAAATTTGAAGTCAGCAAGCTTCTCCCTTTGGATGATGAGAATGGTTCCCCCCCCCCACCGCCCCCAACCCCCTCTCCCCCAAGTGCCTTTTCCTTTTTTTCTTAGAAGCCTTAGTCAATGCAGAAAACAGGAAAAAAAAAAAACAGGACTAGGCAAAGCAATAAAAACTGATACTGATGTGGAATTTTCAGATTTGCAAAGTATTTCACATATGTAATCGCATTTTCATCCTCCCAACAGCAGATGTGAATATATGTGCTACAGTAGTTATTATTTCTGTTTTACAGATGAGGAGATGGAGGCTCAGACAGATTAAATGACTCAGTCAGGGTTAGAGGGCAACTACATTCAAGCTTTGGTTTTCTCTCACCCGTGTCCAGCTCCACATCCACAAGACGGTGGTGCCTCTCTCTTACAAATAGAAGAAATCTCTGCTGGAGGCCACACAAATTCGAAAACACAGAAGCATTAATTCTTAAGCTATTGAAAGCAGAGAAAGAAATCGACTGACGGAAAAGAAATCACAGGTGGTATTAGAATTTAGAAGAGGCCATTGAGAAGACATAAATAACTGCCATCCCATCTGCTTACTTTTTCATCTCCACGGAATCTTTATCATTTACATGCACTGAAGGTATTGATGAAAATGTGAGCAAGGAGCATGAGGGTTTCAGCAAACAATTTTTTCCATCAGACCATGTCTTCATAATCTACACAAATGACTGCAAAGTTCAGAGAATACAAGATTCTGCTTTGTGTTGTATCTGGGAAATATAAAAAGACATTTGACTTGATGAGTAAAATCCAAACTTAAAGGTTTTCTTTCAAAAAGGTGTCTCCCATGTATATATTAAAATCATAGAAGAGTCCCTCATAGATAAAGCCCCAAAGATTCAAATACTTTCTGATTATCCATATAAATTGAAACATAAAACAGTGCTTATCAAATGCATTTGCTACTGTCATGAAAGGAGTTCAGCATATATTCTAAGAAGAATGGAATTTCTCATAGATGGTAAGATCCAGCAGATGCTCCCATTTACTACTGATGACATTGGGCCAATTGAGTCAAACCCCAGATATCTACATAGTAGACAATTGATAAATGATTATTCTTGCCTGTTGGAAGACTGTAGTATCCTAAAAGGCATCTATAATCACTCAAAGGAGTTCTAGCCAACCATACATCCAGGAAAAGCCAACTGGATGAAGAATACCTAATGACTGAACTATGATACTGATTGGCAAAATCATTGTTGTCCTTTTGTACAGCATCATTCCCTAATTTTTACAGACATTGTTCCATTTTACTTAATCAATAAGCATTTATTAAGGGCTTGACCATATTGTTTTCCTCTGCTGAGGAAGAGTGGTGACTGAGAAGATAAGAGTAATAGTAGTAATTACATTTATAATAACAACAACGGCAAGCATTTATCAGTGCTTTAAGAATTACAAAATGCTTTACATACTTTAACTCATTGGATCCTCACAAAAGAGTGATTGCTATTCTTACCTCTATTTTGCTTATGGGGAAACCAAGGCTGAGAGAGTTTAAGTAACTTCCCCAGGGTTATACAGCTAATAAATGTCACTTTAAAGCTGTATATTGGATCAGGGTCCAGCACTTTTATCCGCTTTTTTAACTGCTCTTTAAGAGAGGCATTCTTGGTATTAGTATCTTCATTTTCTAGATGAGGAAAAAGACACAGAATTAACACTAGTGTTCAGGCCTCCTAACCTCAGATCCAGTGTAACTGGTATAATCTTACATGATATATATCAAATAAACATACCACAGGCTGTATTTTCCTGAACGTGCTAATTTTTAATATAGGACTGTAGTGTATTAGGAGTCAACTTAACATTTTTCCAAAGGAAGAAATGAAGCAACTACCGGTGATTATTCAAATTCTAAAAACCACAGGGAAACACTTAAACTTCTCCCTGAAGTTTGCTTTGTTTAATAAGACAAGCAAATTTATAGCTTACATTTTAAAAGTTGATATTAGTTAAGCCTCAGCTTCCTTCTAGCACTTTAAACTTATTGTTTTAATTCACTGAATTAGGTTATATATTTACACACACACACACACATACACACATATCTTACTTCTGGGTCATTTAGCTAAGATCAAATGGTATGTCACCTAGCTGAGAATGAGTGCACAGTTGAGAAATGGATGACAATTTTTGACAGGCTATAGTGGTGAGTCTGCAGCGCTGAGATTGTACTAATGCAGCGGTACCTAAGGAATCCATTATTTTTCATAGATGGATGGCTTTTGTATTGTTTTTTCTTGATGCCATGTTTTTGCAAATTATATTTTATTAATTAATGATATATTGTCGTTCTGTGCTTCTTGATATACCTTGATTATAATCTATATGTATGGTTCAATGTATAACTATAAACTTTTCAATTGTTCGTACTGCCAGGTAACTTGTTTTGATCTCATTTTTCTTGTTGACTTTTTGTATTCATTTGCTATTATCACAAATCATGACTGCTGGGTTTTTAGTCAATGACATATTTTGACTGTGACATATTGATGATTTTATACAGATCTAATTATCATCTGCACGTCTTCCCAGTGGTTACTTGTAAATATTTTCAGAAAAAAATACAGTTTTTAATCTATTATCAGTTTAATTTCCAATATATATGCATACAATTCAGCATTTGGCAATTCGATTCTAAAAACCAATTTTCACCCACTTGACATCTAATTTTTAATTTAAATGTACATTTCAGGAAGTTCAGATGGATTTAGTGTGGCCAGTGGTAGGACTAACCATTTTCCTAAGCAGACCTCTTAATGAGCAATTCCCCGGATCCCCTTTTTGTTCAAGGTAGAAGTCCTAGCTCCTCCATAAAGTCATTTTAATCGGGATACTTTCCGGCACTTTGCAGTCTTTCAGTCCAGAGAACATGAAGGATGAAATCTAAACAAAAGCTTATTTACTTTTTCCACACTTCAGGAACCAGAGTAAATTCAGTCCAAAGAGCCCTAGGGGAAAGAAGAAGAAGAAGAAGAAAAGAGCGACCTTTCATTCAGCACAGTTGAAATTAGCAAAGAGGGCTTTATTTACACTGGACATTATCATCCTAATTAAAAAGGTAAGGCAATACATTGATAATGATAGATAATTGCTCTCCAGAGTGGGTATTGCTGAGATATGGTAATCAAATTGTTGTTTGGAGCCATTTAGATGTTAATAGAGTAGGATTCTTTGAGCAGGCCAACATTTTTTTTTTTTTTTTTTTTTTTTTTTTTTTTTACAGAAGGTAGTTACATTTAAGGCAGAATGAGTTTCTCTGAGCCCAGCCCTGACAGCTTTGCTTTGGATGTACCTAGGATGCTTTTCCCTTCTCTTGCTCTTTTTTGTCTTTTTTTTTTTTTCAGATATCACTGAATGAGAAAGGGGACCAGCTTCTCTCCTCTCCATTTTTCTCCTCTACTACTTTCTTAATAAGTGATATGTTTTGTTTTTACATTATCAAAATCTCTCCCAGAATCCCTCGGTAACAAACTATTTTTTAAGAAATGGAAAAGAGATGCTCTAGTTTCTCTTCAGATTATACATTTTTTGCTTTTTCATGGATTTTCATGAAGAGAAACAACCAAGAGTTTTTGCCCAATTTTTTTGAGATGGTAAAAAAAAAAAAAAGAAAAAGAAAAAAGAAGGAAACCCCCATTAAAATGAATTAGAACATCAAAAGATTCTGAATGTGCATATACTCAGGAACTCTCTACCTCTGCAAAGAAGTGGAGGAAGGTGACTTCTCATATGTGAAAAGATATGAGGATAATGATATATAAAGAATTATAGAGATAATGGAAGAATCCCCACCAATATCAGAGGGTTAAAGGACTAAATTCAAGCTGTCTTGTTGAGCAAACACGCCACCCAAGATGGCTATAGTTTCAGCCTTTCTGAAAGACTTCCTACTGTTCTCATTTTTTCCCCTGTTGTCCTTTGTGTTAATTTAATGCAATGTCATTAGACTTAGGTTTTCTACTTCGGTGAACACTGCAAATCCCACTTCTGTGACCTTATTTTTCAGACCTAGCTTTAACTCACAAAACCCTTATCTTCCTCTATCTTTGCACAGGCTGTCTCCCATGTCTGAAATGTACCCCCTCCCCTACCTCCTCGCCTTGGAAGCCTTTAGCTCCCTGTAAAGTTTGCCTCAAGTACCACCCTCTCCAAGATACCTTTCCTGATCCTCCAGTCGCCAGGACCTCCCCCTCTCCCAGGTCCCTTGGATTTGTTTTTTATGTACTTAGACGTGTACAAGTTGTCTCCCTCTTTGAATGTCAATTTCAGAACAGGGACTGGCTCGCTTTTCTGTCTTTGTATGGATCTCCAATGACTAGGTCCATAGCTGGCCCATCTTTGGCCCTTAATACTGATGCCCGTAGTGACTATTTTTTTAGGGGTGGGGGGAGGTGTAATTTTCTTTGTATCTCCCTCAGGTGAATTGATTAACTTAAAGACTGGATCAGTAATTTCAGAAATCTACCAAAGAGCCCTCCATGATTTCCACAGGTTTAGAACAAGCTACAACACCTCAGTGACCTTTCTTGATTCCAGCCCAGTCCGATATTTCAATAGAATTGCTTCCCTTTGTAATCTTATATAGCTAAGTGTGGCTGCCGAGGAAGCCATGATGGTTGCACACCAAGGGAGGGGAGAGAAGGGACCACTGTCTATTGACCTGCCTCAACCTTACCCTCATTGTCCCATGCCTTGAAGGTTGCTACCTCTCTCTTAATCCCAGGGAAAGCCTGAGGGAAGGGGGAAAGAGGAGGAAATGGGAAAAGGAAGAGGGAAGTTGCAAGGTGGTGTGTTCCAGGTGGAGAGGAATAGAGACTCCCCACAAAGGCAGGAAGAGAGCAGACCAACCTCCATCCCTGGGGAAATTTCTGCTCAGTGGGACAATATTTTTTACACTGTGTCGAACTGAAAAATCAGTGTCACAATAGATTAGGAGAGGAGAATTAAAATAAGAAGAGAAAGTGAGTCTGGAAAGCTACTAGCCTTTTATGTCTCAAGTCACCTGAGGGACTCCAGATTTCAGCGCTGGTTTTAGAATCAAAGAACCACAGTTTGAATACAGGCTATGCCAAATCCCTTAAGTGCCCTCCCTTTTGCTCGTATGTAAAATGAAGGAGTTGGACTGGAAGACTGGCAGGGTTTTAAATCTTGTGTGTGTGTGTGTGTTTAATATTTTGATAATTTATTTCAATAGAATTGCTTCCCTTTGTAATCTTATATGATTTATCTCATGCATTTAAAAATCATTATGCTTTATATATCATAACAGTAATATTATAGCAGTGGTCAACTGTGAAAGACTTAGCTATTCTGCTCGGTATGGCTATCCAAGACAGTTCTAAAGGATTCATGATGAAAAATGCTATCTACCTCCTAAGAGAGTACTGACGATGAACTCTGGGTGTTGATCGAAGCATAATTTTTTCACTTTATTTTTTCCACAGCATGTCTAATATGGAGATATGTTTTGCCTGACTTCACATGTATAATTGTTATCTTATTGCTTGCCTTCTCAATGGGTTGGGGAGGGGCTGAAGGGAGGGAGAGAACTCAAAAAAATTTTAATGAATGTTAAAAATAAATTAAGGGGAAAAAAAACATCCTGAAAAAGGATCCATAGCCTTCAACAAACTGTCAAAGGGCTCCCTGATAGGAAAAAGTAGTTGAGTCCTAGAATTTAGATAAGTGATTCCTAAAATTTTGTTTTCCTACTCAAAATCTTCTAATGTTTTATTGCCACCTTAAATGGGGCCTTCTCTAAACTTATCAATGGGTTTAGCATCAGGGGGAAAGGACTAGTGTGTATGTGTGTGTGTGTGTGTGGGGGGGTTGAGAATAGTTGTAGGAAACCAAATGTTGACCAGTCTATAAAAATATTCACAGAAATAGCCTTTTCCTTACCTTAACAATATCCTTAAATTATATTACATTAAAAATTGCCAATCCCCCACTTCTCTCTTACCTTCCCTTTCTTTTTCTTCTTTTCTCACACCCTTTCTCTTTTTCTCTTCTTTCCTTCATTCTATCCTTCCTTCTTTCTTTCCTTCCTTTCATTTGTTCCTTCTCATTTTCTTTCTTTCCTTTTTTCCTCTCTTTCTTTACTTCTTTCTTTCTTCCCTCCATTCTTTCTTTCTTTCTCCCTTTCTCTCACTCTTTCTTTTCTTCTTTCTTTCTTTCTTTCTTTCTTTCTTTCTTTCTTTCTTTCTTTCTTTCTTTCTTTCTTTCTTTCTTCACATTGCAGTGAAGTTATAAGAGAACAGTTTAAGACCTAGTTTACTCTGCTGTTTGCCAAACACCCTTTAATCTTTTAAAAATTATAATAATTTAAAAATTAATAAAATCTGGCTTCAAACACTCCCTAGCTGTGTGACTAACCCTTATGGTTCTTCTGCCTTGGGGTTAATATTTAGTACTTATTCTAAGACAGAAGGTAAGAGTTTTTATTAAATAAATAAATATAACTAATGATGCTGTATATAACCAAATCAAATTGCTTGCTTTCTCAATGCAAGAGAGGGAAGGAGGGAGAGAATTTGAAACTCAAAATTAAAAAAAAAACTAATGTTAAAATTGCTTGTACACATAATTGGTAAAAAATATTGGAAATTTAAAAAATAACTACCCACTTATTTCATTTGCTTGGGTAGCATTGGACTGGGATTAAGATTTAGATTTAACTTCTAACCCATACATTTACTAGCTGTATGATCTTAGGCATCACTTATATTATTTTGCCTCTATTTCCTCATCTGTGAAAAGGGCATAAAAATCCCTATAGCACTTATTTCAAAGTTGTTAGAAGGTTCAAATGAGATCAGGTATGTGCTTTTCAAACCTTAAAATGCTTTGTAAACGTCAGTTGTTATTTTAAAAAATCATGACTCTCTGGTACAAAGTGTGTAGACATGGTTCCTTATAGCAGAAGGTCCCAGAAGTAGGTAGAAGAATGAAAGTAAGAGAACTGACAGCACAGGATCAAATAACAGGAAAATACAGAACTACACTAGAGAGGTCAAAATCATTTTGGGAAAATGCATATAAAAAGGTTCTGCATGGTAGTTAACTGTGGAGAGTCATGCAAATGAATGGGCAAACAAAATTAAAAAGGAACAAGAGGGAAAGAAGGCCTATCACTTATCTCAATCTACTCCTCTTCTCATGGATTTCCACTTTAGAGAAAAGTTGGAGACTCTCTGCTTCCGATGCTATCTCTGATGAAGGCCTGGGGGAAGGGGAAACCATCTTCCATACAACTTGCATCCCACTGAGTATCTTGTCCAGGCAGAATTAGTTTTTAAAAGATCTTTATAGTGGAAATGGGGTTCCTGACATTTGACTTGTCATCACATTTTGATTGGAAATACTTTACTTCCCTGATTTTATAAGAACACTAACTATTTTTATCCTGCTGGTTCAGTTTTTTGGAAGGTGAACTAGAAAGGTCACTGGACTTGAAGGAATTCCTGAAGATTCACTGTGTTTCAGAATTATTCCCGCATTTCTTCCTAGTGCTTAATTGTCAGTCAGTCAACAAGCATTTGTCAAATCCCTACTACATGCCAGCTGGTGGCACAATGGATAAAGCACCTGGCCTGAGTCAGAAAGACCTAAGTTCAGATTTGACCTCAAATACTTACTAGCTATGTGATCCTGGAAAAGTCACAAACCTCAGTTTTCTCATCTGTAAAATGAGCTGGAGAAGGAAATGGCAAACCACTCCAGTATCTTTGCCAAGAAAGTCCCAAACAGGGTCACAAAGAGTCGAACAAGACTTAACAACAACAACAACAACAACAACTATATGCCAAGCACTCTGTTAAGCAGCTGGGGCTATAAAGAAAGTTTAAAAGAAAAAAAAAGACGGTTCTTGTTCTCAAGGTGCTCACAGTCTGATGGGAGAAGATTATAAACTGAGAAATGAAAGAGATTTTAGAAATCACCTGGTCGATCACCTTTATTTTACCATCTAGGAAACTGAATCTGAGAGGTTAAGTCAGTGCTTATTTATAGCTTGTTTACTTAAGTGATTTATTGAACCTTATTCAGATTAGACCTGGCCAAGCTTGGATTTGAATCAAAGTTCTCCAACTAGAGCTAACTTTCTTTCTATATGACCCATGCAGTTACCTCTTTATTCTATTCATTCTCATAAATTTCTCCACAACAATTCCATATATTCATTCAACTGTCTACTTTTCCATCTCTCTCTCTCCCCCTCCCTCCCTCTGTCTCTCTCTCCCCTCCTCTTCTTCCTCCCTTTCCTCTTCTTCCTCCCTCTCTCTGTCCCTCTCTGTCTCTGCCTTTGTCTCTCTGTCTCTGTCTGTCTGTCTCTCCTCCTTCTCTTCTTCCTCCCTCTCTGTCTCTGCCTTTCTCTCTCTCTTTCTCTCTGTCTCTGTCTCTCTGTCTGTCTCTCTGTCTCTCTCCTCCTCTTCTTCCTCCCTTTCTTCTTCCTCCCTCTCTCTGTCCCTCTCTGTCTGTCTCTGCCTTTGTCTCTCTCTGTCTCTCTGTCTCTGTCTCTCTGTCTCTGTCTCTCTCTCCTCCTTCTCTCCTTCCTCCCTCTCTTCTTCCTCCCTCTCTCTGTTCCTGTCTCTGCCTCTTTCTCTCTGTCCCTCTGTTTCCCTCCCTCCGTCTGTCTCTCTCTGCCTTTCTGTTTGTCTCTTCCTCTCCCCCTCTCTCTCCACCTCCCTCCCCAACAGTCCACAGTGGTTTGCCTTAAATTACCTTCACCTTCTTTATTGTCGTCATCTCTCTACAGAATGATGGACTTATCTTTATTCCCAATCAAAGAAGGCAGAGAACAAGACTTTCTTCATTAGCTGGTCTAGGACAAGAGGGAACCCTGCCTAAGAAAATCACAGCTGTTTCCAGGATCTTCTCTCCAGCCTTGGGGGAGGTGGGATCTTGCCTGAGCTCGGACAAGTCCTCTTACCTGGAGGCCTTCCAAGCTCTAGACTTGGGGGTTGTTTGTTTGTTTAAACCAGTTCTGTTCCTTCTCTGTCACTCCAGAGAGCCACCTCCTCTAATGGACCCAGTTTGAGGGTGTTTTGTTTTAAGCTTGCTCTCTGCTCATGACCCATTTCCTCTGTCTTTCATGCATTCAGCCTGGCAAAAGGATATTCACTTGGAGGAATCCCAGTTTCCTAGACCTCCGATCATAGAAAGAGCCTCAGGAGTGCTGTCTTTGTGATGGGGGAAGGGAAGATGAAAGAAGCTAAAACAGAAAACCTTGGAGCCTCGGATGGATGGCGATGGCTGCCGGTTGATTTTGAGCACATGGACAGGAGGAACTCGGGCATCTGCTATTCCTTGCCACATCTGTCTTTCTTCACCTCTTACACATTAGCAATTGCCCCCAGGGTGGCTGGCCTGACTATCTCTCTTCTCAGACTTTCTTTCTTTTCTGCCCTTTGATAACTCCCCTCTGCCTGGGGGAGAGGTGAGTGTGTGCATGCGTGCATGTGTACGTGTGTGCGCGCCTATGGTGTGTGTGCCTGATTTTGATTTTCACTCCTAAGCCAAGCGAGTACCTAAGAGTCTGCATGCCTTAGCAAGCCAGTGTGGGAAGCGGTGGCCAGCTAGGAGCTGTGTGTTGAAATCAGGTAGCTTGCCAGTGCCACCTCACTGTGAATTAGACAGGCACAAGCCAACATACATATAAAAGCATGTCATTCTTCCCCCTCCCTCCGCCTCTTTACCTGCATTTAGGGCTTGTGAAATATCTGGATGAAGCCTGGTATACAGGAGGCTCTTTATGCCCAAGAATAAATAGTACAAGGGAAGAACAGCAGGGACGACTCCCTCTCTTTGCTTAGATGCCAAAATCCTGTTGAGAAAGGACCACCTATCGAGTGAGAAGCGCCTGTTAGAGCCAGACGGGCTGCTGGCCTGCCCGATCAGTTTGCCAAAACGAGGATGTCCTGGCTGATTCGATGAAAGGGTCGGAGTGGGGCTGGGGAGAGAAGAGAAGGGAGGCCAGGGCATTTATGGAATACTTTAGTATTAAAGTTTGCAAAGCAGAGGCAGCTGGGTGGCTCAGTGGATTGAGAGCCAGGCCTGGAGATGGAAGGTCCTGGGTTCAAACATGACCTTAGACACTTCTTAGTTGTGTGACCTTGGACGAGTCAGTTAACCCCACTGCCTAACCCTTACGGCTCTCCTGCTTGGAACTGATACCCAGTATTGATTTTAAGACAGAGGGTAAGGGTTTAAAAAAAAAATAAAGTTTGCAAAGCATTTTACAAATATTATCTCATTTGATCCTGACAACATCCTTTGAGGTTATTGTTGTTCAGTCCTGTCTAATTCTTCATGATACTAGTTGAGATTTTCTTCGCAAAGACACTTGTTGCCATTTCCTTCTCCAGTGGATTAAGGCAGAGGATAAATGACTTGCCCAGGGTCACACAGCTAGTAAGTGAGGTCAAGTTTTAATTCAGATCTTCCTGATTTTAGGTCCACCACTCTATTCATTGAGCAATCCTAGCTGCCTTGTGTCATGATTTATTGTCCCATTTGAGTATTTCTTGTCAGAGATACTTAAGCTGGTTGCCATGTCCTTTTCTAGCTCATTTTACAGATGAGAAAACCGAGGCCATCAGGGTTAGGTGACTTACCTAGGGTCATAAAGCCAGTAAGTATCCAAGGACATATTTGAACTCAGGACCTCCTGTCTCCAAGCCTGGCTCTCTATCTACTGAGCCACCATTACACCTAAATACATTTTTTTATTTGTTCCAGTATATGGAAAGGCATGACTAAATTATTATTATTGTTATTATTATTTTCATAGAAATCATTACCTTCTGTTTTAGTATAGATTCTAAGAAAGAAGAGGTAGGCAATCAGGATCAAGTGACCTGCCCAGGATCTCACAACTAGGCAGTGTCTGAGGCGATTTGAACCTCTTGACTCCAAGCTTGGTGTTCTATCCTCTATGTTATGTAGATGCCCCTAGGAATTAAATGATTTTTTTAAAATAGGAAACACTTTTTTTTTTTGTAAAGCACCCAGTTTAAAGAGAAGCAGTAGATATGACTGTTAAGGACTTGACAGAGGAAAAATCAATGTATTTTGCCTTCTCTGAGACTAACTGTCATCTACTACGTATGTATCTTGTTTACCAAATTATTTGCTATTGTTTCCCCATTAGAATGTAAGCTCCTTGAGTGCAGAGCACATGCCTTTTTCTTTCTATTTATCCCATTGCTTAGCATAGTGCTTGGCACATAGTAGTGATGGGGGCTCAGTACTAGGTCAGGCACCAAATGACATTGGATGGATTTTTGCAGACTGGGTCTTGGGCTAGTAGGCGCCTGCACATATTAGGGCCCAGGGATTATCAGGACACCTGGCTCCCCCCCACAAAGAGCATCCAGGGGAAGAAATGGTCTTAGTCCCCACCTGTGGAAAGCTACCCAGGAGCACCTGTCCATCTCCTGAAGCCTAGTCTAGAGAGGGGGCAGAGGGAGCCTGATTTTTCTCCCTAAAATCCTATCCCCCACTACCCGTGGAGTTCCACTGCCACCAACCTGGGCCACATCTTTCTGTTTACTCCAATAAAAGCTTTGCCTGAGATAAACAGAGCTTGAATGACAAATTCTTTTGAAGCGAGTCTGAGCTCCAGACACAACATTAGGTACTTAACAAAGTTTGATGATGTTCAATGATGGTATAGAAGCTCTGGGTTTATATATTTAGTCCTCTACCCTAACCATGTAACTGTGGAAAATCAATGACAGTCATTCAACAAGCATTTATTAAGGACTATGGGCAGCAAGGTGGCACAGTGGATAGAGTGCTAAGCTGGGGAGAAGACTCATCTTCCTGAGTTCAAATCTGCCTTAGACACTAACTGTATGATCCTGGGCAAAATACTTACAACTGTTTGCCTCAGTTTCCTCATCTGTCAATTGAGCTGAAGAAGGAAATGGCAAACTACTCCAGGATCTTCTCTAAGAAAACCCCAAATCAAGTCACAAAGAGTTAGATAAGTTTGAAATGACTGAACAAAAATATGACTATGGTAAATCATTCAATAAATAATTTTACTAAGTACTTACTCTATGATTATGGACAATCAATTTGTCAACCACTCAAGTGTTGATTACACACTTAGTATTAAGTAAGCTCTTAGTATTTATTAAATACTCAGTATAGCTTACACAATTGAGGATACAAACAGAAAAGTGAAAAATAATGGTTTTACCTCTCTGGGCCTCAGTTTCCTTATCCATAAAATAGAGGCTCAAATAAAGTCTTCTGTTTATTGCTTAAAGGTCTTCGTAACCTGGACCCTTCCTGCCTTTCCAGTCTTCTTACACTTTCTTCTCTTCAACATGCGATACCGTCTAATTCTATTGGCTTTTCACTCACTGATACCTCTGCCTGGAATACTCTGATGTGTATTCACCATCATCTATTAGTCTCCCTGACTTCCTCCAAAGCTCAGTTTAAATCCCACCTTCTGCAGGATACCTTTCCTTTTCAGATTACCTTCACCCCTTCTCTATATATCTTGAATATACCTAGTTATTTACATGGTCTCTCTTATTGGAATGTGAGCTCCCTGAGGGTTGGGACAACTTTTGCCTTCTTGCCTGGCACAGCAAAGAAATAAGTTACAACTTACTACTTAGTTACTTAAAACTTACTTACTTAGTAACCTATAAGCTTGGCAAGTTCTTGGTCGCCAAACTTTGTTTGTAGAGGTCCTTTGGCAGCCAGAAAAGGCTTTAAATACAGTTCTTCTATTGGACTGTCACCTCACATCCCAGAACCAACCAAAGTTCCAAGGTCCTCATTGCAGAGCTAGCTGTAAGATAAGGAATCCTTGTGTTATAACAATTTATAAGTCCATCTACCAAGATGTTGTGGGGTTGCATTATGCTTTGATGGAAAGAGTATCCAGATTAAGAAGTAATCTGGTAGAATCATAAGAAGTATGTTAAATGTCAGCCAGCTTCTATTCCAGCAACAGTCATATTTTAATGAAAGGTTCTGGGAAATGGACACATTGCCTGAAGATAACAATATGGTGCATTTTTTAGAGAGAGAAGGAAGCATAGGCGTCATCTAGGCCAGTGATGGTGAACCTTTTAGAGGAGTGAGTGATGTCCTCAGGCATGCATGGAGAAGAGGAGGGGAGCAGCCTGGCCCCTTGTCCCTTTGGACTTTTTCTAATAATGAACTCTGGCAACTGGGGTAACAGCTTGTGTGCTCACAGAGAGGGCTCTGAGTACCCCCTTCTGGCACATGTGCCATAGGTTTACCACCCTGGATCTAGGCTAAGCTAATTTGATAAATGGGTACACTAAGACTCAGAATGATGAAATATCCTGCCCCAAAACACATAATCAGTGAGGTAGAAGGACTAGGACCAGAGCCTGGGTTTCCTGGATCTTAAACTGATCAACATTTTCGAATTGGAGAATATTATGCTCACACCAGTCAACTTTCCTTGTAATTGGCAAATAACTGGCATCATCCAAGTTCTTCTCTTCCCTTTAGTGAGCCTTTCATGTATGACTAAAGTGGAATGGAGCCACTTCTAGGACAAGAAGAGAGGAGCAGGGGGCAGCTGGGTAGTTCAGTGGATTGAGAACCAGACCTAGAGACTGGAGGTCCTAGGTTCAAGTCTGGCATCAGACACTTCGCAGTTGCATGACCCTGGCAAGTCACTTGACCCCCATTGCCTACCCTTACCACTCTTCTGCCTAGACAGTATTGATTCCAAGACAGAAGGTAAGGGTTTTTAAAAAAAGAAGAGAGGAGCATAGGATAACAGGGCTGGAAGGGACTTTAGAGGATAGCTGAGTGATTCAGTGGATAGAGAGCTCAAATCTGGCCTCAGATATTTACTAGCTGTGTGACTCTGGCAAGTCCCTTAACCCTATTTGCCTCAGTTTCCTCATATGTCAAATGAGCTGGAGGATAAAATGGCAAACTGCTCAAGTATCTTTGCCAAGAAAACTCTAAATGGAGTCATGAAGAGTCAGACACAACTGAAACAACTGATTGAACAACAACAAAATCCAATTCCCTCATTTTACAGAAGGTATGTGGCCTTGGAATCTGGAAGGCTTAGGTTCAAATCCCTTCTCAGCCATGACACTAACAATATAAACAGTAGAGCCTTTCTGTACCTCAGTTTGCTCTTTTGTAATAAAATGGGGGAAATGATGGACCTATTTCATTGGGTTGTTGTGAGGATCAAATGAGATAATATCTATAAAGTACTTTAGTACCATACAAATATTACTAATTATGTGCCTTGTTCAAGGTCTTAGAGGCAATAAATGTCAGAGGCAGAATGTGAATACAGATTCATTGATTTTAAGGCCAATCTTCTTTCTCTCATACCCTGTTCCCTCCCTAGTAAGTTTATCTCACATTGCCAGGGCACTCTCCTCCTCTCTGAGGGGACAAGAGAAGCAGAGCCAGAAGAGAGAATCTGTCTGGAAACTCAGGGAAATTAGGTCTCCATTTTCTTTTCACCACATCCTCTATGGCAGGGGTCTGAAACCTTTTTGGCTGTGAGAGCCATAAACGCCACATTTTTTAAAATGTAATTTCGTGAGAGCCGTACAATATGTTTAACCCTGAATACAAGTAAATATGTGCATTTTATGTAAGAACAACACTTTTAAAGTACAATAAGTCTCTGAACTATTTTTAATAATGTTATTATGTGCTAACCAATGATGAATAAAATACTTCTTACCATTAATGTGACTTCTGGTGCTGCATGGTTTTGCGGATGGATTTATAGTCTGGTTGATATGTGGTGAGGTTAAGCTTCATGCAGGCATTGAGACTTCCATCTGTTAAACATGATCTTAGGTTGGTCTTAATGTTCTTTAGATGTAAGAAAGACTGCTCACAATCAGTTGATCCGCGCGTTGAAGATTTTTCATTTCTTCCCACTTGTGATTGCTTGCCAACTCTGCTTGCTATCATGCAAGTCTTTCCAAATCTTCATTCAGTGACTTGAACTTATTCACCCACATGTCTGAGGCCTTCAGATCAGCAGCTTGAAGCTCAAAATCTCTGACAGAGACACCGGGGATATAACTCAGGTCAGCACCGTCCACTGCACACTCGTGTGGATGGGTTATGAACTCAAAAAAACAAATAAGCTCAGGAAATTCTCCAAAGAGCACTTTGAATGACTGCAGGAGATTAGATGTGAAGCCCGCTAGCTGCTGAAGATCAAGATGTCGAGCAGGGTCACTTGTTGTCCATGCATCGTTAAACTCTCTTTAAAGGTACGTGACTCGTGACGTCTGTAATAAGGGAATAAAGCACGTGGATGGGGTTTGTGGGTCCCTAAGTCAGTAGATGGGAAAGGAGGGTACAATAGTGGAGGCAGTAGATTGAGGTGGTAGGAGAGATGTAAGGGAATGGCTGAGTTTAGGGAAATATAAGATGATGAAGTAGAATGAGTGGCAAGGGGAGAGGTTGAGGTAGTTGGGCAGGCAGCTGCACCAGGGAGACACAGACTGGGTACACAGGCTTGAGGCAGGACACTGAAGGGAAACAGGCTGAACTCTTCAGGTAGGAAGGGCACTTCTACAGACAAAAGGTTAAGGCCAGCCAGAAATGGTTTGAAACTAACTAATTTAACATAGGAAGAGTCCCAAGGTTCTTCCCTGTCTGTGAAATAAAAGGGCTTCTCAGAGGAAGACTAGAGATCACCACTTCCTCCAAGATGGACACCTCCAGCTCCCCTCAGGACCCAAAGAGAAACTATTCCTTTCTCTCCTTATCCCTCTTTTATCAACTCAACCAACGATTTAGCAAAAGGTTTGATCAAATAACAACAGGGTTTATTAAGTTTCAGGGTTGGTTATGAAGGACAGAGGGATACAAAGTTTCTCTAACAACCACCTAGGGAGAAGCTCCAGGTGAGGGAGGGACACAGGAATGGGGCTAACTGAGCTAGAGCCTGCTCCCACTCATCCTGGGAGGCTTCGTTGCCTTTAAGGTTAGGGAAGTTATACACGATGAATCAGGAGATAATTTGTATCAAGGGTAAGCCCTACTTGTCTATGGGGAAAACCCAAGTCTTCAAAGTTTGATTGCTACCACCCAAATCCACCCTTCTCCCAAAACCCACAGGAAATTAGGAAAGGAAATGGGGAGTGGAATAGGGAAGGTCAGGGAGATTCAGAGGAATTAGCTAAGCTACAAAAATCTCAAGAGAAAAGGCACAGATTCAAGGCCAGGTTTCAGCGCCAAGACCAAGCTCAGTTGACCCTTCTGCTCTGACCGAGCCTTCAGGATTAACTGCCTCTAGTCAGGGTTCTAAACCCTCTCAACTGCCAGAAATTCTGCAGTTAGCCTTTTGCAGGGTTGATTGCACCTCTGCACTACACGTCATGACGTTGATGTATCACATGACGCACGATGTCATGCGTAAACTGTTAGTTACTGTGCTGCGGTTTGTCTATCAGTGCTCACAGTGCGCGCTCCTGTAACAGTGCCTGAAAAAAAATTGACTTTATGGCTCCTGCAGAAAGAGCCACATCTGGCCCTCAAAAGAGCCAGATATGGCTCGAGAGCCATACGTTGTCAACCCCTGCTCTATGGGATCCTTGTTGGAACAAGGCAGCACAGTGATTAGAGCTCTGAGCCAGGAGTTAGAGGACCTGAGCTCAAATCCAACCTCAGATATTTTCTAGTTATGTGTCCTTGGGCAAATCACTTAACTCCCAAATTTCTTCATCTGTAAAATGAGCTGGAGAAGGAAATGGCAAACCACTCCAGGATCTTTGCTGAGAAAACCCAAAATGGGATCATGAAGAGTTGGACATAACTGGAATGACTCAACAACAACTTACTTGAAAGGCTTAGGATAGATTGGGACAAGAAGACAAGCTTTGCTTTTACCAAAGTGATATTCTATTGGCAGGGGGTGGGGACTGGAGAGAATACAACATGTAACAAAACTATGAAGAAAAAGTAATATGAAGTCATTTCAAGAGGAAGAGAGCACAAATCCCCATGGGTTTAGGAAAGGCTTCTTCAAGAGGCAGCACATAAACAGGACTTTGAAGGAAGATGAGGGCTCTAGAGGATAAAGTTGAGTTTGAACATCAATAAACTTTATTAACACGTACTACATGCCAGGCACTAGGCTAAGTGCTGCTGACGTAAAGAAAGCTAAAAGATAGTCCTTGCCCTCAAGGAGTTTACACTCTAAGGGGGGAGACAATATGCCAGCACCTGTGACCAAGCAAGCTAGAGACAAGAGTTGAGGACAGGGTGAATTCCAGATGTGAGTGATTGCTACTCGGCACCAAGAGAAGGATAACCCCAGACAGTTGTCCCATGAGATTTTTCTCATGGGTCCCTAAAGTGGACACCCTAGAAGTTTCCCATTTCCCATTTTGCCACACAAAAGGACTCCTACTAGTCCAATGAAATTTCTATATACTACTAGAGCTCATCTTATGTTATCAGTGTTTACACAGCTGCAGGTATGGGTGTAACTGCTTGTTCCCCTGCATTTGTCTATACCAGTGGTTCCCAAACTTTTTTGGCCTACCGCCCCCTTTCCAGAAAAAAATATTACTTAGCGCCCCCTGTCACATATTATCACCGTCCCCTTAAAGTTATTCACTGCTCCCAAATGCACCTGTGGCCATCACCGCCCCCCTGGATCGCTGCAACACCCACCAGGGGACGGTGGCACCCACTTTGGGAATCACTGGTCTACACTAATGCCATCCCACTGACCATTTCTTACTGCTTTCCCTCACTATCAGCAGCCATGTGGATGGGCGTGGAATCAGCCAGAGGCCAAGTATAGGTTAGACTCCTAAAATGAGATCTCTTTGAAAGGAAAATAAATTTTAGGCATTCTATGAAATGAACAATGGTTATAGACTCTCTCTGGATGTAGATAGGCTGAATTTGTGGGGCAGGGGAGGAATATGACCTATATTCAGACCAATACCGTACATGCTCTTTGATCATCAGGGAGGGGTCGATCACAAAATTTATAGAATAAAATTCAGTAGAACAAGTCATTTTGATGTTATTGGAGGAGCTTATAATGATAAGGGCTAGCATTTATAGAACATTTTATACCTATTATCTCATTCGATGATTGCAACAAATCTCTGAGGTAGATGCTATTATTGCGCTCATTGTAAAGATCAGAAAACTGATGCTTAGAGTTTAACTGGTTTATCCAGGGTCATGTAAGTGTCTGAGGCTGCATCTGAATGTAGGTCTTCTTGATTCCAAGTCTAGCCCTGGCCATTGCTTCCAATCACCTTTTGGTTACAGGATAAAAATTATTCATCCTTCATTTTTTTTTTCCAGAGGTGCAATATCTTGATTTGCCAGTAAAATTGGATTTAAGTGAGTCAGAGTTGCACAAAGCGGTCAGCCTCTCTCTCTTTTCCAGAGTCATCTAAGTCCAATGGCAAAACAAAAAGTCAGGATGATTGGTGATGACCCAGGACTGTGGCATCTTCAATGTCTGACTAAACTCTAAGCGCTTCATAGAACCTGCTTCTGTTGTCTTCATGGCGACTGGAACAAATTGTTTTCATTAGCCCATTCCACCAGAGGAAGTCTTTATGTGCATGGGTAGATATCCCTCTAACTCAATGATGGATTTTTTTAAACCCTTATCTTCTGTCTTAGAATCAATCTTAATATCAGTTCTAAGGAGAAGAGCTATAAGGGTTAGGCCACTGGGATTAAGTGACTTGTCCAGGGTCACACAGCTAGGAAGTATCTGAGGCCACATTGGAACCCAAGTCTAGAGGCCTGACTATCCATCACTGAGCCATTCGGCTGACCCTCACTGATGGGTTGAGGGCTATTAGTTACTCTCAACCTCTCTCGGCCCATCCACCAAGACGGTTTTATTGGGCTTTGGACACCAGGCATGCAATAGCTTCTTGGCACCATGAGTTAGGTGAAAGGTGGCCACCAAACATGGATGGGCAGTCTTGAAAAGGGCTCGACAATCTCTCACACCAGAGGTACTGTGCTTCCTGAACAACTTATATATGATTTGGTTACAGGCCAGAATACTAACTATAAAGAGAGGCATTGATAAGCTTCCAGAGGAGAGCAAGCAGGATAGTGAGTAGACTTAAAACCTGTGATGGCTAATATGGTGAAGAGAGATTGGATTGATAATCTGGGACCTGATGGGTTGTCAGAGGCAAAGGATTCCTTACCTACTAGCCAGGCTCCTTGGAAAGCAGACATAGTTATTGATGTCACAGAGCTCAAAGCCTTCCTAGCATAGCAGAACTTCCAGAACTCACTTGGCTCAGCTTTTGAGAAACCAGGGTCCCCTCCCACACACGATGAGTTGTAGAAAACTTTCAGGTTTTGGATGATCCAAAGAGCAATGGAGAGGCACATAGAGAGTGTGAAGGAACTTGAAGCATGTTACCAAGGAAAAGCTGTGTACCAAGAGAGGCATATAAGATATCATTAAGGAGATGGAAAGAACTTCAGAATATTAAAAATTCAGGGGATTTTAGAGAGGTTATCTCATCCAACTCTATAATTTTAGAGATGAGAAGAATGACGAATAGATTGGTATAAAGTTGCAGTTGGCTATTTCATATTGGAATTGAAATCAGGATGAAAAAAAAAACAGAAAGAACAATGACTAGAATCAGAGTCCTAGGTTCAAATCCTTCCTCTGATACCTACTGCATGATATAACTTTGAGTAAGTAACTTACCCTTCAGGGTCCCAAATTTCTTGACTATAAAATGAAGGGATTGTATTAGATGACTTCTGGGGTCCCTTAAAGCACTATATTTATCCACCTAGATGCCATATTTCCTGACTTCTGGCCCAGGTAGTTTTCTTAGAGCTACTTGTTCTTCTTTCCAATTTACTAAAATAGTCTGAAAATGGAATAGGCTAGGTCCATGTTGGCAAATCTATGCCATGCATGCCAGAGGGGACTGCTCTCTTCTCCCTCTCCACCACACCTGAAGACATTCATCACATCACCTACCCCTCTGCTCAGCAGCCAAATGGGAGAGCTTCCTCTCTCTCCTGCATGGGGTTAGGGAGCAGCTCACATGTGGCATGCATGAGGGTGCAGTTTGGCACTTGGTCTCTAAAAGGTTTGCAATCACTGGGTTGTGAAGTTGTTTGAGTTATGTTTGATTCTTTGTGACCCTGTTTGGGGTTTTCTTGCCAAAGATCCTGAGATGGTTTCCCATTTCCTTCTCCAGCTTCTTTTACAAATCAGGAAAATGAGGCAAACAGGGGTAAGTGACAGCTAGTAAGTATTAAGGCTGGGTAGTCTGATAATCTTCAGACGTATTTAAGCAGAAGCTGGATGACCACTTGTGAAGGATGCTTCTGTTAGAAGCTGAGTTCAGATTCTCTGCAGCTGATTATTTTCTTGCTACTCAGCCGTTTGTCTTTTCAGTTCCACATGATTAACTACAGAGAGAGTGCCAGTTCCTCAGTACTAGGTATTGTGAAAGTCTGTTGTCACAACTGTAGAAGACCTGCTTGAAAGAGGGGAAAAGTCAAACTGTTTGAAAGTGGGTGTGTGCACACTTGATGGCAATAAGAGTTATTTCTACAGCTCCCCTGGGAGCCTGGGGGAAGGGCTCTCCTTGACTCCCCCATCAAGTTTCTAGAATCCAAGCATACTGGTGGTGAGAATTTAAACAATTCTCACAGCTGCCCACCCTTTCTGGAGCCAAGGTAAAGTACAGACATCTGTATCAGTGATCCCTGAGAAGAATGACAGTGAGCTGAAGTCACAGCTGTAAAAGAGGGGCAGGTTGAAATGTTACAAAACATACAATAAAATCTACTAAAGCCACAGGCCTCCAAGGGATCCAAGAAGGAAGCAGCCTCTCCTTCCCTCCCACTGAACTACCAGAGTCTAGGGCTCCCATAGCTGTACTTTCTTCTTCCTGCCAAAGTCACATGCTTCAGCTCTGTTTGTTAAGGGACATTCTGGCATAAAGGGAAGTGTTCTCTTTGATTTGGAGTTAGAGAATCTGGAACTGAATCTGGGCTGGGCTCTACACTGGGACCTTCAACTTTCTTAACCTCAGTTTCCTCATTTATAAAAAGGATTTTGAAATAGTGGAATTCTTCACAAGCTAAATTTACCTTTTTAAATTACTATTTTACCTTTTCAACATTCTTAAATGTTACTCTTCATCCACAGATTCTATGGTGCCATCCAACGGGCTTTCTTATAGATGTGATCCTCCATCTCCCACTTTGGGACTTCTTCATTGATGGTACCCTGTTCCTAGGTGTGGTGGATAGAGCACGAAACCTGGAATCAGGAAGACTTGAATTCAAATCCAGCCTCATCTACTAGCTGTGATTGTAGATAATTCTCTGAACCTATCTGAGACTTATTTTCCTCATTTATAAAGTGAGATGATAGCAAAGAGGTACAGTGAATAGAGTGCCAGTTCTGGAGTCAGACATCTTCCTGGTTCAAATTCAGACTCAGATATATCATAGCTGTATGACCCCGGGCAAGTCACTTAAGCCTGTTTGCCTCAGTTTCCTCATCTTTGAAATAAGCTGTAAACAGAAATCAGTATCTTTGCCAAAACAAAAACAAAAACAAAAACAAACTCAGAGGGGTCACAAGGAATCAGACAAGACTGAACCAATATACAACAACTCTATACCTGGAATCTACTCACTCTTCATCTTTCCTTCTTAGAATCCATAGCCTCCTACATGAAATCTTTCCGGATTCTCACTGCCTAGTGAATCTCCCCCTACCTCCCATTAGAACTGAAAGCTTGGGGGACTATCTCATTTTTGTCTTTGGATTACTAAGTAGCCAGCACAATTCCTGACAAGTAATAGGTGTGTAATAAATGCTCGTTGAAGGTCCATACTAGATGGTGACCTCAGTTTAAATCTTAGTGCTGCCACTTAGGGAAAAGACCTATGAGGGCATCTGGTAGAAGGAGCTCCTGGTCAGAAACTTCTTCTACCAAAGCAGGTTGACACCTTCTCTGTAATATATCATCTGAGGGAGCTGTCCTGAGCACTGAAAGATAAAATAACTTGCCCATAGTTGCGTAGCCAGTATGATTAATAATTAGAGATAATTAGAGAATGGGTTTGACTGGTTTTCCTGGCTCCATTCACTGTACTGCATTGCCCCTCAGCACTGCCACTTATTAGTTGCAAGTCACATATCCCCTCAAGCCTCCATTTTAAAGCCTTCCCCTGATTTTTTTTTGAGAGGAAGCCAAATATACTCAATCTTGTATGACTTCTGGCATCAGTTTTCTCCTCTGATGGAACTGGTATTGATAACCTTTAAGATCCTTTCTTGCTCCCATGATGCTGATAGATGTGACTCGTAAGGGGAAGTGTGTATAAGCTCCCACCCTCCCTAGTTTACATTCTTCCAAAAGGCTAGGCATCGATTCTACTTGCTTAGAGAATTACTCAGCACTGCCACAGCCATGTTCATGTCTTCATGAAGGTCAAGAAGAATCCTTTTTATTTGCTGGTTTTTAGTCAAGGCTGACCTTCAGCAAAATTGTGAAGTCCATCTTGGATGCCACTCCTCTCTTCTCCACATACCTTTCTGTGACCATTCCCCCCTCTACCTGCCTCTTGCAATGTCTCTCATGTTCCTCTCCAATCCAATATTTTCACTGTGTTCCAGATATCAAGAAGAAGTCCAATCTGATTGATCTCCAGTCATCTCAGTGAGCATGAGCTTGGTGGGGGTGGGATTGGCTTTCCCAACAAATGACAAAATCCCACTGATTCCTAAGTGGTGAAAAGAGGATTGGCAAACTGTGTATGTAGACAGAATAGGTAATGAGGGATCTTTACCTTTTGGTTTTTTTCCTAAAAACCCTTACCTTCCATCTTAGGATCAATACTGCATTTTGGTTCCAAGGCAGAAGAGTGGTAAGGATTGGGCAATGGAGGTTAAGTGACTTGTCCAGAGTCACACAGCTGAGAAGTGTCTGAGGTCACATTTTACTGTATGATTTTGACAGGACATGCTCCCTCAAAGTCTCTCTCCCATTGAGGAGCTTTGGTACCTACTGTTCCACCATTAGGGATAAATTATTTTATAGAGCTCCTAACTCTCACACTAGCTCTATAACCTAAAAATTAAGGAGCCTAGATTAGAAATAGGGGATCATAGATCTAGAATTAGAAGGGGCCTTATAAGATCATTTAGTTCTTCTTTTAACGGGGCAGTGAGGTGGCACAGTGGAGAGATCATTGGATCAGGAATTAGGAAGACAAGTTTAAAAATGGCCTCAGACACTAGCTGTGTGACTCTGAGCAAGTCGCTTAACCCTGTTTGCCTCAATTTCCTCATCTGTCAAGTGAGCTGGAGAGGGGATGGCAAATCACTCCAGTATCTCTGCCAAGAAAAACGCAAATAGGGTCATGAAGAATTGGATGGAACAACAACTTCCAGACTTGGAGGCCAGCTCTTTCACCTACCACATCAGCCTGGTTTCTCTCAATAATAATGATCTTACATTTAGAGGGCACTTTAATTTCCAAAGTTTTCCTTTCTCTTACTGAAGTTGTCCTCAAGAACCTCAGTGAGATGACCCCAAGACCACACACATGAAGTCATCTCCTGAACAAGGAACAGAATCTGGTTTCTAGAGACTCCTCTTCCAGATTCTACTAGATTTCATGGTCTCCTTTGAGCCAACATCTGCTGTTAGGTACATAGTACACATGGGGTGTGGGTGTGTGCAAGGCTTGTGTGTGTGTGTGCCCAAACTCTCTCAGCTAGTGCAATAGTAATTTTCTGTTTATACTCTGGGCCACAGTCAGAAAGAGGCTTAATTATCCTTGGAATTTTTCAGCAGGAGCTGGGCGTAGACATTGGCTCCCTGTTTACACAACATTCTCTCCTCTAGCCTGCGGGAGAAAGGGGCTAGTCCTGGGGATCAGGGCCAAAGAACTCCCCCCTGCTTCATCCTCTACAGTGAAGGAACGCTCAGGCAGGCTTCCTGCCCCCCACCCCAGTTCTCAGGACTGACTATATTGACATAACTTCTACTAGGGTCTCATTTGCCAGAAACATAGACAGAGAAACCCTAAGCATTTTGTCCCTCCCCTTTCTAAAGCTGAGGACAGGACTCTCCTCTTGCTCTAGGTCATTCTCTTTGGGCTCCAAGCACCTAGTGGCAAGCCACTAAATAAATACCTGTTGATATGATCTTACAGTGAAAAAAGGAAGCACCAGATTGAGACAAAGAGGTTAAACTATTTACAGAAAACTTATCAAAGCTCTTACATAGTTGAGGATCAGGACTATAGTTTCTTTCAAGGCTCCGATCAGGATCCATCCTCTACTTGAGGCCTTTCCTGATCCACTCCAACTGTTAATATCTCCTTTTATTAGTTACCTTTTTGGGGACGGGATGGAAGAGTGGGAACCCAAACACTTATTTTATTAGCGTGAGGAATTCCCAATGAAGAAATGCCTTCTACCCAGGCAGATTCTCCCCAGTTCAGCCCTTTAATAGTCTTAGTGTTGTTAAAGACACTGGGAAGTGAAGGACTGAAGCTCAGGCCTTATCCACTATGGAATATCTCTTCCTCCTTCCCCTTCCCATTTTGGGGAGGAAGGCATATACTTTGTTTGGGGATTTTCAAACCAACCTATGATTTTATTACTGTAGGGATTTTCTTTCATTGTAAGCTACTTGAAGTCAGGGGCTGTCTTTTGCTTCTTTTTGTATCCTTTTTACTTAGAACCTTGCCTGGCACATAATAGGTACTTAATAAATATGTATTGATTAATTGATCATTAACCTGCTTAGCGACTGGGAGATAGGTGACTTGCTCAGGGTTACCTAGTATATATCATAAGTGAGACTTGAACTCAGGCCTTCCCACATCTTTTTGTATCCACTGCTTACCCATATAGAATGCAAACTCTTTGAGGGCAATGGCTGCTTCAACTATGTCATCACATCTCCAGTCTCCAACACAACATCCTCATTTTAGTAGGCCTTTAATAAATGTTTGTTGATCGAGTATAAGAATGCCTGCCTTAGCAGATGGACAAGTGGAATGATCTTGCAGGGGTTAGGGAACTCTTAAAGAAAATATTTTAATAATTGTTTTCTTTTGTTTGTCAGTCAACACACATTAAATGCCTGCTAAATGCTGAGGATACAAGGGAAGGTGAAAGACAGTTCTTGCCCTCAAGGAATTTACAATCTAAGGGGGAAGGGAAGACACAAAATGCAGCTGAAAACCTGAGTGGGGGCTGGAGATGATGGAGAAGTCAAGAGGAGCATAGCTGTGAAGGAAATAAAGAGATAAGTGACTTGGGAGCCATCCTTGGGAACCAAGGTTCTGGAAGAAGCTTTGTGCTTTTCACCCTCCAGGCAGAAGGAAAGTCCTGAGGAGATTTGAGTTCCAGAACTGAAGTGATTTTGCAGGATGAAGAATTTCCTGCAGCTTGACAAAGTCCAAAGGCCTACAGCCAGATGGAAAATTAAACATTTATAATTTCTTCATGCAGCTAGATATTGCAGTGGATAGAGTGTCAAGCCTGGGGTTAAGAAGACTCATTTGAACTGAGTTCAAATCTGGCCTCAGACACTTCCTGTGTGATTCTTAATTCTATTTATCTAAATTTCCTCATCTGTCAAATGATCTTGAGAAGTAAATGGCAAACCACTCCAGTATTTTTGCCAAGAAAACCCCAAATGAGGTCACAAAGAGTTGGACACGACTGAAACTCAACAACAAAATTTCTATGTATTTTATTTTATGCACTTTAGAGTATTATTCTGAGCGGTAATCTGTAGGATTTGCCAAAATGCCAAAGGAAGAATCCATCACACACACACACACACACACACACACACACACACACAC
Organism: Gracilinanus agilis; assembly: GCF_016433145.1. Taxonomy (NCBI): domain Eukaryota; kingdom Metazoa; phylum Chordata; class Mammalia; order Didelphimorphia; family Didelphidae; genus Gracilinanus; species Gracilinanus agilis. The sequence continues at coordinate 641,478,681 of NC_058130.1, read as the reverse complement.
ACACACACACACAAAGTGATCAACCCCTAGACTAGTGGAAAGCTCATGGTCTTCTGCCTCCCAAGTTGTTGGTTCAAATCCTATTTCTGCTACTTCCTAGCTTGGCACTGACCAATGCACTTCATCTCCTTGACTTTAGTTTCCTTATCTGTAAAAAATGAAGGGCATGGCTTTGGGGATCATCTCTTCTCCAAGAGACTCAGGACTTGATTTCTTTACTCAAGATGCACCCTTTCTTCCTACTTGTCTTCCTCTCTAACAACTCCACCGTCCCTCTCTACACTCCACTTTAAAAAAAAAAAAACAGATCTTTGATTTTATTGGTATAAGGAATTCTCATTGAGGAAAACTCCCTTTCCTCAGGTAGATTAGTACCTGCTCTGTAATTTAGTCTTAGAAAGTTGCCTGGAGTACTGGAAGGTTAATGACTTCCCCAGAGTTATAAAGCCATTATGTTGTTGAGATAAGGTTTGAATTCAGGTCTTCCTGACTTTGACAGCTCTCTCCATCCACTAAGATACTCTCTGTCTCTTTCTGTCTCTGTCTCTGTCTCTATCACACACACACACACACACACACACAACACACACACACACACACACACACACACACGCACACAGATGCACACCCAGGCAACCTGTGTTTTCATTGATATTGGGAATTCCCAATCAGTTTCTCTTTTCTAGAATCTTCTGTATCTGGAAACGTCCATACTTCATTTGTGTGCACCCAATTTTCTGGAGTTACTTAATCAAGAAGTGTCTCTCAATTGGGGAATGCCTGAATAAATTATGGTATGTGAATGTAACGGAATACTATTGTGCTATAAGAAATAATCAAAAGGATTTTTTCAGAGACAACTGGAAGGGCTAGTATAGACTAATGCAGAGTGAAGAGAACCAAGAGAATACATTATTCCTCAATAATAATATCATAAAAGGAAATAACCTTCAAAGATTTAAAATCTCTAAACAACACGACAGCCAACAATCATTTACGAATGCTGACAATAAAGAATGCTACTCATCTCCTGACAGAGAGGTAATGGACTTAGTATGCAGAATGACACCCCTCTTTTTAGACATGACCAATGTGGGAATTTATTTAGATTGATTATGCATATTTGTCATATTTTTCTTTTTTCTTCATTAGGAAGGGTAAGTTGGGTTGAGAGAGAAAATAAAGGCTTATTAATTTTTTAAATTTAATTTTATTGTCATGCAAAACATACTTCCATACTGGTCATTGTGGAAAGAGTAAACTTATATACAACCAAAATCCCAAAATAAAACCATAAATACACTGATGTGAAAGATGACTCCAGCAGATCTTTCTCTGGAGGTGGATAGCATTCCCCATCATAAGTCCTTCAGGACTATCCAAGATCATTGCATTGCTGAGAGTAGCCAAGTTTTCACAGATAATCAATGTCCAATATTGCTGCTATTGTGTACAATGTTCTCCCGGTTCTGCTTATTTCACTCTGCATCAGTTCCTGCCAGACCTTTCCCACTTTTTCTGAAATCATCTTTCTTATCATTTCTTATAGCAATATAGTATTCCATTACCAACATGTACCACAATATGTTCAGCCATTCCCCAATTGATGGACATCCCCTCAATTTCAAATTCTTTAAGGCTTACTAATTTTTAAAAATCAATTGAAAAAAAAAGCATGTGAGCTCCTTACTCTTCCTCAAACAAGGCATTTCATCTTCCAAATCCAGGCATTTTCTTTGGCTGTCTCCCATGCCTGGAATGCTTCCCCTTCTTATCTCTACTTTCTGGACTCACTGGCTTCCTCCAGTTCTTAACTAAAATCTTACTGTTTACAAAAAAGCCTTTCCTGATTTCTCTTAATGCTAGTATTTTCTCAATGTGATTATCTCCAATTTATCTTGTATAGATCTTGTTTGTACAGAGTTATTTGCATGTTTTCTTACCCCATTAGGAAAGGGTCTATTTTTGTTTTTTCTCTGCATCCTCAGCACTTAGCACAGTATAGTAGGTGATTATTATATAAATGCTTGCTAACTGATTGACTCTCTTCAGAACTACTGGAATAGTTCCTTGAAATCAGTCCCTATCCTCTGTGATCCACCTTTCCCATATAACTGTCAAATAATCTTCCTAATGCACAGTAGTAAGCATGTAACTTCCTCATTCAAAAACCTTCAGTGGCTACCTATTACCTTTAGGAAAAAAATATAGATTCCTTAGCCTGGAATTTAAGGTCTTTGACAATCCAGGTCTAATTTACTTTTCCATATTTATTTTGCATTATTCCCTTTCACATTCTCTATATTCAAGAATAGCAGCTTGCATTGACACAGGCTATTCCATATGCCTGGAATGCACTTGCCACTCATGGATACTTGCTGAAATCTTTTGAGTCTCAGTTTATGTGCCACTTCCTCTATGAAGCCTTTCTAGTTCTCTCCCAGCTATAAATGCTCTCTCCTTCAAATTTTCCAGAGCTCTTTTTTCTGGACTTCTCTTGTTCCCCCATCATACTTATCCTTGTATCATACCTAGCATCATAGAATCATAGATTTATAGCTAGAAGAGACCATAGAAGATATTGAGTCTAGCTCCCTGTTTTATAGATGACAATGTTTTGGTTTTAAAAACCCTTACCTTCCATCTTAGAATCAATATTGAGTATTGGTTCTAAGGCAGAAGAGTGGGACTAGACAATGGGGGTTAAGTGATTTGCCAAGGGTCACACAGCTAGGAAGTGTCTGAGATCAGATTTGAACTCAGGACCTCTTGTCTCTAGGCCTGGCACTCAATTCACTGAGCCAACTAGCTGCCTCCCAAGATGATAGTGCTATGCATCCTTCCTTTTTAGAAGAGGACAGATGACATTCCAGGGTGATGTCTTGATTTGTCCCTGAACTGGAATTAAGCGAAGCAGAATTACGCAAATCAGGCAATCTCACTCTCCCTTCCTAAGTCACTGAAGTTGAGTGGCAAGACAAAAGTCACGATGACTGGTTATGGTCCAGGATGCAGTAAATGATCTCGCATCTTTGATACCTGACCAAGCTGTAAGGGCTCCACAGTACCGGCTTCAGCTGCCTTCATGGCCGTTGGAACAAATACTTTTCATTTGTCCATTCAACCAAGGGAAGTGCTTGGAGTAAACATAGAAGAAGGCTGAGGACAGAACCTTGGGGAACAGAGTTAGGGTGAATGAGCTAGCAAAAGAGCCTGAGAAGGAATGGCCAGACAGTTAGGAAAGGAATCTGGAGAGAATGTCACAAAAACACAGAGAAGCAAGAAGATCCAGGAGGGTTCAATAGTGCCAAAAGCCACAGAGAGAGAGAAAGATGAAGGTTGAGAAAAAAAATCGATCAGTTTTGTCATTTAAAAGATCATCGATAACTTTAGAATGAGACCAATGTGTAGAAGTTACTGAATTATGGGTTCAGAGGATTTAGTTGGAAGGAACCTTAGGACATTGGCCGAATGGGGAGAACTTTCTAATAATTAGAGCTGTCTGCAAGTGTAATGACCTGATTTATGAGATGTGGCAGCAAGTTCCTCATGAACTAGGAGATTCAAGCAGGGGATGGACAGCTACCACACAGGGATACTATAGAGAGAGGATTAGCATGAGTTTGAGTAAGAGTTGAACACAGAGGCCTCTCAAGCCCCTTCCAGTTCTAGTATTCCATCCTTCATAGGGACTCTTAGGTCTACCACGTAGAAATGGTCAGACAACATCAATAAACATATATGATTACTCAGTGTCTAGGTAAAGATGTTTTAGAAGACCCAGAGAGCCCTGAGTGGAGATGCTGTTTGGAGATGGCGATGATCTATCCCTCAAATAAGGTGTCTTTTGGATTACTGTGATATAATGTAGGGGATATGGAATCAAGACTCAGGATACCTAACAATCCTATCTCTGGCTCTGCCACTAATTAATTAGCTATTTGAATTTGGGCTAGTCACTTCTATCTCTCTATGCCTTGGTTTCTCAATTTGAAAAATGAGGGGGTTGGACTAGATGGTCATTATGAATGGCAGTTTGGTGACTCTAGATAAAGAGCCAGTCCTGGAGATGGGAGCTTGTGGGTTCAAATCAGACCTCAGAAACTTCCTAGTTATATGACCCTGGACAAGTCACTTAACCCCCATTGCCTAGCCCTTATTGTTCTTCTGCTTTGGAACCAATACTTAGTATCGATTTTAAGACAGAAGGTGAGGGTTTAAAAGGGGGGAAAGAGTCATCATGGCAGAATGGAGATCATGTTAGATATAGAGTCAAGAAGACTTGGGATCATATTCCATCTTTGACGCTTTCTACCCAGGCTTGAAGCCTTGATGCCATCCTCCATTCTTCACTTTTACTCCAGATCTCATCTGTTGCCAACAATCATGTCTCTACTTTTCTGACATCTCTCCTGGACATTCCCTTTGCTCCATCTATACCTTACTTTTCCTTACGTTTCTCCTGGACATCCTCTTTTCTCAGTTCACCTCCCACCCCAGTTCAGATCCTAATCACCAATTGCTGAATGATTACAATAACCTCATTGGTCTCCCTGCTTCAAATCTCTCCCCACTTCAGTCCATTCTCCACTCAGTTGCTAGAGTAATTTTCTGGAAGTATAAGTCTCACCATGCCATTCCTTTACATCCCTTCAACTCCAATGGCTCCCTGTTACCTCCTGGATAAAGTAGAAAGTCTTCTTTTTGACATTTAAATCTCTCCCTACATCTTTCTCATGTTATTCCACTTTACTGCTCTCTTCCCTATCTTTGGTCCATCACATTAGACTACATTACACTGGACTGCACTCTATTGTACTCAGTGGGGTTCCACTCATAGGACACTCCTCTTTCTTAACTTCACGCTGGCCATCCTCTATGGTCCAAACAGGTCTCCCTGCTCACCTTTGATTCTTCATATCCCTGACTTCCATCAGGACTCAACTTAAATCCTGCCTCCTGGAGGAGGCCTTTCCTAGTCTCCCCAACTGCTGGTGGGTTTTTTTTGATATTGCTTTCCACCTACTCTATACACAGTGCATCTCCAAAGTCTTAGAGCAGGTCTACACTAAAATCTTAAGCTTTTAAAAGTCATTAAAGGTCAAAATTGCACCAAGATTTTTGGGACACACTGTATGCCTTGTACATTCTTAGTCATTTTTATGTTAGTTTTCCTCTTTAGAATGTGAGCTTCTTGAGGGCAGGAGCTGTTTTTTGCCTTTATATCTCTATTGATTAGCACAGTGCCTGGCCCATAGTAGGCACTTAATAAGTGCTTGTTGACTGACTGACAATATGACTTGAAGCAAGGCAGTTAATTTATTTGAGCCTCGGTTTCCTCTGCAGGAAATAGGGATAATAATGCCCACAATTCTTCTCACAGAGATGAACTAGAGGACCTTTTAAGTTTCCTTCTAATTTTAAAAACTTCTGAACCTCAGGACTCTAAAATTCGGCTTCAATGAGAGTACTGCACCCAAACCATCTATTATTGAATTTAACAATTAAAAAAATCAATCAGTGCTTACTGTATGCAAGTCCTTAACCTCAAGTTTTGTCATCCTTCACTTGTTTCAGTAGTGTCTGACTAATTGTGAACCCATTTGGGTTTTTTGTGTTGTGTTTTTTACAAAGATAGTGGTGAGATTTGCCATTTCCTTCTTCAACTCATTTACAGATGAGAAAACTGAGGTAAACAGGGTTAAGTGACTTGCCCAGGATCACATAGCTAGTCAGTGTCTGAGGCTAAATTTGAATTCAGGAAGATGAATCTTCCTATCTCAGGCTTAGTGCTCTACCTCGCTGCTCCCTAACCTCAAGATGAATATATAAATAACTATAATGTGATTTAAATGTGAAAATAAGATAATAACACATTTCTATAGCAGTTAAAGGGTTACAAAGAACTTTCCTCATTGCTACCTGTGATCTAGGTAGTATGAGCAGTATTGATATTATTATTATTATTATCATGGTAGGAATGTAACCCCTATCCCCAAATCCATTGGTATGGGGTTCTCTTCTTATTGATGAAGATGAATGGCTTGACCAGTAGCTGATGAGAGGCAAAAGCTTTAATTTTCTGCCTGAACCTATTCTGAAAAATCTTGAAGCAAGAGTATTCCTCAAGTTTGTTATATAGAGTCACCTTCCAAGTTCAGGAAAGAAGATGACAGAGCCCAAAACCATTTCAGGTCTCCATATTATTAATATTTGCATTAGAGTGATTGTTTAGAGTCTACATCCCAATCATATCCCCATTGAACAATGTGATTAATCATATGTTTTTCTTCTGTGTTTCTGCTCCCACAGTTCTTTCTCTGGATGTGGATAGCATTCTTTCTCATAAGTTCCTCTGGATTGTCCTGAATCATTGCATTGCTGCTAGTACAAAAGTTTATTATATTTGATTGTGCCGTGATGTATCCATCTCTGTGAACAATGTTTTCCTGGTTCTGCTCCTTTCACTCTGCGTCAATTCCTGGTGGTCATTCCAGTTCACCTAGAATTCCTCCAGTTCATTATTCCCTTCAGCACAATATTATTCCAATACCATTAGATACCACAATTTGTTCAGCCATTCCCCAATTGATGGACACCCCCTCATTTTCCAGGTTTTTTTTGCCACTACAAAGAACGTGGTTATGAATATTTTTGTATGTGTATTTTTCCTTATTATTTCTTTGGGGTACAAACCCAGCAGTGGTATGGCTGGATCAAAGGGTAAACATTCATCTAAAGCCCTTTGTGCATAGTTCCAATTGCCTTCCAGAATGTTTGAATCAATTCACAACTCTACCAGCAGTGTATTAGTGTCCCAATTTTGCCACATCCCCTCCAACATTTATTACTTTCCTTTGCTGTCATATTAGCCAATCTGCTAGGTATGAGGTGGTACCTCAGAGTTGTTTTGATTTGCATTTCTCTAATTGGGAGAGATTTAGAACACTTTTTCTTGTGCTTATTGATAGTTTTTATTTCATTCTGTAAAAACTGCCTATGTGTATCCCTTGCCCATTTATCAATTGGGGAATGGCTTGATTTTTTGTACAATTGATTTAGTTCCTTACAAATTAGAGTAATTAGATCTTTGTCAGAGGTTTTTGTTATAAAGAATTTTCCCCAATTTGTTACTTCCCTTCTCATTGTGGTTGCATTGGTTTTGTTTGTTCAAAACATTTTTAATTTAATGTAATCAAAATTATTCATTTTACATTTTGTAATGTTCTTTATCTCTTGCTTGGTCTTAAATTCTTTCCTTTCCCATAGATCTGACAGATATTCTGTTCTATGTTCACTTAATTTACTTATAATTTCCTTCTTTATATTTAAGTCATTTACCCATTCCGAATTTATCTTGTAGGGTGTGAGCTGTTGATCTAAACCTAATCTCTCCCATAATGTTTTCCAATTTTCCCAGTAGTTTTTGTCAAATAGTGGGTTCTTATCCCAAAACCTTGGATCTTTGGGTTTATTGTACACTGTCTTGCTCAGGTCACGTACCCCAAATCTATTCCATTGATCCTTCCTTCTATCGCCCCCTTACAGTTATTCACCACCCCCAAATGCACCTGTGGCCATCATCGCCTCCCTGGATTGCTGCAGCACCCATGGGGGGGGGGGTTTGGGGGTGGTGCCCACTTTGGGAATCACTAGAACTTTAAGGCAAGGCAGCTAGGTGGTGCAGGGGATAGAGTTCTGGAACTGGAGTTAGGAAAACCTGTCTTCATGAGTTTAAGTTCAGCCTCAGACACTTACTAACTGTGACCCAGGGCAAGTTACTAAACTCTGTTTGCTTAAGTTTCCTCATATGTAAAAAGATTTTGATGTTCAGAAATTTTGAAGAAAAATGTAAAATGGAACAGCAGAGGATGAATTGCATAGTGCCATAGTAACAACGAACAATTTTGGATAGACTTCTAGAGAGAGTGGATGATAGAAGGTCTGCCATGCTATGGTCCATGGAATCACAAAGTCAGACATAACCGAACAGTAACAACAACAACAACAACAAAATGAGCCAGAGAAAGAATTGGCAAATAACTCTACTATCTTTGCAAATAAAATCCCAACAGGGTCACAGAGTTGGACATGACTGAAAATGACTGAATAACAACCTTTGACTCTAAATCCAGGGCTGGTTCCACTCCATACCTCACCATTGGCCTTTGCGTCCCAGAGATTAAAGAGCTCCAAGGAACCTTTACAAATATTATCTCATTTAGGGGGCATCCCTCGACTGGGGAATGGCTCAACAAATCGTGGTATATGATGGTGATGGAGTTCTACTGTGCTATAAGGAATGATGAACTGCTTGATTTCTTTAAGAACTGGAAAGACCTCCATGAACTGATGAGGAGTGAAATGAGCAGAACCAGGAGAACATTGTACACAGAAACTCAAAGATTGTAGGATGATCAAATGTAATTGACTTTGCTACTAGTAGCAATGCAATGATCTGGAACAATTCTGAGAGACTTATGAGAAAGAATGTTATCCACATCAAGAGAAAGAACTGTGGGAACAGAAATGCAGAAGAAAAACATATGATTTATCACTTGTTTATATAGGTATAGGATTTGGGGTTTTGGTTTTAAAAGATTACTCTATTACAAAAGGGAATAATATGGAAATAGGTATCAAGCAATAATACATAAGTAACCCAGTGGAATTACTTGTCAGCTCCGAGAGGGGGAGAGGGAAGAGAGTAGGGAGAGAACATGAATCATGTAACCATGGAAAAATGTTTAAAAATAAATTAATTTTAAAAATATTATCTCATTTAAGCCTCAACAACCCTATGAGACAGGTGCAATTTTTATTCCCAATTTTTCAGATGAGGACACTGAAGTTAAGTGTTCTGTTCAGGATTACACAGCTAGTATTTAAGGCTAGATTTGAACTCATGTCTTCTTGATTCCAGCTCTAGTGCTATATCCACTGGCCATCTAGCTGCCTCTGTAAACAAAGCAGACTCTAAATCTAACTCTATCTTGGGAAACAGAAGTTTTATGAGTTCCTTACCCTTTTTTTGGACAAACATTTACAGATCAGCAGAACAGGCTATTTTTCTATTGGGTAGAAAAAGAACAGTGCCAGAGTAAAATAATTAAATGTTGGGAAAAAATAGCACTGTTTATCTAATACTTCAAAAGGCAATAGAAGATCTATTTGATCTATTGTCAACTTTTGCATGTCACCTGAAAGTCATATCCATTCCTAAATTCATTCACTTCAGAAACATCCATTGAATATAATCTCAGGTAGTAGGTGAAGTCAATAGAGTGCTAGATCTAGAGTCAGAAAAGACAAATAGAATATAGAATATAGATATACTCTTGTGGATTCAATGGCATTCTGCTTTGCTTCATAGTTATGCGTACAGTAGTCATGTTTTATCTCTCTTGCTAAACTTTAAGTTCCATGAAGACAGAGATGGTGTCTTATCCATCTCTATATCCTATCCAGAGCCTAAAGTGCACCACATTTTTTAATAGTAACTCAAATTCATGTAACTCTTTAAGGTTTGTTTATTATCTCATTTGATCTTTATAATAACCCTGGGAGGTAGAAGCTAGTATTATCCTTGTTTTATAAATGAAGAAACTGAGGCAGAAGTTAAGTGACTTGCTCAGGGTCACACAGCTTGTATTGGGATGTGAACCCAAGTCTACTGAGTCAAACTCTGCAAAGTAGATATTTAGTGTGTTATTGGGAGGGGGGCGGCAAAGGGAAGGAACAACTCTCATATCTGAAAAAAAAAAGTACACAATTTGCAGTGAGTAAATGAAAACAAGAGAACACACAGAGAGATCCCCTTTGTCTTCGTCTAATTGTGTGATTATAACCATTTTGCATGCACGTATGTGCATCTGCCTTTTGCATGAGGGGTAGAGGGGGGTGAGGAGCTGTTTTCATAACTGCCAGACAGAACGTTGTTTGAACTAGGTAGGTTGGCAGTGCCAATGTAGTGAACTTAAAGAGAAAGATAAATATACAGCCACTGTTCAAAGCTTCAGGTGTTATAGATGCTAATTGGGAAAGTCGCTCAATGATACCTGTTGATGTGCAGGAATTTCATTCCAGGAGGATTAGGAGCTAATTCTCACTGGAACTGTGCTCCTGGGCATGCCAACTTAATGAAAACTGAAAATGAACAGAGCTGTTATAGTCAGTCAAGACCTATTGCCGTTGTTAAGAGAAATCCTATACAGGGAAAGTATTTATTTTTTTCACTAAATACCCTAAAAAGGAGCATTGACAACTTTTCTTCTCCACCTTCTTATTTCCTCCTTTACATACAGATCTTTAACTCCTAGATCAACTGCTATCACCTGCTCTCTAGTTCTACCCTGGCTCCCTTCCTTGGCCCAGTAGAGCCCATTTAGTCCCGTCAACAAATGCTTATGAAGTGCTTACTATTTGCTAGGCAATGCTCAGAAGCTTCTCAATAATAATCTATTCCAACTTCTCAATGCTAAGCTGAGCCTGATCAGGTGGGATTGAGTTTATCTGCCATTAATGATTTTTTGATTCACCTTCAATTGTCTCTTACTTTGTACCCAGGGAAACAGATGTCACTTAACTGCTCAATAACTTCCATTGGCTCCCTACTGCCTTAAAAAAAAAAAAACAACCTTACTTACACATTGCATGTTTTTGGACATTCTTTTTTTTTAATTAATTTACCAATTACATATAAATATTTTCCATGTAAATTTTCCCAAGTTATATGATCCAAATTGTCTCCTTCCCTTCCCTTCCCTGCCCAGAGCTGGCAAAGAATTCAGTCTGGGTTGTACACATATTATCAGCAAAATATATTTCCATATTGTTCATTTTTGTGAGTAATCATAAAAAACCCAAACCCCCAAATAAACAAGTGAAAATTTGTCTGCTTGTATCTGCATTCTGACTCCAAGAGTTCTTTCTCTGGAGGTGGAAGGCATTCTTTGTTTTGGACATTCTTAATGCACTGATCACTTGTGCTGACTTTTTTTTTCTTTCTCAAAAAACATACTATTTGTCATATGGGATGGCTCTTGGGGAGAGGGAGGCATGCATGGGATACCATGGTGATGTAAAAAACAGAGAACATCAATAAAAATAGACTTGATACAAACAACTCACATACAGCATTCCATGCCCTGGCTCCAGGCTTTTAAACCTTTAGTTGCTTCCCATGCCTGGAATGTACCCCCTCCTAACTTCCTCCTTTTAGAATCCCTCCTAGCTTTCCTCACAGCTCAGTTCTCATGACCTTCTATGTTCACTGATTTCCAGACCTACCTAGTGGCTAGTTCCCTCTCCATCCCCAACCTTGCCATTATCTTACCTTGTGTATATCTGTATCTATATATCTATGAATCCATGTTGTTTTCCCCCCAGTAGAATGTAAGCTCCTTGAGGCCAGGGACTGTTTTGCTTTTGCCTTTGAATCCCTGGTATTTAGTACAGTATTTGACAAACAGTAGGCTCTTCATGAATCTACACTGATTGGGAAAGAAGAGAACAAGCCAAGAGAAGCTGGGAACCAGAGAATGTGAAAAGAAGAGAAAGAGTGAGCAAGAGTGGGTGAAAGAGTAGGCTGAGGGAGTATGAGTGTATTGGAGGGTGTGGTGACTGGGTTGAATGGCAGATATATCCATATCAAGCCCCCAGAGGTATAACTAGCATGAAGGGAATGTGGTTTTGGTCCAGGCAGCCAACACCCAGTGGGGCATGTTTTCTCCCGGAGGCAGACTTGTATCCTCTTCACTGTGACTATTCTCACCATACCTTGTTTCCTGGTTGTCTGGTGGTATGAGACTCAACAGCCCCCCAGCTGCCATAAGCAGCGTCTTGTCTGGATTCTTTAGAAAATGAATTGCGCCCTCTGAAAGTGACTGCTTCAAGCTCAGATCAATTTTCTTCATTGCCATCTCTCCCTGAAAATTGATTGCCCAACAGAATAAATTTGTTATGGCTGTTATGGCTTATGATTTTTTATGAAGAAACAAGAGGGAAGAAAAATCAAAATTTATTTCAAAAAATTTTAATGTATTCTTAAGTTTAAAGTGGAGAGTCTGAGTAGTGTAGTGTAATTAGAGAGTCAGACTTGGAGTCAAGAAGATCTGGGTTCAAGTCGTAACACATTCTAGCTATGTGACTCTCTCTTAACCTCTCAATCCTCAGATAATTTTCTAAAACCAGAGCTTACAGACTAGGTGTCAATATAGGATTGGTGGGGGAGTTCCTGATGAAATCATAGTTTAAGAATTTTTTAACGAAAGCTCAAGATTGCTCTTATGTAAAAACGAAGCAGACCATCAAATAGGTAATATCTTTTCAGTTGGCCAGAAAGGACTTTCTATCTCTTATAAAAAAAAATTTCTTCTACTTGTTTCCATATTCTTTAAATCTTTTAATTTGGGGTAAAATCTCTAGCGCCAAAATCCTATGATTCTGTGCTTTGGCAATAAGGCTTTAAATGTGCATTGACTTAAATTCATGCTGAGATATACATTATGGAGATCAGATTTCCCCCCCCTTTGAAAGCAGGTTTTTCTCTGTCAAGATGGGAGGGAGAGCTCTATACCCAAAAGTATAAGAGGGTGCCCCATGGAGGAGGAGAAAGGGTGGAGAAAACAGCATGGATAAACTGAAGATGATCCTTTCCTATTTCACAATTTTGCCTTGGGCTGTGCCTGTTTGAAAAGTTCCTTGTGTTATTCTCCTCAATCCTTCAATCCCTGGTGATCTGGAAAAAGTCCCTAGTCTGGGGAAGTCTTAGCTAAGCTGTCTTGTTTTGATGGCAAAGACTGCAGATTCTGTCTAGTGTTTTAATAAATACTCTCTTTGCTCAGTCTGAGTCCTCTGGATGGTCTAGTTAGTCTCTCTTCTCAACCTCCCCTCCTTTTTCCTTTCCATTTTTTAATCTTATTTTCTTTACATTGTTATTGTTCATTTAAACCTTCCATTCCCCTTATCCCCAAATGTTAAGCATCATGGAATTTAGACCTGCAAAATGTTCTAGAGATGTTGATACTGACACCCTCATCTTTTAGCTGAGAAAACTGAAACCTAGAGAAGTAAATTAATTAAATTGATTAGAACACTTCCACAGTGTTCTGAGGAAGGCTTGTCACAGGCCAGCATGTTGATTAAGGTTTGGGACTGGAATGAAATGATATACTTGAAGATCATTAGACTTCTAACAGAAAGGAGGTTTACTTACCAATAGCATGGTAAAAGATATTCAGAAAGGATACAGCATTGATTCAGCTCTACATGGCATCCAGTTTCTGCATTTGCCATCATGATGGCTTTGTTTTAGCAAGGTGTGTCAAGTCTAAAGAGGTCTTGACTTGGGCAACCAAGAAGCCTAGATAATAATCTGAGCCTTGGTCCCTTGCATCAGTTAAGATTCAAGGGTGATTTCATTGCCTTTTTTTTTAAAGTAACTCTTACCTTCTGTCTTAGAATCAATTCAAAGCAGAAGAGCAGTAAGGGCTAGGCCATTGGAGTTAAGTGCCTTGCCCAGGGTCACACAGCTAGAAGTTTTTGAGGTCACATTTGAACCCAGGGCTTCCATCTCTAGCTCTGGCTCTCAATCCACTAAGCCACCCAGCTGCCCTTATTCATTGTTTTTTTTTTAAACCCTTACCTTCTGTCTTAAAAATCAATACTGTTTATTGGTTCCAAGGCAGAACAACAAAAAGGTCTAGACAAATGGGGGTTAAGTGACTTGCCCAGGATCACACAGCTAGAAAGTGTCTTTTATTGCCTTTTAATGAAAATTAGCCCAGACTGCATGAACATTCACACAAAGCAAGAATTAAGGGAGACAGAAAACCCAAAAATCATGGGATCAAAGATTTAGAGCTGGAAAAGACTATAGGATATTATGTCCAATTCTTTACATTATAGATGGTAAAATTGAAGCACAGATATTTAAGTGACATACCTAAGGTCAAAGAAGTAATAAATAAGAAGAGCAGGATTTTAATTCAAGCCTGCTGTTTTTCCTACTGTGCCACACTAGAAGACTAGTTATATAGTGATGCCACAGAAGGAGGAAAAAAAGTGAAGCCAGAAAGAGGATCAGATTTAAGAGGAAATTTCAAGTCCTTATGTAATCCTAGGGCCTCTTACCCAAGAGAAATATAAGTGCTTCATTATCCAGCTCTATTATTTTCCCTTGTTAGGGGAAACACTACTGTGGAAAAGCCTTAACAAATAAATACATGGATGGGCAAGGATTGAACATATAATAGGCTGACTAGTTTCCCCCTCACAGCATTCTCAGTGATCCTTTGTTTTTACTGAAATTAATATCTAGCAAGAGGAAAGGAAGCGTATGTGGAAATTCTCTTTTTCATGTCTAATAGAGTATCTTACAAACAAAGGCAAGGAAATAGAGGAATAAATTAATAAAACTGGAGCAGATATTTAAGTGACATGTCTAAGACAGGGGAGGAGAAGAACATCTTGGGAGCTTAAATCACCACCGAATGTCCTTCAGTCTCTTGGGCTGAAGAAAGAGCCTCCTTTGGCAGTCATTAATCACATAATCAATGATTTTTTCCCATGAATGGGAAGTATAAGAATTACTCAGCCAGGTGGGTATTTTCTCTTGGATTATTTATATTTTGGTACACTTACTCAAAAATCTTTGGCACCTTAGGTAAAGTTGTACAAGAGCAAGTGAGGAAAAATATTTCCAAAGATAATTGTTGTTTTTTTACTTATAATTTCTGGCATAACAATGACATACTTGACCTTCTATGAAAACAAAAACAAAACAATAACCATCATCAAACATCTCCAGACTAATAGAAACAACCTGAGAACTGAGTAACTCTACTTCTGAATGTCTGACTGGATTCTTGTGGAGGGAGGGGCCATGACCACAGAGGCTTCCCTTCTGCAGGGATTCCTACCAAAGGGATCCCAGGTGACTTCAAAAAGATCCCACTTAGTGGATCTCATCCAGAAAGGGACAATGAGCAAAGGCTCCTGACTCTAAAAGACCAGTGCCATCTTTCTTACAAATAAGGGAATAGGAAAAAAAAAAGTGGAGATCAGGGAATCAAATTGCACGCATCTAACCTTTCTTGACAAAACTAGACAGAATCAAACATTCCAGTATGGGAAAGAATGATACCTTGCCAAAAGTATACTCATTATAAACAACATCATAAGCTGAATGGAATTTTGAAAGATGATTTAAGCCATTTGGGTTTTTTAACGTGTGTGGTGGCACTAGGTGACTTAGAAATAACTTAAAATATAGCTGTGTGACCCTGAGCAAGTCACTTAACTCCCACTGCCTAGCCCTTACTGCTCTTCTGCTTTGGAACCAATACTCAGTATTGATTCTAAGACAGAAGGTAAGGGTTTAAAAAAAAAGAAATGCCTTAAATATAGATTACTCACCTTGGAAAATGCACGTATCAATCAATTAATTAACTTATCCAATGTCTGGTATGTGCCAAGCACTGTGTTAGCTACTGAGGTTCAAAGACAAAATTAAAATAATTGTGCTTTTAGGTGTATTTTTAGATGTATTTATTATAGATAGATAGATAGATAGATAGATAGATAGATAGATAGATAGATAGATAGATAGATAGATAGAAAAACAAGATAGTGTAGGGAAGGAAGGGCTAGCAGTTGGGAAAGATAGGGGAAAACTTCAGGCAGAAGTACAGTATGAGCTAAATATTGAAGGAATAGAGGAATTCTAATAGGTAGAGAGGAGGAAAGAGAGCTTTCTAGGCATGGGGACCACCAGGGGCAAACGCACAGAGATAGAGTGCTCTATGTGAGAACAGGAGTGGCTAGGTGGAACAGTGGATAAAGTATCAGGCTGGGAGTCAGGAATATTCATCTTCATAAATTCATATCTGGCCTCAGACACTTACTAGCTAAGTGACTGAGATCAAGTCACTTAACCTTATTTGCCTCAGTTTCCTCCTCTGTCAAATGAGCTAGAGATGGAAATGGCAAACTACTCTAATATCTTTGCCAAGAAAACCCCAAGTAGATTCAAGAAGAGTCAGATGCAATTGAAACGAGGTTGACTAGATAAAAAAGTACAAGAAGAGTAACACTTAAGGAAGCTGGAAAAGTAAGTTGCAATCAGATTTGTGAAGGATTTTTGAAGTCTTTGGCCTTTAAGGAACTTACCCCTCCAGGAGTTTCCTTACCCTGGTTTCCATGTTTTATAGCAACAGTTAACCTAAGGACCAAGGATTTCCTGATTCAGAACCCCAGTCCTTCTGGATCTTGGTTGTTCTCCTTCCTCACTTACATTTGCTTTATAGAATGCTTAGCTTTAAGGTTGTGCTGGGGACTGTTTTATGACTGGTTCTCAAAAAAAATGCAATGACATACTTTTAAATTTAATTTGCATTATTAACATTTTCTCCAATACCTAAATTGATACAGTCAACAAAACAATAAATCTTGCCCTGACTTGGAAAGCCTGTGGATTTCTGAGGTGTAAATGCTCACACCAAAAATTGAATAATTGGACTTTTGAGGTGGCTCTAGCACACACCTGCTTAGCTTCCAGCAAAGCACCACCCAAGTGCCATCCTTTACATCCGGCTTTTCCTGGTTATTCACTCCTCCCCACTTAGTGTTCATCTTGAGATGCTTTTGGATACACTTAATATTTATTTATCTGTTTACATACAGTGTATCCCAAGAAGAGAAGTTTCTTGAAGGCAGGGACTGTGTCTACAAAGACAAAAATGAAAAAGTCCCCAGGCACTTTCCTCCCCTACAAAAATTTTCCCTCCCATGAATTTCTAAAGCATGTATTCTCTTTCTCTCAGTCAGACAATAATCAATAAACATTTATTGAGTGCTTTTTATGTGCCAGGCACAAAGGAGGAAAGGCAAAACACAAACTTGCACTTGGTTGCATATTGTCTTAGACTTCTAACTTCATTTAAATCTATTTTCTCTCCCCCAAGTAGCTTGGAAGTCATAGGGTTGGGACCTCTTTTCTATTCCCTTGAAACATGCAAAAGGGCTCCAGTTGTTCATTGAGCTCAATTTTTCTATTTTCATCTTACCAGGTCACCCTGAAATGGTGCTATGATCATGTGCTATTTTAATTTCTCTTATAAGCAAAACTCAATAAAAATTTGAGCATGCAGAAGCTTTTATTATGATCTTCCTACTGACCAAAAAGTTTAGATTTGTTCTTAGGTGTCCTTTTTCTAGATATACCCCTAAATAGCACACATACTCATTCTCCTCTTCATCACTTCCTACAGAAAAAGTAAGGTCTTGATAGATGACATATGTTAAAACCACTAGAAATGCATGTTGGCTATGGCAGGGGTTGGGGGGGTGAAGGGGAAAGTAAGAACATGAATCATGTAACCACGGAAAATTTTTCTAAAAAATTAAAAAAGGAAAAAAGAAAAAGAAAAAGTAAGGTTTGTTTTCTACATCTACTTCATCATTTCTTTCAGAGAGGGATTTCGTTTGGAAGTAGAAAAATACTTCATGTTTTTCAGTGGTTCAAGACAAAAAAATGTTCTCTACTTAAACAATTTTTTCCTGCCTCTGAGTTTGTTTTCAGATTATCATCATGTCTTATTATCATATATTACCATGAAACACCATTACCTTTTACAGGTTAAAAACTTGGATGCAAGTCAATTGTTCCACTCAACAGCTAATTGATTCAGGTAGTTTTCTGACATTCAAGTTAAAACACATTGCTTCCATAAACATGAGTAATGCTTTCCACTCAGGGGATGTGGCCATCACATTCTTAAGTTATCAGCCCTAAAGGAGAGGTTGAATTTTTCTCACGAGTTACTGTTCTTTCTCATGGAGCATCTGTGAGTGAATGCTTTGCTTTTTCTGCTCTCCTCACCCTCACCACTGGTAAATGTATTTTATTTGTAGGTTCTAGTTCTGTACTGCTATACACAAGAGGGCCTTTGTGAGGGACAGTGCTGCATTTCCTCATCAAATCTCAACCTAATTTTGGATTTGTTTTTGTTTTTCACATTTTCCTGTTTCTTCCTACATCATTAACTCATTAATTAATTCATGATTGAGGTGCAAGGTGTTCTAAAGTTCCAGATATTTAAATATCATTTGATCTTTTGGTTCAGTCTTCAAATTCTTTTCTACTTAAAGCAAAATCCAAAGCCCTAGATACTGTAATGGGGATAATTCTCTGTACTTCAATACATGGCAGTTATGGGAATTCCTATAAAGTTTAACAGAGAAGCTAAGCCCCCAACACTGGGGACCAGAACCAATCTTTGGCCATTGTGGTTTGCCTTCAGGGGATATCTGACTTCTCAGGAAGCCAAATAGACTTCCCATTTTCACAGTCATTGGTTCATCAAAAACCCCACTCCAGAAACCTTGGAGGACAATTGTAATTTTGGTTTTTATATAGTTTCTCCAAAAAAGGGGAAAACAAAATGCATTTATCCTATACAGAAAGCAATGATAACCATAAACAAATTACTATGTGCATTAACATGATCATTAAAATAGTATTTAGTATCTTAACTTTTTACTACTCCTATAGTCAGCTGGAATTGCATTTAAGCCTTAATGGGACATAAAATGATGTTTTCAAAGCTTCTAATTAGCCATGTTACATTTCACTTCCATTGATATTATCTAATTAAATAGCTAAGCTTGATCTCTTCAATACTGACTCTTCCCTAGGTGACAAGCCATTGCTGTCACTGTTTAGGCATTGTTTCCTTCGTGCTGCTTGAGTGCCAGGGAAGAAGATAGCAGCTTCAGGCCCTTTAGTGCTTACAAAATTGATGCTAAATAAAGGATTCACACAAGAGAGGCAAAGGCTACCTAGGGGCCTGCTATAATCCCACTGGGGTTGAGTCTGTACCTCACGGGGGAATGGCAGTCTCTGCAGCCACTATGTTGGGGCAGGGAAGGAGAATCCTCTATCTTTCACTGAAATCACATCTTATCACCTGTAGGGCTACTTTTAACTACATCTTCTACCAGGTGAGGCACTCTGTGCCAAGAGCTCTTCCACTTCAGCAGTTAGGAGATTATTAGCAGATGAATCATACAGGAGAGGAAGATGGCCTCTCCAAAGTCCCTTGTGGTCAACACAAATGATCCCTTCTAATGCTGAAAGGTAGGGAAAAAGAGAAAAGACAAAAGAAAATTCAGATGTACTTCTTTTTCAATTTAGATATTCACTTCATGCTCATTTCAAACTATAGGATTTAGCTAAGTACAGTGTTTATTCCCATTCTACTTCAGGGCAAAGGACTAGACCACTTGATTTTTTGAAGTCTCTTTTAGGTCCAAGATGTATAATTTGTGATTGGAGAAGGGTGAACTGGGGAAGAGGTGGGTGGGAAGGATAAAGGTCTCAAAAGCATATTTCTGACAAAGGCTCAAAATCCATTATCCAAGTCTTTATTAGTAATTGCTTTAATCTCCCTCTCTTAGAAGTTCTCAGAATCCATTTTTCTTTGTCCTTTTCTGTGTTAAAGTGCTTACCTTCAGGGTACTTTTCCCCCCTTGCCTCCTCTCTAACCAGCATATTCCAGCATTAGTCCTTGGCTCCCCAAATGGTTTGACTGATTTCTTCCCTTGTCCTACCGCAAGCTCACACTCCCTTTTCTAATGGGGTGGTTCTCATGGCTTTTGCCTTGACCATATTTACATTTCTTTCAGATTTCTTTTATTCTTCTCCTCTCCTTCTGGTTCCTTCTCCCAGACCTGGGTCGGTGCCTTTTTATTTTTTAAATGCTACTTGAATGCCACTCCCTACATTTCTATGTTTGAAAAAGCCTTACCCCTTTTGCCAATCCCCTTTGAACCTTTGGTCTACTCTGAAAATAGCTGCTTGTTTCTGTATTAAAGACAGAACAGACGAGAGAGAGAGAGAGAGAGAGAGAGAGAGAGAGAGAGAGAGAGAAAGAGAGAGAGAGAAGAAGACAGACAGTAGACTGTAGGGCTTAAGAGGTAAGAGTGACATTTAGCAGGGCTTTTCAAAGATCTGTGCTGACTGAAACCATAGTTTGCTTTGGGGCCCTTTGGGGCTTTGGCAGAGGTCGACCAATTACTAACTGTTCATACCTGAGACTAGAAGATTAGAAGAAGAATATTTTAAGGGTACCCATGAAAGCCAGAATTTCTTTAACTGAAGCAACAGCGCTAAGAGGCTATGTAGCTAATAGTTAAGCTAAGGGAAGCCACACTTAACAGAGGATCTCATTTGCAGTAGATATGGAAGTCAAGGGAACAATGTTCTATTGACTTGAAGAAATAACGATATGCATTTATGTTTCTGCCATAGTGAGCAAGTATGAGGGCACTAACTGTAATCTGATGTCCCTGCTAGAGGAAAAAGAAAAATGGCTGGAGGAACTTCTCTCTACTGTTTGGTTTATGGTGGGAAGGGGAATGAAGTGTTCCTTAAGATGGAATAAAAGGTCTAAGAAGGAAGGAAAAGTGATTCCTTACCTATCACTGGAGTTATGTTCCAGAGACCCTCATGATAGGTGAAAATCTGTGAAGTAGCGGGAGAGCAAACAGACCCACGCTACAGTCACTGAGCCAATCAGCGCCCAGGATACAGAACACAGCGCTGTGATTAGTCCCCTTTGATCCCATTAGCCAATAGTGTGCCATGTACAATCTCACGTTAGCAAATGCACAAGCAGTAGGGGGGTACTTCATTTCAACTGCAAAATCCCACGATATAGTGAAAACTCTGCAATACAGAATTATATATATTTTTTAAACCCGCCATACAGTGAAGCAAGCCCTGATAAGTGAACCACAATAAAGTAAGAGATGGCTATACACAAAAGGCAAAGAATAGGGGAAAGTACACTAAGGAGACAAAGATGAAATCAAGAAGATAAAAGGTGGAAGAAGGTGATGGAGAGAAGAAAGATTGAAAGAAGAGCCTTTGATATCCCTGGGACTCAGTTTCTTCATCTGTTAAAATGATGCTGCAGAGCTGCAGGGTTTCTTCTATCCCTAACAATTTATGAAACTTAAATAATAAAAGCAATAGTCCAACTATCAATAATATGGAATTAGATCTTGATTAATGATACATGTAAGAATTGTGGAATTGTGCATTGGCTAAGGGGGGTTTGGGGGGCTAGGGGAGAGGGAAAGAAAATGAAATATGTAACTATGGGGAAATATTCAAAATAAAAACAAAAATAAATAGAAAAATAAATAAATTAAATAAATAACCCCTTAAACTAGGTGTAGAAATACATGATCCTCAATTAGTCAGTTAAAATATGCATTTATTAAGCACTTACTATTTATCTGACATTGTGCTGGATGCTAGGGATACAAAAACAAAGAGTAAAATAATCCTTTTTTTCAATACTTATTTCCCATTAAGGCGTGGCTCAATGTATTTTTGTAAGACTTAAGATAGGAAAAATAGAAGTAATCAGAGTAAAGATATACTATAAACTATCAGGTTAGCAATATGATTTGGGTAACCAGTTCCTGCCACGCATCACAAAGCTGGAATTGGGGTAAGGAAAATCTAGTTATCCAGACATCTCTATTTGCTAAAAGCAGAGCAAACTGAAACATTATTGACTTGCTTTAGAGATCATTTTACTTTTCAGAAGAATTTGACTATTATAGAGGACCTGGTTGGTGAAGTAGATTCTATAATTTGATGATATGGTAAGTCTGTCATGTCATCTTGGTGAACCAGTTGATAGTGTAGTTACATGGATTTTGAAATGGTTGACTAACAGGATCAAATAAGTGCTAATCCAAGGATTTATTATTATTTTTAAACCCTTAACTTCCCTCTTAGAATCAATACTATGTATTGGTTCCAAGATAGAAGAATGGTTAGTAGAAGGCAATGAGGGTTAAATGACTTGTCCAGGGTCATATAGCTAGGAAATGTCTGAGACCAGATTTGAACCTCAGACCACCCATCTCCAGGGTTGGCTCTGTATTCACTGTATTACCTTTCTGCCCCCAATCCAGAAATTTGAATCAACCCTAAAGAAGGTCTCCAATGAAATACCACATATTAGTCCTTGGTCCTACTCTGCTAAATATTTTAATCAGTGAGTTAGATGACAGCATTCTCTTCCAACATATTCTTCATTCTCTTGCCTTAACAACTTAGATCATACTGTTCTCTATGTCTAAAACATCCTCCCTATTCACCGGTTGAATACCTATCTATGCTTTAAAGCCCCAAATTATTGATATTCAGGGTTCCCCCCCTTATTTACAGTGTTTATTTTTGTGATCATACCTATCCTTTGTTTGGTTAAGAACTCTCCCACTAACCAACATTATATATGTATATATTTTTTAACCCTTGTACTTCGGTGTATTGTCTCATAGGTGGAAGATTGGTAAGGGTGGGCAATGGGAGTCAAGTGACTTGCCCCAGCCACAGCTGGTAAGTGTCTGAG
Organism: Gracilinanus agilis; assembly: GCF_016433145.1. Classification (NCBI taxonomy): domain Eukaryota; kingdom Metazoa; phylum Chordata; class Mammalia; order Didelphimorphia; family Didelphidae; genus Gracilinanus; species Gracilinanus agilis. The sequence continues at coordinate 641,456,248 of NC_058130.1, read as the reverse complement.
GCCAGATTTGAACCTAGGACCTCCCGTCTCTAGGCCTGAATCTCAATCCACTGAGCTACCCAGCTGCCCCCTAACCAACATTATAAAATACAGCTTAGTTTCTTTTCCATTTTTTATTGGTGTAACTTTTAAATATTCATATGGAATATTTATTTTGAGCTTATTATAATTTCAGTATTAGCTGCTGACCCAAACCAAATTTCTGCCAAAGTACTTTCCAGTTTTTCCATCATTTCTTGCCAAATGAGGAGTTTTTTTTCCTGAAGTAATTTATGTACTTATTCATATAGAATTCTTTGATATTGAGCTCAACTTTTTTCTGACTTTCCATTATCTATATCTACAGATGTGTATTAATTAGAGAATTTTGTACCTTTAAACTGCATTCCCCAGAAATCCTTTCATCTCCCAACATCCCTTTCCCTGCATCCTCACATTTGCATTTTCTCACGTTTTTTGTATATAGTTTGCTGGAAGCACTTCCTCTTCCTCTTTTTTTTTCTCCTGTATGGGGCTGAGGAAGGTGGCTTTTTGCTCTAGCCTTTTATGTTTGTAATTATTAATAAATCTTATTAAATATAATATTTAGAATATTGGGTATTAATTTTGAAACTCATAGATGTATATGTGTACATATGCAGATCTTTCATATACATGCACATATATAACTATAAACATATCCCTTTCATATACATACAATTCTAGATGTAACCAGTTCATATACATATTCATATATATACAACTTTATCCATATCCCTTTCATATATATTATTATAGACATCCCTTTCATTTACATATTCATATATATACAACTGTAGACATATCCATCTCATATATATATATATATAACACAAATATCATAAAGGTAGGAATGACAAGATAGCAATAGATTAGATATGAGGAGTACCAAATACAAAAGAGGAATTAAAAATGACACTGAGGTTGTGAGCCTGCATACCTGAGAAGATGGTGGTGCTCTTGACAGTAAACTGGGAAGTCCAGAAGAGAAGAATGATTGGAGAGGGTAGTTCTAAGTGACCAGAAATATTGATAGTGGAACCAAAAAGGTCAAAGAAAAAACAAAGATTGTAAAAGTAAGTCTAAGGCAGTGTCAATGGATAGAGGGATTGTGAGCTGGGTGTGAACTCACAGAGAAATAAAAGATAATGTCCTGGGAAGGGAGGGGGAGTCCGTAGTCTTTATCTAAGACTTCCAGACTATGGATTGGGGAGTATATTTGGATTGTGTGAATGACAAAGGTTGCATAGTGATGATGGTAGAGATAACGTCTAGAAATAGAAATAGGGAGCAAGGAGTATATCAACTTGCCCACTTCAACCAGAGTCTAAGTGTGAAGAAACAGAAGAGCCATTGTTGAAAATAATGGCCAGGGATGCAGTGTCATCTGAAGCCAGCCAGGTTTCAGGGAGTACCAGAAAATGGAAGGAGCAAGAGAGGAGATTATATTAAATGAAAGATCATTTGTGAATTATGGAGCAGGAATTTCAGTGAGCTCAATGGAAGGAAGTACCAGAAACATGTACAAGAGGAGGGGAATACTAAATGGATGGCAATGAATCAGTGGACACCTGGGATTGGGAAAAGGACTCATTCTTTGGCAGTTGGGGTTCGGTATGACTAGGAGAAGGGAAGGAGAAAGGGATAAATGTATGCTAAGCAGTGGGAAATGAGTCCATGTAGTGTATTAGTGCAGAATAATGAATGACAAGGACAAGTGATTAGAAAGTTCAAGATTGACCCTTGAGGGTTCAGTCCTTTATTTGTTGCTGTGTCCTAGGAGGCATCTGGAAGTCTAACTCACAGAAAACATGAATAGAATGTGTTGGATTTCTGGTCACCAGGTAAAAAGTGTCCTCCTATTCTGGAGCTGAATGGAGAAAGGTCCTAGAAGGCCTAACAGAAGTGTAGTCCATTGGGACATCCAGAAGCTGACTGGCAAGTCGTGGTGTGACCCAGCCTGTCTCTCAGCAACCACAAATCTTTAAGCCAGCAAGTTGTCCTGGGCCAGAAGCCTAGCCTGGAATCAAGAGCATCTGTGTCCTGGGGCTTGCGTTTTGGCAACAAGTGTGCCCTTAGTGGTTTTGTGGCCAATAAATATTTGAATGACTGAATGAATATTTATATTCACAATAAATTTTCTTAGGTTGAATGTTATCATGAATTCCTTATGAAGACAACAGGAAAAATTGGTATGGCATAAATGGATGGAGGGCTGGCCTCAGAGACAGGAAAACCTAGGTTCAAATCAGTCCTCTGATACATACTGACTATATAATACTGGGTAAATCAAGTCACAGTCTTAGGCAACTTTCTAAGGCTAAATTGCCAGAGAAAGTGAGGACTTGTATTCCTAGAGAGTAGGAGCTTCTTCAACCAGGAATTCCCTATATCAATGAAATCAGAGTTCCAGACCTTATCCACTTGTCTGTCACTAATGATTAGGGCAAGTGATTCCTTTGTAATAATAGATTGCATAGATATATTCCTGAGGGGAATTCTGCTGCTAGTTGTAGGAAATTTTGTGTTATCTTCTCATAAGACCTCTCTTCCAAGTGTCCTGGGGCAAATTTAGAAAAGGAGGAGTGTGTGTGGGGTGTGTGTGTGTGTGTGTGTGTGTGTGTGTGTGTGTGTGTGTGTGTGTAAGAGAGAGAGACAGACAGAGAGGGGGTGTGGGGTGTGAGGGGGGTGGTTAAAAGAAAATGTATTTAAATCAAAGCAGAAAAGATTGTAGTAGAATATAAGGAAGAATTTTTTGATCATCAGGATAAAACCCATGAGTAAGCTATTCAAGGGGAGAGAGAATAAAGTAATTAGATCTTAGGAATATTTTGGGAAATCAGAAATGCTATGGTAGATAGGTATGTAAAATAATCAAGAGAGAAATTGACTAGGAATTAAAATATCCTATGAAAGTGAAGAAAAGTGAAACAAGAGAAGGAAAAATAATGCAAATAAGGGTTTATTGTGTTTATAAAAATCAATACATGACCAACTGAATGTTTGTGAAAATGATAGAGATTGGTTGGTTGGAGAAGAATTATAAATATGTCAATCTTTATATAAATTTACATATATTATATACTATAACAAACATAACATTTCTATCAATATATAATATTTCAGTGCATTAAAAAATGTTTTAAATTGTAGTCTGTTCAAGATATTTCAGAGAAGAGAATCAAATGCTCCTAATTCAATTCAATAAACATTTATTAAGTACATGTTATGTGCAAGACCCTGAATAACAAAGACAAAAATAAAATCATTCCTGACCTCCAGGAGCAAACTTTCTATTAGGGATATATGCCATATATATAAGAAAATAAATGCAAAATATATACAAAATTTGGTGGAGGAATGGATAGAATGCTGAGCCTAGAGTTGGCTAGAGTTCAAATTTGTCCTCAAAATATTTACTGGCTAAGTGACTCTGGACAAGCCATTTAACCTTGTTTTCCTCAGTTTCCTCATCTGTCAAGTGAGCTAGAGAAGAAAATGGCCAACTATTCCACTACCTTTATTTAATTTAATTTAATTTTTACCAATTACATGTAATAAATTTCCACAAAAGCTTTCCAAAGGTATATGATCCAAATTGTCTCCCTTATCCCTTTCCTCCCTGCTCTTGGAGCTGGCAAGCAATTCAATCTGGATTATACATGTATTATCATGCAAACCATTTCCATATTGTTCATTTTTATAAGTGAATAATCTTATGAAACCAAAACGCCAAAATATGCATTCCAAGATCTTTGCCATTAAAACCCCAAATGAAATCATAAAGAGGTCCACAGGACTGAAATGACCACATATACAAAGTCATTTCAAGGGGAAAAGTAGTAATAATTAGAGGAACCAAGAATGTTTTCATCTACTAAGCCGGACTGAGATTCTTTGAAGAGGAGGTGAGCACCCATTGTGTTTCAGACTTGTGCCACCACTGCTACAAAGGCTGAACTAGCAGATGAAACTCTGCCTATCCTTTGGACCTGGAGGGTTTCCTCACACTTGCCAGAAAGCAGGAGGTTGAATGATCTCTCTGGTCCCTTTGCCGTTCTGTATTTGTGTGTAAACTCTGAAAAGTTAGTTATCACTCTTCATTAGTGAAGCACAGGGATATCGCCCCAGTACTAAGTAGTCTTTGTTAATTAATAGCATTCACCAGACAGAGTTCAGATTACACTCAACCTCCCTGGAAACATTTGCATCATTCTACACTTTGCTTTTCTTCAAGATTTGCTAAACAGACCTGCCAGACTTCAGGGTTTCATTGTCACCAAAATCTGGTTTGGAGAGTCTCTTGCAGGGAGCAGGCCCATCCTGTTTGACTATATCGGACAAGCCTGAACTGGATGAACTGAACAGGAAGTGCCAGTTTTACCTCTTTAGAGAGACTGGAAGCTCTTTGTAGAATAACTTGTTCAGCCACAGGAGGGGAAGAAGAAGGAAAAAAAAAAACCCTCCATCAAACAATGTTCCATCTGAGCCATAATGTCGCAGGATCTGTTCTGGGGATAACCGTATGTTGCTGGGATAATTGAACTTTCATTATTTGGAACAGCTTCCCCAAAGCAGCCTGCTCCAAAAAAGTTTGACTAGTTTATGATTTTTGCTTCATTCCCCCCACATATGTTCCATTGCAAGGAATCCAATGGGGCCCTAATAAAACTCCTTTACTCATATATAATTATCAGTGTTGCAAAACAATCCCCTAGAATCCACAAAACAGAGCTCGTTAGACACGGAAAAAGTCGAGGTCAAAAATAAAAGAGATATTGGGTGTAAGCCAAATATATGTGCCAACTTTGTTTAATATGTGCTGGTTAGAAAGAAGGGTTAGATTTGTCCTGTTCAGCACCAGAGAGGGGAAAGGAGGAAAAAGGGGTGTCATCTATAAATGGGTAGATTAAGGCAGAATATAAGAAAAAAAAACTTGCCAAAAGCTATCCCAGAATGGTTTGGGATTCCTGGAGGGGTAGTAGGTATTCTTCCATAAAATGCCCAGTGAGCTGGCTCAAGCTGGAGGATAAGGGCGAAAGAGACTTAAGTGTAAAGGAAGATCTAGAACTGATCTTGTTCACCAAAAGGTCAAAATAGGAAAGGGAGGAGAGTATATCCAGTGTAGATTTGATGGCCTGGGGAAACAACTGAGTGGTGGAGCAGAGGTGTGACACAAGTTTCAATCTTGCCTCTGATAACTTATTATGTCTTATGTGTTGCTTTACTTTGGGGGGTCCTCAATTTTTTTATCCCATGAAGAGAGTGGCTGGCTTCTAAATTCCCCTGCAAAGGCAATTTGGAATTATGCCCAAAAGGCTTTAAAAGAAAGCATGCCCTTTGATCCAGCAATACCTCTATTAGGTTTGAACCCCAAAGAGATTTTTAAAAAATGGGAATGGACCTGTTTGTACAAAAATATTTATAGCTGCACTTTCTGTTGTGGCAAAAAATTGGAAAATGAGGGGATGCCCCCAATGGGGAAATGGCTGAACAAATTGTGGTATATGATGGTGATGGAAAACTATTGTACAATAAGGAATGATAAACGCTTGGTTTCTATAAGAACTTGAAAGATCTACATGAATGGATATGGAATGAAATTAGCAGAAATAGGAGAACATTGTACACATTAACTGAAATATTGTGGGATGATCAAATGTAACAGATTTTGCTTCTAAGAGATTTATGAGAAAGAATGCTATCTACAACTAGAGAAAGAACTGCTGGAGTAGAAATGCAGGAGAAAACATATGATTTATCACTTGTTTATTTGGGTATATGATTTGGGGTTTTGGTTTATAAGATTACTCTATTACAAAAATTAATAATATGGAAATAGGTATTGAATGATAATACATGTATACCCCTGTGGAATTGTTGGTCACCTCTGGGAAGGTGTAGGAAAGAGGGGAGGGAGACCACGAGTCATGTAACCACAGAAAAAAAAATTAAATATCTTTTAAAAGTTTCCCCACAGCTGTAAAGAACATTTAGTAACCAGAACTCTAAATATTTTTTCTCTTTATTACTAAATTACTTGCATTTCTAAAATTTATTTTTATTCATCTATTTTTCTATTTATGAAATTGAAACGTAAAGCATCAGTAAACCCAAAGGTGTCAATAGCCAAAGAACAAAAATGAGAACCCTGAGCTTGTTTTTGTGAACCACCTCCCAGCGTCCTTACCTACCCTTGGGGAAATTCCCCTCCTCTCCAAGAGGAGCAGACAGATTTAGGGAAGTCGGGGAGTGAGTTTCATCTCAGGGGGCTACACTGCAGTAGGTATAGCGTCTGCTTGCTCACTCGGGACTTCCCCACAGGGCTCCCCCATCGCCACCGCTTCGCCATAGCAGGCGCGGAAGAAAAAGCACACCACCTTCCGCTCCAGTTAAAAAGTCATCGTCGGGACTTAAAGCAGTCCTTGGTTAAAATAATCGCTAAAACTTCGAAGAGGTCAAAGGTTGGCAGGTTTAGGATTTCGTGGGAACATGCGCTTGTTTGGGCCTGGCCCAAGCGCTGAGTTGACCTGTTTGACAGGTAACAATTAGAGAGTAATAGCTTGCTGGGCTGGAATGTGGCGCTGAGGCCCCGCGGAGGATCTGGTTTACCTGTTCGGCAGGTGTGGGCTGCAGAGCTCAGATAGGTATGTGCACGCACAGCATTCCAGAGAATCGGTTTTCTCTTAAAGATGCAGAGATGACTGCAGGGCACGAAAGGGCTGGGCTTAGCCCTGGCTAGAAGCCGTTAGCTATTTGCTAGGTAAAGAAGCAAAATAAATAGTGAGCCGGAGATAGTCAAGAAAGAAAATACACAAGATGTTCAGGACTATTTCCCCTCCCCCCCCCTTCTCAAAGGGGACTTCTTGTTCGAGGGCTTGAGAAACTGTAGACTAAGCTGCATGCAGTATGCACGATGGTGCAATTGAAAATTACCTTTTTTTTTTTTTAAGAGAGAGTGCGTTATTGTTTTCCCCCCTCCCAAAGGAAACAGTTGTCAATAATTTGGTATAAGTTGTTGGAAAGACTGGGGCGTCCTGTATAGATAGATCTCTTTGCAAGGCTACAAGAAGATTCAAAGAAAGAATGCTCAGGAATATTTCTCTTTAAATTCAAAACAGATATCACTTTAGACGGTGGAAGAAGAAGGTGAATTTTAAAGGTAGAAAATATTGTTTTGGAAAAATGATATCTTGGCAGTTAAAGTTGCTGCCAACGGACCTGCCTCTGTTCTTGTGGATGCTGGGAGATACAGATGCTATTCCCTATGTGAAGGTTTTCTTGATACAGAACAGCTGAATGATTTGTCCACATCCAGTCCAGTTCCCACGATTCCTAGGTCATTTACATCTTTGCTGGCACATTCAAGGGGGAAATAAGCAAACACTGTAGGTTGCTGAAATTAGCCTTTTAAAAAATACTGGAACCATAAACAATGATACATTTTGCCTAATGATTTTTTAAAAATCTTCACCACTGAGAATTGGTTCCAAGGAGAAGAATGGTAAGGGCTAGGCAATTGGATTAAGTGACTTGCCCAGTGCCAGACAGCTAAGAAGTATCTGAGGCCAGAATTGAACCCAGCATTTCCCACCTCCTGGCTCTATATCCACCTAATTGGCCCATCTAAGGATTAAAAAAAAATTCCTTTTGCTCTTAGCAAATTAACTTTCTTCATTCACCTGCTTAGTCTTCTAAAGAAAATGATTCTGTTTCCATTTATATGGTTCCATTTCTCTGCCAGTACCAGTCAAGGTGCACTAAATAAATAGGGATACTTTTCATTTCTCCATTTCCTTTCAGGCCCATAAAAGGTTATCAACAATGATCTATCATCAGGAAAAGTTGTTGTTTAGTTTGTTAGTTGTGTCAGATTCTTGGTGACCCCATATGGGATTTTCTTGGCAAAAGTATTCGAGGAGTTTACCAGTTCCTTTTCCAGTTCATTTGACAGATGAGGAACTGAGGCAAGCAGGGTCACAGCTAGGAATATCTACAGCCGGAATGTGTCTGAGGCCAGATGTGAACTCAAAAAGGTGAGTCTTCCTGACTCCAGGCCCTGCATTCCATCCATTGCACTCCCTACTTACCATCCCATGTCATCCTCACAGGGCTCCTGGCCCACTATAGCTTTTCTTTGATGTCTTTGGGATATAAACCTAGTAATAGTGATATTGCTAGGTCAAAGGGCATGCACATTTTTATAATCCTTTCATAATTTCATTTTGCATAATTTTAAATTGCTCTCTATTATGGTTGAATCAGTTCACAGTTCCACCAACAATATGTGTCCCAGTTTTCCCACATGCCTTCTAACATTTTTCATTTTTCTTTTCTGTTATTTTAGGCATGAGGTAGTACCTCAGAATTGTTTTAATTTGCATTTCTTTAATCTATAGTGACTTAGAACATTTTTCCATATGACTACAGAGAGCTTTGATTTCTCCTTCTGAAAACACCTATTCACATCCTTTAACAATTTATCACTTGGGGAATGACTTGTATTCTTATAAATTTGATTTGATTCTCTCTTTATATGAGGCCTTTGTCAGAAAAACTTGCTGTGAAATTTTTTCTGTTTCTGTTTTCCTTCTAATCTTGACTATATTGATTTTATTTCTGCAAAAGCTTTTAAATTTAATATAATCAGAACGATCCATTTTATATCCTGTAATGATTTCCATCTCTTGTTCGATAAAATCTCCATCCTTCTTCAACACTCTGCAGTCTCTGCTGATCACCCATTTTCCTTGTTCTTTAGATTTTTGTTCCACTGCTCTTTCCTGGTTTTTCTCTTACTTGTCTGACCCCTATTCTGTCTCCTTTGCTAGATCTTCATCCATGCCCAGGTATGCTATATGATAGACTTGCAAATTATACCTCAACACTCTGTCCTGTAGCCTCTTTTCTCCCATCTTTTTTTTAAACCCTTACCTTATGCCTTGGAATCAATACTGGCTCCAAGGCAAAAGAGTAGTAAGGACTAGGCAATGGGGGTTAAGTCACTTGCCCAGGACACAGCTAGAAAGTGAGGTCAGATTTGAACCTAGGACCTCCCATCTCTTCACCTGGCTCTCAATCCACTGAGCTACCCAGCTACCCCCTGGCCTCTTCTCTCTATGCTATTTCACTAGATGATCTCATCAGTTACCATCATTTCAAATATCATCTCTGTGCTGATGATTCTTAAATCTGCTTGTCCAGCCCTAATCTTCCTCCTGACCTCTGGTCTAAAATGTCCAACTGCCTTTTAGATGTCTCAAAATGGATATTCCATTGATATCTTGAAAACAGCCTGTCTAAAACTGAACTCATCTTTTCCTAAAAAATGCTCCCCTCTTCTTAACTTCCCTGTTAATCTTGAGATACCACCATCTTCCAGTACTCAGGTTCATAGCCTATGAGTTAAAACTTGATTCCTCCCTTTTTCATCCTCCATATCCAATCAGTTGTCAAGTCCTGTAGTGTCTTATCTTTATAATATCTCTTATGGCACCACTGCTGGAAGCTAGGTGTTATAGTAAATAGAGTACTGAGGTTGGAGTCAGGAAAAACCTGAGTTTAAATCTAGCCTCAGATACTTACTAGCTATGTGATTCTGAGTACATCATTTTACTTCTGCTTGCCTCAATTGATCCTCATAGTACAGTCATTTTTCAGTTGTATCTGACTCTCCATGACCCCATTTGGGGTTTTCTTGGTTTCCTTCTCCAATTAATTTGATAGATGAGGAAACGGAGGCAAACAGGATTCAGTAACTTGCCCAGGGTCACCTAGCTAGTAAGTTTCAGGCCCAGTGATCTATTTACTGCACCACCTAGCTGCCCTCATCAATGAAATGGGGATAATTGTGCCTACCTCCCTGGGCTGCTGTGAGGATCAAATGGGCTGTTTGTAAAGAACTGAGCTTAGTGCCTGGCACATAGTAAGTACTATAGAAATGTTATCTATTATTATTGTTGTCATAATTATTACCTCCTCTTCTGACATTGCCCCTACCCTAGTGCAGACCCTCACCATCTCACACCTGACTTGTTACATCAGTCTACTACTTGCTCTCCCTGCTCCAAATCTCTCCCCATTCTAGGCAATCCATCCCCCTCTAAACATCAAATTGATCTTCCTAAAATGAAGGTCTAATTATATTACCTCCCTATTCAATAAACTCTAGTGGCTTGCTGTTGCTTCTAGGATCAACTATAAAATTTTCTATTTGGCTTTTAAAAACTTTCATAATCTGGTCCCTTCTTACATTTTTATGCTCCTTATACCTTATTGCCCTCCATATACTCTACGACACAGTGATCCTTCCTTGATATTCCTGGCACAGGATAGTCTACCTTCTTCTTCTTCTTCTTCTTCCTTCTCCCCTTCCTCTTCTCCTTCTTGTTTCCTCTTTCTCCTTCTTCTTTTTCTTCTTCTTCTTCTCCTTCTCCTCCTCCTCCTCTCTTTTTCTGTCTGTCTCTGTCTCCTTCCATTCTACCAGAGTCCTATAAAATAAAAATAAAAAATAAAAAGTCCTAAAAAATAAAAATATAATCGAAGGAATTATAGATTCCAAGCCATTGGTGTCTTCTTTTTATTAATCATTGGCCATATTTTCCAATATTATTCCAATATTCCAATATTGCCCTCTCCTCTGTCTACCTTGTTATTAGTCACCAAGTATGTGTTTATTAGCGCAGAGATTCACTGCATTTAGAGTTCCTTTAACGTTTCACCTTCTGAAGTAGACAATGACACATAAGCTGCAATTACCATCAGGATTGTCTTTGTGCTTATCTTGAATGTTATAAAATAGCAAGATGTCCGAGTAACTGAGGAAATGGTAAAATAAACTCCAGTAACTTCTTCCAGAGACAACTAGGTGCTACAATGGATAGAGAATTGGAACTGGAATCACAAAGACCTGAATTCAAATGCAGCCTCAGACATTTACTAGTTTGTGAGTCTGGGAAAGTTACTTAAACTCTGCCTACCTCAGTTTCTTCATCTGCAAAATGGGGATAATAATAGCACCTACCTCTCAAGGTTGTTGTGGCAATCAATGATACATTTGTCTAATGCTTGATATAGTGTCTAACACATAGTAAATACTTTATAAATGTTTGTTTTGTTCTTTCCTATTTTCCTCTCCCAGAAGAACTTGTGAGTTACCTTTGCATTTTTTAAACTTTTATCTTCCTTCTTAGAATTAATATTGTGTTTTGAGTCCAGGGCAGAAGAGTGATAAGGGATGGCCAATGGGAATTAAGTGACGTTCCCAGCATCACACAGATAGAAAGTGTTTGAGGCCAGATTTGAACCTAGGATCTCTTGGCTCTCAATCCATGGAGCCACCTAGCTGCCTCCGAACCCTTGCATTTAACTGCAACTTCCTTATAGCTTTTGGCTTCATTGATAGTAAGAATATTGAAACTGAAATGACTCACTTCCTTAAGAAGTTAGTTTACGTATGATCATCAGAATCTAAGTTCACGCTAAAATACTAGGGATTAAGCTAATAATTTCAGATGGTCTAAAAACCATATGATTCTTATTACCCTATGCCCCATTTTCTACAACTCTGCCATCTTCACTATGGAAATGAAAAATGTCTTTAGATGTTGTCTTTTCCTTTGTTTCATAGGTTTCTGTAGTAAAATAATTTCTCACCCAATTTCTAGCCTACTAAGTGTTGAATCCGAATACTTGACTGTGCTGGTCCTCAGAAAGTGTTTAGTATTTCACTGGGATCCTATTTGAAGCTTTTACAGCATGGTAGAACTTCCTGGAACTTACACTTTTCTGGCATAGACTTCAAGAATCCATAGTCAAAAGATAGCTAGGTAGCTCAGTGGATAGAGCGCTAGGTCTAGAGTTGGGAAGACTTGGGTTCACATCTGACCTGATACTTCCTAGCTGTGTGACCCTGGGCAAGTCATTTAATCCTTATTCCCTGTCCCTTACTGCTTACTCTTCTGCCATGGAACTAATACTTGTATTGATTTTAAGAAAGAAAGTACGAGCTTAAAAAAAAATTCATGGTCACCTTCACACTATAATGAAACAAAGAGATAGGAATTTTTGAAGGATCAGTCTTGTACAACAAGAAAACTAGATTCATTGAGAATGACTTCTTTTCTTTTCTTTTCTTTTTCCTTTTTTTTAACCCTTACCTTCTGTCTTAGATTTGTTATTAAATATTGGTTCCAAGACAGAAGAGAGGTAAGGGCTAGGCAATTGGAGTTAAGTGACTTGCCCAGAGTCATACAGGGAATGAATGACTTGTTCTTGATGAACCCATGCTAACTAACTCCTGGTGATTATCTCCAATAATGGTAATCTAAGTGATCATAAACTGTAATGATATGTAGAGATCTTTGAATTATATGTGTATGTTTGAGCAATATACCTTTCTGACAGTCTCGGGGATAACCACACTAAATCTCTATCTTCACTCTGTTATTGCCTTATTTCTTTATTGTCTCTTGCCAAATCCAAAGGCAGTATGGTGGGTATACTCTAGAATAATAGTTCCCAACATTTTTTGTTCCATGAAGCCTTGTCAACAACAATAAAAAATGCTGTGAATACCCATTTTTTTGTTTTATTAATTTTGTTGTTCTGTCATGACTTGCAAAGGTTCTTTGCCAAGAAAATCCTGAATGGGGTCATGAAGAATTGGACACAACTGAACAACAACAAAACTACTGCTACTGTTGATTTGGCTTGGCCTCAGTTCCATTCCACTCCTTTGACACTTACATCTCTTTCCTTTTCTTGCTTTCTGGTCCGTGTATAATATGTGAACATCTTGTCCTGACCTCTCTGCCTTCTCTCATTGTGTTTCCAAAATTGATCACAAGTTCCTCCTTAAAGCTACCAAAATCTAAAGAGAACTCTCCGAATGCCTTCAAAGGATTTTCTATGATCTCAGAAGTCCTCTGATGCCTCTGTGACTCCAATAAAATTATCTTGTATATAGCTTATTTTGTATATATTTGTTTGCATGCTGATGGTAAGGTCCTTGAGGGCAAGTACTATTTTTGGCCCTACTGTTTATCCCTACTGTTTAGCACAGTTCCTGGCACACAGTAGGCATTCAATAAATGTTTATTGATTGATTAACATTAGTATTCATATCTCAGCAATCCTGGTTCTTGGCATTTGTATTTTAGAACTTTTGTCAGTAATCTAAGACAAGTTCAAAGGTTTACAGTTTGAAAAATCCTATTTATTTCCCATTTTAATAAGGAACACATTTGCTTTTTTTTAGGTTTGTGATACTTCTCCCTTTATCTATGATTTTTCAAAGAACTGTGAACCCCAACTCATCAGTCATATCAACACATTCCTTCTTTTCCTTGGGATACGATTCATCCGAATCTAGCAATTGGAAAAGTAATGTAGCATTTTATCATCTCCCAATTTTGGCTTTTGATTTCCTCTTAATCATCTTTTTGTCCCTGTCTTTTCAAGCCCCCAAGGAATTCTCTCTGATATAGAAACACAGAATTAAAACAAGAGTCGTATAGTTTTGTCTTCATTCTCTTATTCATTCCCATCATCCCCTCTACCAAAGCACTATCCTCTTGCTTCTCTCCTCTTCCTCTCATTCCTAACATGGAGGATGGAATAAAGGCTATTTCTGCTGAGACATGGGTTGGACTATACGATGACAATGATATTCTATGATTCTTAGACTTCAATCCCTAAAATCCCTTGTAGGTTTGCTTAGTATTCTGTGATTCTATGAAATGACTAGCATAGTTCCCTGTACTTAGCACCTAGTGCGTTGCTTAAAACATATTTATCAAATTTATTGTTGAGTCTCTGAGGAACCTTCCAAGTAGAATGGTACCAGTTATCAGAGGGATCTCTTAGGCTGATCTACCAAATTAGAATCGTTTAGTGTATGTGTCGGTCTTTGCTCGACTGTATTAGGTTTGTATCTTGAAGAGTTTTCCCTTAAACTGGGATAAAGAAGCAAGTGGGTGCTCCAACTACTGACCTAAAAGGATGTGTGGCTGTCAGCACCTTGTTCTGAGGTAGAATTCAGAAGACAAGAGTAAAGGTCCTTTTGGAGTTCCAAGCCTCGAGTTATGGCCAAAAATGTAGGAAATCCCTTATTTTATTATATTCCCATTGAAGTGGTGGTCCATGAGATTATAAAAGTAAGTCCACTGGTAGACTGGGGAAAGTACCAAATTTGAAGGCAAAGGCCCAGAATTCAAATCCTAGTTCTGCCTCTTATTATCTGCATGACTCGAGTAAGTCATTTTACCTCTGGGCCTCTGTTTTCTCATCATACGAAGGGGTTGGGCTAGATGACATTTAAAGTCCCTTCCAGCTTTCAACTTAAGATCCAATGACCCAGTATTTTTTGGGGAAAATTATGCTCTATGTCTATACAACAGTGAGTCTCCCAAATGACTTGCATTTTTAACAGTGGTAGATTTTGTGTATTACCCATAGATGCATTTAAATCTTTTTTTTAAACATTTATTAATATTCATTTTTAACATGGTTACATGATTCATGCTCCTCCTTTCCCCTTCACCCCCGCATTCCCCTCACCCATGGCTGATGCGCATTTCCACTAGTTTTGTCATGTGTCATTGATCAAGACCAATTTCCAAATTGTTGGTAGTTGCATTGGTGTGGTAGTTTCGAGTCCACACCCTCAATCATGTCCACCCCGACCCCTGCGTTCAAGCAGCTGTTTTTCTTATGTGTTTCCTCTCCTGCAGTCCTTCCTCTGGATGTGGGTAGCATCTTTACCATAAATCCCTCAGAATTGTCCTGGGTCATTGTATTGCTGCTGGTACAGAGGTCCATTACATTCGATTTTACCACAGTATATCAGTCTCTGTGTACAATGTTCTTCTGGCTCTGCTCCTTTCGCTCTGCATCAGTTCCCGGAGGTCTCTCCAGTTCGCCTGGAACTCCTCCAGTTTATTATTCCTTTT
>NC_058130.1:641436345-641436684 GCF_016433145.1 Gracilinanus agilis | reverse complement strand
TAGTTGTTTTCATATAATTGCTGTGTTTGTTTTGGTAGGTAGATTCCTAAGTATTTTATATTGTCTAGGGTGATTTTAAATGGTGTTTCTCTTTCTACTTTTTGCTGCTCTAGTGTGTTGGAAATGTATAGAAATGCTGATGATTTATGTGCATTTATTTTGTATCCTGCAACTTTGCTAAAGTTGTTGATTATTTCTACAAGCTTCTTAGTTGATTCTCTAGGATTTTTTAGGTAGACCATCATATCATCTGCAAAGAGTGATAGCTTAGTCTCCTCCTTGCCTATTTTGATACCTTCAATTTCTTTTTCTTCTCTAATTGCAACTGCTAGTGTTTCT
>NC_058130.1:641243895-641436254 GCF_016433145.1 Gracilinanus agilis | reverse complement strand
ATTATTTTTAGGAAAGGTCCTTCTATTCCTATATTTTTCAGTGTTTTCAATAGGAATGGATGCTGTATTTTGTCAAAGGCTTTTTCAGCATCTATTGAGATAATCATGTGATTTTTGTTTGTTAGACTGTTGATATGGTCAATTATGTGGATGGTTTTCCTAATGTTGAACCATCCTTGCATTCCTGGTATAAATCCCACCTGATCATGGTGGATGACCTTCTTAATTACTTGCTGGAGTCTCTTTGCTAATATTCTATTTAAGATTTTTGCATCTATGTTCATTAGGGAGATTGGTCTATAGTTTTCTTTCTCTGTTTTTGGTCTACCTGGCTTTGGAATCAGTACCATATTTGTGTCATAAAAGGAATTTGGTAGGACTCCTTCTTTGCTTATCATATCAAATAATTTATATAGTATTGGGATTAGTTGCTCTTTGAATGTCTGATAGAATTCACTTGTGAATCCATCAGGTTCTGGTGATTTTTTCTTAGGGAGTTCTTAAATGGCTTGTTCAATTTCTATTTCTGATATGGGATTATTTAGGTATTCTATTTCTTCTGCTGTTAATCTAGACAATTTATATTTTTGTAAATATTCATCCATATCTCCTAAATTGTTATATTTGTTGCCATTTAATTGGGTGAAATAGTTCTTAATGATTGCCTTAATTTCCCCTTCATTAGAGGTGAGATCTCCCTTTTCATCTCTAATACTGTCAATTTGGTTTTCTTCTTTCCTTTTTCTTATTAGATTGACTAGTACTTTGTCTATTTTATCTGTTTTTTCAAAATACCAGCTTCTAGTCTTATTTATTAATTCAATAGTTCTTTTACTTTCGATTTTATTAATTTCTCCCTTAATTTTTAATATTTCTAATTTAGTTTTCATCTGGGGGTTTTATATTTGTTCGCTTTCTAATTTTTTGAGTTACATGCCCAATTCATTAATCTCTGCCCTCCTTAATTTGTTAATATATGCACTCAAGGATATAAATTTCCCCCTGAGTACTGCCTTGGCTGCATCCCACAGAGTTTGGTAGGATGTCTCATCATTGTCATTCTCTTCAATGAAATTGTTGATTGTTTCTATGATTTCTTCTTTGACAAATTGGTTTTGGAGAATCATATTGTTTAATTTCCAATTGGTTTTTGATTTGCCTGTCCAGGTACCCTTACTAATTATTATTTTTATCGCATTATGATCTGAGAAGGTTACATTTATTATTTCTGCTCTTTTGCATTTGTTTGCCATGATTCTATGCCCTATTACATGGTCAATCTTTGTAAATGTACCATGTGCAGCTGAAAAGAAGGTATATTCCTTTTTGTCCCTATTTATTTTTCTCCACATATCAATTAAATATAATTTTTCTAGGACTTCATTCATCTCTCTTACCTCTTTCTTATTTATTTTTTGGTTTGATTTATCTAGATCTGACAGAGGAATATTTAGATCTCCCACTATTATGGTTTTACTATCTATTTCCTTCTTGAGCTCTGCCAGTTTCTCCTTTATGAATTTGGATGCTATACCACTTGGTGCATATATATTGAGCAGTGTTATGTCCTCATTGTTTATACTGCCTTTAATCAGGATGTAATGACCTTCCCTGTCTTTTTTAATCATATCTATTTTTACTTTGGCTTTGTCAGAGATCATGATAGCCACTCCTGCCTTCTTTTTCTCATTTGATGCCCAAAAGATTTTGCTCATACCCTTAACCTTGAACTTGTGTGTGTCTACCCGCCTTATATGTGTTTTTTTTTTTTTTACACCAGTGGTTTACTTTGAGCCGGTATCCCTTATCCCCTCCCTTGATTGACTTCCCTTTCTGTCCCCTCCTTTGTTGTTCCCCTATTTTTGTTTTTTTTAAAAGACCAAATGAATTCCCTCCCTCTTCTTCTCCCCTCCCTTTTTTGGCCTCCCCACTCCCCTGCTCCCTTTGGTTTATCCCTTCTGACTTTCTCAGTAGGGTTAGATAGAGTTTTTTATCCAGATGGATAATAAAGCTACTCTTCCTTCTCCGGGTTGATTACACTGAGAGTAAGGTTTGATTATGCTCTCTTCCTCTCCTTCTTATGATATTATTCATCCCCTCCCCTTCCCATGCCCTCTTTGTGTGTAATAGAATATCTTACTTTTCTTATTTACTCAGATTTTTCTTGGTGTCCCCTACTATTCCCCCCTCTTTCCCACCCCCATGTCTTCTTAGACCATTTAGTATCCTGTCCTCTCCCTCTGAATTATTCTTCTGGTTGCTATAATAGTGAATATTATAATAGTGTATAGAATTCACTACAGAGAATTATACATAACATTTCTCCACCTAGTAATACAGATAATTAGATCTTATTTATGCCCTTAAAGAGTCAAGCTTAAAAGACTATGAGTTTTCTTTCTTTTCCCTCTGTTTCTTATTAACTTTTCATCTTTCTCTTGATATCTGTGATTGAGTGTCAAACTTTCCATTTAGTCCCGGTCTCTTTTGTGCAAAAACTTGGAATTCTTCAATTTTGTTGAATGCCCATACTTTCCCCTGGAAGTATATGGTTAGTTTCCCTGGGTAGTTGATTCGTGGCTGAAGGCCCAGCTCTCTTGCCTTTCTGAATATTGTATTCCAAGCCTTGCAGTCTTTTAGCGTTGAGGCTGCCAGATCCTGTGTGATCCTGATTGGTGCTCCTTGATATTTGAATTGTCTCTTTCTGGCTTCTTGTAAGATTTTTTCTTTAACTTGAAAGCTCTTCAATTTCGCTATTATATTTCTGGGTGTTGATTTTTCTGGGTCCAGTGTAGAGGGTGTTCTATGGATCCTTTCAATGTCTATATTGCCCTCTTGTTGTAGAACTTCAGGGCAATTTTGCTGAATAATTTCTTTGAGTATGGAGTCCAAGTTTCTATTAATTTCTGCCTTTTCTGGAATACCAATGATTCTCAAGTTGTCTCTTCTAGACCGGTTTTCTTGGTCTGTCACTCTCTCATTGAGATATTTCATGTTTCCTTCTATTTTATCAGTCTTTTGACTTTGTTTTATTTGTTCTTGTTGTCTTGAGAGATCATTGGTTTCTAAATGTTCAATTCTAGCCTTTAAGGACTGGTTTTCGGCTTTAATGTTTTGGTTTTCAGCTTTAATGTTTTGGTTTTCAGCTTTAATGTTTTGGATTTCGGCTGTAGTTTTTTGGTTTTCCTTTTCAATCTGGTCATTTTTGGTCTTCAGTTGTCTCACTTTCCAATTGCGAAATTCTGCCTTTTAAACTGTTATTTTCTTGCCAGATTTCTTCCATCTTCCTCAACATTTCATTTTTAAACTCTTCCATAGCTTGTGACCAGCTTTCATTTTTTTGGGGAGGTTTGGATTTTTGTTTTCCCTCCTCTGGTGTCTGGATTTTCTCTGTGTAGAAGTTGTCCAGTGTTCCAGAGTTTCTCTTGATAGTCTTTTTCTTCTGCACTTCCTTATTGCTGGCCATTGTTGGCCCCGCCCCTTTTCAGCTTTGTCTTTGCACTCAGGGTCTGCCTGGGCCTTGCAAGCTGGGGGGGGGGGGCCGGGGGGGCTTCAGTCTCCTTGCCCTCGGGGTCAGGCCTCCTGGTAGTTCCCAGTCTGTCCTCTGCTCAAGGTTCCTTCATAAGTCTTTGGGGCTGCTTCCACAGCCGCAATCTGGTCTGCACGGGGTCCTCACTGGAGGTCCAAGCCTGGGCTGGAGATCATTATTCAAGCCTAGGGCACTGCCTTTGCCTGTGCAGATGCTCTTAGGGCCCTGCCTTCACCCCCCCCCCCAAGGTAGTGAAAGTCCGTGGGCTGGAGATCTTTATTCTCACCTGAGGCAATGCCTTCAGTGCTTGGGAAAGGCTGTTTTTTAGGGGCCTTTGTCCTGGCCAGAGGCGGTGCCTTCACCCACGTGGACGCTCGGGGAAGGTCCTTGCGCACCCCCAGCCACCTGGGGTCCCTTGTCTCGCTGCACACAGGTACAAGCCCCGGGGCTGCCAGTGATTATCTGGTTGCCCCAGTCCTGTTTTCTCACTTGTGCTTTGGCGCGTTGTGGGAGGTGTGCGGGTGTGGGGAGTGAGGGAGGGGCTTCTTCCTCTCGCGTTTTTGTGAGAGCTGTTTCACCCCTTTATAGCGTGGAGATGCCCCGATTCTGCGTACCTTCAATGCTGCACCCTGTTGTGGGGTTCCTTCGTTCCTCTGGACTCGTTTTTATTTCCCCTTGAGGAGTTCTGTATGCTTCGGTCAGGAGAGATCGAGCAGCTGCTCCTTTCACTGCTGCCATCTTAACCGGAAGTCTCGCCATCAACCCATTTAAATCTTAAGGAAATAAATAATTCATTTTCCTTTGAGTAAGAGTTTTTTTTTAAACTTTTTTTTTTGTATCCTGGACGTATTTGGCATTCTAGTAGAGGCAAAGGATTCCTTCTAAGAATAATGGTTTTACATGCATAGAATAAAATACACAGAATTACAAAACAAAACAATTATATTACAATAAATATGCATTTTCCCTCTGTGCTATGTTCACAAATATAACAGGACCTCATTTTACATGACCAATACATTTCAAGACCCTTAGCATCAGTTGAAAATCATGCATAATAGAGAATCTATTAGTTAGGATTTCTTACATGAACATACCTAGGCACTATACAACTTGGGCTTATCAGAGCTACCAGCATCACCACTCTTTTATTTTAGGGCCATTATTAGTAGCTAAATAGTATTAATAAAAAAAAGAGAACAACTGCTCTGACGTGGACATGACTTGTTACAAGTGAGAACTCTGGGAAAAGACTGATGTAAGAGCTAATGTTTGATATAGAACAATGTAATGGCTCACACTAACACTTCTCAGAGCAAGAATGAGCATGTGAGACTTTATGCTACTTGGGGAAATGATGCAGATTAGCATGTAATTATAATTTTCATTTTGTATTTTTCTGTCTTTATTTTTTTTTTATTGCCAGTTGTGTATATCTGAACTCATGTATGTTGAGTTCCTGTAGGACAAGGTCCTATTGTACCCTGAAATTTATCCATGGAACAGTCTGTGGGCCCAAGGTAAGAGCACCTGCACAAAGTGATTTATTAAAGCCATCATAAGTTTAGTACAAGTTTCTTATAGATAATTCTTCACTCTGAGAAACAACAAAGAAAAAGCTCTCCTCCAAACCCAACTCAAGTCATTCTATCTCTGTGAACTTCTAAAGATGGGACATTTTTAAATACAGTTATTCAGTCGAAGGAATAAGGATATTTAGAGTGATGAAGGGAAGACTTTGAGAAGCCATGATAGCTGTTTCCAAATATTTGCAGGGCTATTATGTAGAAAAGGAATCAGACTTGTCCTGTCTAATCCCAGAGTTATGAAACCAGAAGCAATGAAGAGAAGATGCCAAATTTAGGTTTAATGTCAGGAAAAAGAGACTTCTTTTTTTCCCCTTAACAACAAACACTATCCAAAAGTGGAGTGAAAGTCTTTGAGAGGTAGTAGGGTCCCCCTCTTTGGAAGCAGGCAGGCAAAGGCTGGATGATCATTAGTTGAGTATGCTATAAAATGGAATAATATAGATGTTGCTGTGGTCCTTCTTTTCCAAGAGGACTAGTGAGTCACAAGGTAATGTTTTGACTCTTGGGTGAACTGGGATTTAAGTGATTCCGAGTTGCTCAAAGTTATCAACTTCTTTCTCTCTTCCAGAGTCCTCAAAGTCCAATGGCAAGGCCAAAGTTTAGAAGCTAGCAATGGCCTAGGAAGCAATGGAAGACGGTGGTGCTTTTGATGTCTGATTGAGCTCTAGGTAGTCCACAGCAGCTGCTTCAGCTGCCTTCATGCCCAGTGGAACAGATTATTTTCATCAGCCCATTCTGCAGGGGAAAGTCTTCATATGCTTGAAGACATCCCCCTAACTCTTGATGGGTTTGAAGCCTGTGGGTAAACCAGATTGAATGTACTATATATGTATGTATAATACTTTGTAAACTTCAAAGCAGCATATGCATGTTAGTTATTATTTTTATTATTATTAGGCAATAGTTTATTATAAAGAATAGGAGTGGGACTTGGAATCAGGAAGTTGTTGCTGTTGTTGAACCTTATCCAGCTCTTTGTGACCTTGTGGACCATAACACACCAATATTGGCCATGGAGTTTTCTTGGCAAAGATATTGGATTAAAGCAAATGAGAGGTTAAGTGACTTGCCCAGGATCACACAACCAGTACATGTCTGAGGTGGGATTTGAACTCAGATCTTCCTGGCTCCAGACCCATCTAGCTGCCTCAGGAAGACCAGAATTCAAATCCTACCTCCTATGCTTACTAGCCATTTAACCCTGACAAGGAACTTAAACTCTCTCAACCGAGGTTTTCTCATTTGTAAAAAAGTGATGATGATGATGATGATGATGATGATGATACCTTACAAGATTGTTGTGAGGATCAGATGAATTAATATATGGAAAGTATCTTGCAGATCTTTAAGCTATCTACTAAAACAAGCTATATTTATGAATAATTTCACATAAAGATTGGATGAAACGGCTGTTCATATCCCTTCTAATTCTTACATTTGATTATTTTGTGAAAGTGAGGGCTAACTTACTCCTTCGTCTCAGCTGAGATTTCTGGAACCAAACTGTGGGAAACTGAAGTTTCCCTTTCAGGATATTATTCACTCTATAAAAACAAAATGTATTTGTTCATGGTAAACATGTTAGAACAGCAGCTGGATAGGGCAAGTATTGACTGGTAGCTGCTCTGATCAGCCAATTTTGAGATAAAAGGCGGGATCTGATAAGTGACAGATTACGATGAGAACATTTTTCAGTTGGCTCTTTTCTGATTTCATCATCTCTATCCAACTTCACTCTTAAGGACACCAGTAAAAGTTTCACACATACTTATTTGCATTGCTAATAGAGAAAAACCACCACCCGATAATAGTTGACTACATCTCTAGGGTAATGAGAATTTCATTACTATGGGAATCCAGGCAAAGCCCAGAATTCTAGGTGCTGCTCACTCACAGGGTCCTCTTCTCATATCAGCTGCTTATAGAGCTATCATTTGACTGCCCTTTGGCCCAGGTTTCCCATCTATAAAATCAATAGGAACTTACAGTTGAGAGAGAAAAGGAGAGGAATGAATTCCCTGGGAAATTTTTAAGCAATACTGACTCCTTCCTTCTGTTTTAGTCCTGCCAACACCTCAATTCAATTTAAACTTTTCTAAACACTTCACAGCATATGGAAGAAGAAGAAAAAAATCACCGTAAGGACACCAGATATTCTCATAGTGATTCTGCTGGCTTTGTGTCATTTGCAAGGAAAAAAGGAGGGAAAGGAAACAAATTGCTTATAGAACAACCCCATTTGAGGGGCCTGGGACTCATAAATAATAACAACAGAATTATGTTATTTGTAGTAAAGTGTCAGTGGATAGTCTCCCGGTACTAAGGTGGTTGAACTCAGAGCTCCAGGACTTAGGATGCTCTCCACTGTAGAGATGAAAATACTCCAGAATTTTCTTTGACTCAGTGATAGAACACCTTAGCTTAATCATGGTTGTTCACTTGTATTTGACCCTTACTGACTCCTATTGGGGTTTTCTTAGAAGTGGTTTGCCATCTTCTTCTCCATCTCATCTTACAGATGAGGAAACTGAGTCAAACAGGGTTAAATGACTTGTCCAGGGTCACCCAGCTAGTAAGTGTTTGAGGTCAGATTTGAATTTAGGTTTTCCTGACTACCCTGAAGCACCTAGCTGCCTCAGCTTCATCAAAGAACTGATTAAAATGTAGATGGTGGAAGTGAGGGTGAGAGCAGGAGGGAAGAACCAGGTTAGCACCAGGGAGGTGCATAAAATTCAGCCTCAGAGCCTAGAAAACAGCACACACAATGACTACAATAAATGGAACCCACAACCACACACAAAAATATAAAAAACAAATATAGCAAAATAGTAGAGAAAAAAATACATCTTCAAAGAAAAGGCTCTTGTCTTGAGTGGAGGTGATGCGCATTGCAAGTATTTTTCATACTTTTTCCAGTGTATCAATTGATTGTGCTCATTTATTCCGCTTTTTTTGGGTTTGTTTTTAGAAAATATTCTATGTTATGCAAGATGGCTCTTTGGGAGAGGAAGGAGCAGAAATACTGGGGAAAGCTGTGATGAAGTTAAAACCAATATAATTAAACAAACAAACAAACAAGCAAGCAAATAAATAAATAAATAACAAAAATTCAAAATTGCTTTTTAAGAAATGTAACCTAAGTATACACACATCTATGCATAAAGTAAGCAAGCTTCTAGCTGAATCTCTCTGCCTGCGAGCGTTCTTTCTTAACTGGAGGTCCTGTACCTTTAAGAGAGCCAGGCTCAGCCCTGCAGGAGGCAGGGATCATTATCCCCTGCCTGCTCTGTAGAGATGTTGGGAGGATTAATGAACTAATGTCTTGCAAAGCTCTCCAGCATTGCAGAAGAAAAGGGCTAGAGCACTACAACGTATTATTATCCCTAACTCTTCCCTCCCCCACAAAGAACTTGGCTAAGAGGGAATACAGAGATGCCGCTGGTCTCATTTTAAAGGTACAGCCTCACTAATTAGGGGAGCCAATGATGGGATTTCAGAGTTGGAAGGGACCCTAGAGGCGATATACCTTCAGCTTATCCTCTTATAAAAGGTGCTGCAATGAAAAAAAAATAACACTTATAGAACACTTTAAGATTTGCAAAACACTTTATAAATGTCAGTTCATCTTATCTTAAAACCAGCCCTGCCATCATTATCCCAGTTTTTAGAGATGAAGAAACCGAGGCAGGCAGAAGTTAAATGGCTTGCCCAGGATTATGTAGCTAGTAAGTGTCTGAGGCTCGATTTGAACTCAGGTCTTCTGGTTGCCTCTTTTGCTTGAATGCCCCCTATTATTTGTTAGGGCAACCCATTCTACTTTTGGACTGGTTCAATGGTTGGAAGTTTTTTTTAAAAATTAAATAAAATCTGTCTTCCTACAGTTTCCATCCATGATCACATTTCTCTCCCTTGGGCCCCAGAGATTAAAGTCTAATCTCATTCCCGCAGGAAAGCCTTTTAAAATATATCAAATATCAAACTAGCTCTGCTTTTTCTTTTCCAGATGAAAATCCTCAGACCATCTAATATTCATTTTTTATTGAGACATGTTATTTTCTTTCCTAATCATGTCTTGATTTCCTACAGGTTCCCGTTGGCATGATTCCTTTACAGTAATTTCTTCTGGGTAGTATTCATTATCTGTGATATCAGGCCCATGGAGATCTTCTAGTTCAGCAACTTTCTCCATCAAGGTCAACCATAAGTCTTCTAAGTCCCAAGGAGTGCTCTGATGTACAGGATTTGTCAAGGGTTAGACAGTTAATGTCAGAGGTGGAATCTGAACCCTTATCTTCTTTTTTTTCCTTCTCCATCATTTCATATTTTTTGACAATTATGTGTAAAAACAATATCCAACATTTTTTTAAAAATTGAGTCCTGGATTTTCTCCCCAATGCCCAAGAGATGTTAAGCAATCTTACATAGATTTTGCATGTGCAATCATATAAAACATTTTTCCATATTGATCCTTCTATAGAACTAAACTCAAACAAAAGAAAAAATTCAAAAAGTGAAAAAAATGATCTTTGGTGTGGATTCAGACTTCATGAGTTCTTTGGAAACAGATGAATTTTTTTTTATTATGAGTCCTTTGAGATTATTTTGGACCATTGTATTGTTGAGAATAGCCTAATTCACAATTGTTTTGCAATTAATATAGCTGTCACTACGTGCAATGTTCTCCTGGTATTGCAAAATCCAGTCTGCATCAGTTCTGAAGTCTTTCCAGGTTTTTCTGAGCTCCTCCTTATCCTCATTAATTATAAACAGTATTAATTATAAACAGTATTCCATTACAATCATATGCCACCATTTACTCAGTCATTTCCCAAATGATGAGCTTCCGCTTACTTTCCAATTCTTTTGTCACCACAAAAAAAGCAAATTTAAGTGTTGTTTTTTGTTAAATACATCTAGGTCCTTTTCCTATTTGTTTCTTTTTAATGATCTTTTTTTTTTAACCCTTAACTTCTGTGTATTGGCTCCTTGGTGGAAGAGTGGTAAGGGTGGGCGGGCAATGGGGGTCAAGTGACTTACCCAGAGTCACACAGCTGGGAAGTGTCTGAGGCTGGATCTGAACCTAGGACCTCCCGTCTCTAGGCCTGACTCTCAATCCACTGAGCTACCCAGCTGCCCTTTTTTTTTTTTTTTTAATTTTAAACCCTTAACTTCTGTGTATTGACTTATAGGTGGAAGATTGGCAAGGGTAGGCAATGGGGGTCAAGTGACTTGCCCAGGGTCACACAGCTGGGAAGTGTCTGAGGCCGGATTTGAACCTAGGACCTTCTGTCTCTAGGCCTGGCTCTCAATCCACTGAGCTACCCAGCTGCCCCCTTCCTATTTGTTTCTTAATGCCCTTTTGACATAGCTTGAAACTGTTCTCTCCAAAAGGCTAAACCCTCATCTTCTTGACTCCAAAGCCAGCCTACTCTTTATGTTCTCTTATTCTTCTAATTATCCAGATCACTTGGATCTTGTCGCTTAAATGTATTTTCTTCCTTATTAATGGCAACCTAGTTTAGATTGGAGAGATATAGCCTAGGAAAGTATCTGTCCTCATCAAGCATAAATGATACATAGGTGATAGGTAGATAAAGCATTTATTATGTGCTTTTTACAAATTATTATTAATTAGTTACTGGATAATCTGCCAGGCACTGCGCTAAGTGATACAGACATAGATACAGGCAAATAATATAATCCCTGCCTTAAAGGAGCTTACTTTTGACTGGGAATAATGACTTGTACAGGAAGAGAAGCTGGTAAGGTCGAGGGAAGGCTATCTGATGAAGGGGCAATGCACTGATGAATAGAGAGAGTCTGAAGAGAGTGAGATAAGGCCAGGCTTGAGTTCTCCGTAAAATGGTATCCTGATGAGGGAATCACACCAAGCAGGAAAGGAGGAGCTCAGGGCTGAGGCTTCTCCAGGATGGTATGTAGTACATCAGTAATCATCATAATAATTGATACTAATAGAGCTCTTTCCTAGGGGAGCCTGGAGTCAGGAAGGCCTGAATTCAAATGTGGCTTCAGACATTTACTAGCTGTGGGACCCTGGGCAAGGCACTGTTTGCCTCAGTTTCTTCATCTGTAAAAATTACCTGGAGAAGAAAAAGGCAAACCACTCCAGTATCTTTGCTAAGAAAACCACAAACAGGATTCCAAAGAGTCAGACACGTCTGAAATGACTCAACGACAAAAATAACAACAAATAGAGCTCTTTAAGGTCTGAAGGAATTTCAGATACATAATTTCATTTGATCCTCAAAAAAAAATTCCCCATGGCATACATAAGTAATGGAGTTATTAGCCCCATTTCATAGGTGGGGAAACTGAGCCTTAGAGAAATTGAATACAGCTAGTGAGTGGATGAGGAGTGACGAGAAACGAGGTCTTTTCTTACTTCAAGGCAAGCACACTATGCACTATAACACTTAGCTTTATTTATTTTTTATTTTTTTTGAGTATTTTCCCATAGTTGCATGTTTCATGTTCTTTCCCTCTCCCCAAATTCCCCTAACAAATCCCCCTTAGCTGACGCACAATTCCACTAACGCTTAGCTTTTTTCATTTTTCCAACGCTGTGGGCCAGGTGAGGCATGTGAGTATCTCATGCCATCTTCATTTTGTGGATAAGAAAATGCGGAATCTCAGAGCTATGGCAAGAGGTGCCCAGAAACCTAAAGTAAATGACTGGAGGAGTCCAGAAATAACTGTATTCATCACTCAAGTCCATTCTCCCTCGCTGGGCTCTCTCACAATCAGCTGTGGAACCAAAATACACCATTAAGCAGTGTCAAAGCAAGCAGATGCATTCTAAGCCTTGTCCGAATGGACAGTGCTTCCCACTGTTTCTCGGTGGAAGAGCCTGGAATGTCTTCCCTTCTGGAGCTTTCTCACGCTACGTGTCTCGTGCACTTCCCATAGGGAGCAGACCCTTTCATGGAGCTGTGGTGCCTTGCCCCCTGCTCGGCAGACCCAGCAGTGCCAGGACTGTAGAATGGAAAGGAAGATCTTTTGACGGATGATTTAGAGCACAACAGCGGGGTTGTCCTTCCAAACAAAGGCACCATCTCAGTGGCGGGATGAGATACTGGCATCGTTATCCTTCTTGGCTCGAAGGAACGAGGGCTTGGAACAAAGTAAGTGGGACAGTGACCGGGAGCCTGCAGCTTAATTCACAGGGACGTATTTTTTCTGGGAAAAGCAAACGATGTCAACTGCAACATCTGCATCACCACAGTCCTCCTGGAGGCAAAGAAAGTCAGACTACCTGCATCTACCCTGTACTGGGGGCTGCCTTGCCCTAGAGCTGTGTCTGAACCTATCTGGGCAGTCAGTTAACTAAGGACTTCCTCCTGCCTCACCCTAGAATTGCCCCCTGACAGTATCTTACCCTGAAATGAGATACACTTTCTCCTGACTTCGGGAACAGTTGCAAGGACAAGAGATGTTTAAATCTTTTATTTTATTGCAAATCTAATAGAAACAGTTATAAACATTCCCATAGGCAGAGAAGAACAAGAAGGCTGTATTAGAAAAGTGTGAACTTTCCTAGGGTTTGTTTTGTTTAATTAGAGCAGCAAGATGGTGCAGTGGATAGAGATCTGGGCCTGAAGTCTGGAAAACTTGAGTTCAAATTCGATTCCAGACCCTGATTGCCCATGTGACCTTGGGCAAGTCACTTAACTTCTGCCTCCTTCTGTTTCCTCAGCTGCCAAATGGAGTAATTATATTTTATTTATTATATTATGTTATTTTTATATTATATTATAAACAACTCCTGGAGCTGTTGTAAGGATGAAATACGATATTCAAAAGTACTATATTATCTTACAATATGCAAAACTATAATCTTACATAATAAAATATTAATAAATATCTTAAAAAACTACCACACCTATGCAACTATTAACAATTTGGAAATAAGTCTTGATCAATGACATGTTAAAACTATGGAGGGGGGTCGGGGGTGAAGGGGAAAGTAAGAACATGAATCATGTAACCATAACTTTTCTAAAAAATAAAAATTATTAAAAATTATTAAATATTTGATTGAATTTACCTACAAATGTCTGAGCTGGGTGTTTTCTTTTATGGTTTATTTAATGTCAGTATTTGAGATTTCATTTTCTTTGATGAATGTCAGTGTTTACTAATTCAGTTTTCTGGTGGGATCTACCATGACTCTGATGGATTTCCCATTGTTGATAAGACTTAAAGACTAGAATTTATTTGTTACCTGGGCACTCACATCTCAGGATTCTTGTTTATCTAAGATCAGAAACGAATAATCAGTACAACAGAAACAGGAACCTCATCCTCTCATACATAGTGACGAGGTAGGAGAAGCAGCCTGATGCTTGATGTTCTCCCCACAACAGCCATCAAGGGCAAATTTAAGCCTTCTAAGGACTAACTGAGTCCTCAGTGGTCAATCTCTACACATCACATAAATTATTTCTTTTGATCCTTATAACAAACTGTTGAGACAGAGGTGACAGTTATTATTATTTCCATTTCATAGAAGAGGAAATTAAGTTACTGACTTGACAATGGTCACATAGCTAGTAATTTTCAAAGACAGGATTTGAACCCACACTCACTGCCACTCAGTGATTTACCATTTATCTCTGTAAGAATATGTCCTGAAACATTTTGTTGTTGTTCAGTCATGCCCAATTCTTCATCACCCCATTTGGAGTTTTCTTGGCAAAGATACTAGCGTGGTTTGTCATTTCCTTCCCCAGCTCATTTTACAGATGAGGAAACTGAGGCATATAGATTTAAGTGACTTGTTCAAAGCTATAAAGTTAGCATCTTAGGCCAGGTTTGAACTCAGGTCTTTCTGACTCTACTCCCTGTGCTCTATCCACTATACCACAGGGATCATATTTGAGCTTACTAGTCTAAAGTGTTCAGGCTCCATTTTCTATTTTTGAAAAAAAAAACAGCACATGTGCCTTTCTCCAATTCTGCAGTTCCTATTCTGGAGTGTTTCTCCTATTCTCCAAGATCTTTCAAAGATCACTAGGAGTCTTTTATGTGTAGGAGAAACCATGGTGGGGCTGGGAAATTTACCTAAATCCCAAGGGTTCAAGACCCAGTTTCCCTCCCCCCACCTGCTCTTGTCCTAGAGAAACAGTCAAGGGAAGGATGTTAATATTTTCGTACAAGTCTGTTTATCTATGATCTTTTTGGGGTACAGACCCAACAATGGTATGGCTGGATCAAAGGGCAGGCAATCTTTTATAGCCCTTTGAGTGTAGTTCCAAATTGCCATCCAGAATGGTTGGATCAGTTCACAACTCCACCATCAATGCATCAATGTCCCAATTTGGTCACATCCCCTCCAACCTTCATTACTCTCCCCTACTATCATTTTAGCCAATCTGCTAGGTGTAAGATGATAGATCAGCATTGTTTTGATTTGCATTTCTCTAATTATTAGAGATTTAGAGCACTTTCTCACGTGCTTATTGAGAGTTTTGATTTCTTTATCTGAAAATTGCCTATTCATGTCCCTTGCCCATTTATCAACTGGGGAATGGCTTGATTTTTTATAAAATTGATTTAACTCCTCGTACATTTGAGTAATTAGACCCCTGTCAGAGTTTTTTGTCATAAAGATTTTTTACCAATTTGTTGTTTCCCTTCTGATTTTGGTTGCATTGTTTTTGTTTGTACAAAAGCTTTTTAATTTAGTATAATCAATCATCCCATTCACATTCAGAGTTATAATTATCAGTTGTGTATTCCCCAACATTTTGGTATCCTCTCTTAGTTCTACCCCTTCTTCTTAGGCTATTTCCTTTTAAACCAATGATTTGTTTTAAACCAGTAACCCTTGTCCCCTCCCTTGATTTACTACCCTTTCTACCCCCTCCCTTGTTATTCCCCTCTTTTTATTTTTAAGGCCTAATGAATTCCCTCTCCCTTCTCTTCCCCTCCCTTTCTTGACCTCCCCACTCCTCTGCTCCCCTTGGTTTATCCCTTCTGACTTTCTCAGTAGTGTTAGATAGAGTTCTATATCTCAATGGATATAGCTACTCTTCCCTCTCAGGGTTAATTCCATTGAGAGTAAGGTTTACATATTACCTCTTAATGCTCTCGTCTTCTCCTTCTTATATTAGTATTCATCCCCTCTCCTTCCCATGCCCTCTTTGTGTGTAATAGAATATCCTATTTTTCTTATTCATTCAAGTTTCTCGTGGTGTCCTCTACTATTCACCTCCCTCTTTTCCACCTACCCCCTTATAATCTTAGACCATTTAGTACTCCAACCTCTCCTTGTGAATAATTCTTCTAATTACTATAATAGTGGTTACTATAATAGTGAATAGAATTCACTACAGAGAATTCCATATAACATTTCTTCATATAGGAATACATATAATTAAATCTTATTGAAGCCCTTAAAGAGGCAACTTTAAAAATAAGAGTTTTCTTTCTTTCCCCTCTGTTTCTCATTTATCTTTTCATGTTTCTCTTGATTTTTGTGGTTGGGTATCGAACTTTCCATTTAGTCCTGGTCTTTTCTGTGCAAATACTTGGAAATCTTCTATCTTGTTGAATGCCCAAACATTCCCCTGGAAGTATATAGTCAGTTTAAATGGGTAGATGATCCTTGGTTGTAGACCCATTTCTCTTGCCTTTCTGAATATCATATTCCATGCCTTGCGGTCTTGTAGTGTAGAGGCTGCCAGATGCTGTATGATCCTGATTGGTGCTCCTTAATATCTGAATTGTCTCTTTCTGGCTTCTTGTAAAATTTTTTGTTTTACTTGGAAGCTCTTGAATTTGGCTATTATATTCCTGGGGGTTGTCTTTTGAGGATTTAGTATAGAGGGTGATCTATGGATCCTTTCAATGTCTATATTGCCCTCTTATTGTAGAACTTCAAGGCAATTTTGCTGAATAATTTCCTTTAATATGGAGTCCAAATTTCTATTAATTTTTTCTTTTTCAGGAAGACCAGTGATTCTCAAATTATCTCTTCTAGACCTGTTTTCTTGATCTGTCAATTTCTCAGTGAGATATTTCATGTTTCCTTCTATTTTATCAGTCTTTTGACTTTGTTTTATTTGTTCTTGTTGTCTTGAGAGATCAGTGGCTTCTACTTGCCCAGTTCTTGTCTTTAGAGACTGGTTTTCTGCTATATTCTTTTGATTTTCCTTTTCGATTTGATCTATCCTGTTTTCCAGCTGTTTGATTTTGGTGTCCAGTTTGCTTATTAATTCTTTTGATTTGGGGACATCTTTTTCTAATTGCTCAATTCTAGCCTTTAGAGACTGGTTTTCAGCTATAATCTTTTGGTTTTCCTTTTGAATCTGGTCGGTTCGGTTCTTCAAGGCTTCTAGCTGGTCATTTCTGGTCTTCAATTTGCTTATCAATTCATTTGATTTCTGAGCCTCACTTTCTAATTGTGAAATTCTGCCTTTTAAACTGTTATTTTCTTGCCAGTTCTCTACCATCTTTTTCATAATCTCAGATTTGAACTCTTCAAGAGCTTGTGACCAGTTTTCATTTTAGGGGGAAGGTTTGGATATAATTACTTGTTTGTTCTCCTCTGCTGTTTGCTCTGTTGTCTGGATTTTTTCTGTGTAAAAGTTGTAGAGTGTTAAGGGTTTCTTCTTGATCTTTTTCTTCTGGGGTTCTTATCTTTGGCTTGCCATTGTGAGCCCAGCGCCCTCCTAGCTTTGTCCTCACACCCAGGGTCTGTCTGCGTTGGGCTCCTGAGGTCTCAGGTCTAGCTGTTCTCAGAGTCAAGCCTCCTGGTGGTCCCCTTGCTTGTTTATCTCCCCGAAGCTCCTTATCAGTCTCAGGGCACTGCTTCCACAGTCGTGCACCCCTCTGCACTGGGTCCCCACTCAAGGTCTGTGCCTGCGCTCAGGATCCACATCTGCATCTATGACCGCGCCTGCTCTCAGGGTCTGTGTTCAAAGTCCACGAGTTCTTTAGCCTCTTGGGGTCTTAAGTCTTGCTGCTCTCAGGAGCAGGTCCTGGTGACCCCAGGTAGCTGTCAAGGACTTAATGGATGCCCCAAACTTTCTCTAGCTCTTGTGCGTTGGCTTCGGCACTGTAGGTGAGGAGGGGGGAGGGGGTTGCTCAGCTCGCATTTTAGTGAGAGCTATTTCACCCCTTTATAGCATGGAGTTGCACAGATCCCATGTACCTTCAATGCTGCACCCTGTTGTGGGGTCCCTTCGTTCATCTGGATTTGTTTTTATGTCTTCTTGAGGAGTCCTGTATGTGGGGATTAGGAGAGGTTAAGCAGCTGCTTTTTACTCTACCACCATCTTAACCCAGAAGCCTCAATCAAATATTTAAGAAAATGAATATTTGTACTATGTAAATTATTCTCAAAAATTAAGAGCATGCTATTAAACTTCTATTATGAGACAAATATGGTCCTAATACCTAAACCAAGGAAGGATAAAACAAAGGAAGAAAAATATAGACCAATGTTGGTAATGAATTTTGTTATAGTAAAAATAAAATAAAATAAAATAAAATAAAAGGGTTGGGGAAGTATTTCTCTTCATTCTTGGTTCCAGATGTTTACATTTTGAGCTTAGTGATTGAGTTAAGGAGGTGATTTTTTTCCTTTTAGCATCCTAAAGGACAGCATAAACTTTTGATGCAAATATAATATGATCAGAATGAACCAAAACAAATCTCTCTTCTCTCAGAATGGGGAGAGGGAAGAGAGGAAGAAGAGGAAGAGGTGCTACTATTACAACGAGGACAAAAGTATTTCTCTGCACTGAGATACGAAAAGACAGTGCTAAGCTGAACCTTGTACATAGTAGATGCTTAATATTTTCCATATTTAATTGATAGTAGTTGTGAGCTTAAAAATTGTCAAGTTCCAATTAAAGGACTATGTCAATGATAACAAAAGATGAGGCTAGAACAAACTCCTGACATTACACAATAGCAGCCAACTTCTACAATGCCAATGTGTCGAACCAAGAAGCTAACCACAGTAATTTGTTTAGCATAAAATTACTCAGTATCTGATTTTTTTTCTAGCATTCTAGGAATCAGACAAAGTGGGTCAAGGAATACATTTCGGTTTTCTTAAATATTTGCAGAGGTGAAGCAGAGAGCAAGGGAATTGTCATGAATAGAAGATAGTTAGAATTTTTTAAAAAATGATCCCTAGCTACTTAAAGCTTAACTGAGGTTTTGTCATGATTAGTTTTCATTTCCTGGGGCATTCTGTATTCTTGGGCAAGGCTTAAAGGTTTTCCTGTGTTTTTCAATTTCTACTATTTTAGTGATTACTCCTCTGTTATCATGGCTCCTTATTTTTCTAGACCTTGAATAAAAGTAGTCCCAATTATATATAGTCCCATGAATAATTAATGCCAAGAAGTAGTCATATGTATTAGAATTCACATTATTTTAAATAATAATAATGTAAAATATAGTCCTAGGTGCTAGAAACATTAGAAACATTTTCAATAAATAAAGGAGTAAAACCAGGATAACTATTTTCACCACTAATATTGTAAGTTTTTTCTTTTTTTAAGGAAAACTCTTACCTTCCATCTTAGAATCAATTCTGTGTATTGGTTCCAAGGCAGAAGAGGAGTAAGGGCTAGGCAATGGGAGTTAAATGACTTACCCAGGGTCATACAGCTGAAGCTAGATTTAAATTCAGGACCTCCCTCTCTAGGCCTAGCTCTTAATCCACCAAATCATCTTGCTGTCCCCTATTTTATATATTTTTTAAAATGTTAATGATAATAATGGGAAAAGAAAAATTGAAAGCATAAACATTGACAAAGAGGAGATAAAGTTGATACCTGTTTTCAGATGACATGATGATTTGCTTAGAAAATATCAGAGCATTAGCAAAGAAACTAATTAAGAGGATTACTGGCTTAAGTAAAGTAACAGGATATAAAAGTAAATCCAAAAATTATATATAAAAATTGACATTTCCAGGTAGCAATAACAAAATTCAAAAGGAAATATGAAATGGAAATCTCATTTAAAATAACGACTATTTCCCTAAATTAAATAGGAAATAATTTACCAAGACATATTAAAGATATATTAAAATGCAATTACAAAATACTCTTTAAAGAAATAAGGGCTAAATTAAAAATTGGAGAAACATTCCTGACTTATGATTAGACCATGTCAATATTACCAAAAATGATGATATCACCAAAACTAACAGGATTTAGTGCAATACCAAAGTACATATACATGGGCTATTTTATATTTGTTGTTGTTGAGTTGCTTCTGAATTTTAATGACTTCATTTGGGGTTCTTTTGGCAAAGATACTGGAGTGGTTTGTCATTTTCTCCTCTAGGTCATTTTACTGATGAGGAAACTGAGGCAAATGGGGTTAAGTGACTTACTCAGAGTCACTCAGCTAGTAAGTCTCTGAGGCTAGATTTGAACTCAAAAAGAGGAGTTGTCTTGACATCCAGCTATCCCTTTAAAGTAAATATTCCTTTGTAAAAGTTAATCCAATGGTTAGTGGTTAAATGGAGCAATGATGCAAGGAATCATCCCCTACACTTGGGGGGATACCATACATAAGGGCTTGGAGCCATTTTCAGAGTGTGAACACCCCCTGTACCTCCTTAAGGGTACCTGGGAATGTGGGCAAAAAATAACATATCTGGTCCTTAGGTCGCTGAGGTGAAGATAGTCTATGTAATGCAGAAGGAAGAAAAGAAAAAGGAAAGTGAACATTTTATAATTAAAGTGACCAAACTGAAGAGTTAAGAAAGTTCACTTTTTAACCATCACTGAAGAGGCAGATGATTGTTGGAAAGAAATAATACATATGCTATCAGTCAGTGGCATGTCTATAATCTTTGCTTCTAGAAAGTCTGAGGCTAGTGAATGGTTTGACCTCAGGAATTCTGAGCTGAACTATCACTAAGCCGATGCATGTCCACACTAAATCCAGCACCGATTGGGCGAGATCCCAGGAGTAGATGGCCACCAGGCTACCCATGCAGGGGCAAACTGGCCCAGGATGGAAATGGAGCAGGACGAAACTTCTCTCAAGATCTGAAATGGGATTAAACATAGGTAGCCATTGCACTTGCAGCCTGAGAGAGATAAAGAGACACAATTTCAAAACAAAACATCCAAAATATCACTTACATTGTAGGACACGATGAATATCTTGTATTCTGACTTGGTTCAGTTATTATTTTTTTCATTTTAAATCTTTTTTATCAGTGAAGGCTTGTTGGGTAGGAGAATGGGAAAGGATATATTTGGAAACAGATGATGTTAAAAACAAAAGGCATCAATAAGAAAATGAAATAACATATAGTTAAAAAAAAACAGACCATACCAGATGAACCTTTTGTTCCTTTTTTGACAGTTACTAAACTTGTAAACCAAAGGAATGTTGAATATCTAGTTTGTCTAGGTTTTAGAAAAACATTTACAATATCTCAAGCTAATCTTATGGGGAAAAATGGAGAAACCTGGATAGTACTTCCTAGATGGTTCAATTATTTTGATTTATATATATGTATATATGTGTATATATATATACATACATACAAACGTATATTCATATATTCATCTATTTATTTATTTGCTTATTTATATAAAGGGTATATATACCCTTTACATATATATATGTATATATATAATATATATCTCCTTTCCACCTTGTGTCTTTCAATATATCACGGATTGGCATAAGAAATTAAATGGGTCTTTTAGAGAGTTTTGTGCAGCAGACAACACACAAAGGCCAGCAGGCAACAAAGAAAAAGCTTAGAGACTCAGAAATGTGAACTTAATCAAAAATTTACAATAAAGTACTGTAAATGCCCCATAAAAGAAAAAGAAAAAATTTGGACCTCCTTCTCTGGGACAAAGGTAGGGCCAAAAATTTTATATGGATTTTCCAGATTGTGAGAGCACTGCACATCTTACCCCTGTGATGTGGAAGAGATAATTGTGTAGATGAATGTCTGAATCCAAATCCAAATTAGTTGTTAAAGGCAAGTGCTATTTGGGGAGAAGGTCTCCACTGAAATGCTTCAGGGATCTGTGCCCAACCCTGAATGACTTAGCATCATGTCAGTTCCTTGGCTGAAGGCATAGATGGCACACTTATCAAATTTGTTGATAGCACAAGACTTGGAGATATAGCTAATATACTGGATAAAAATCAAGATTTTAAAAGATCTCAGCAGGTGAGAAAATCAAATCAAATCTACTAAGATAAAACTTAATATAGTTAAATATAAAGTCTTACAATTGGGTTAAAATCATTTTCACTAAAACAGATAGAAGTGAGCGTATAGGCAACAATTGTTCTGAAAAAGATCTTATGATTCTAGAGAATTGAAAGCTCAATTAATTAATAGTATGATTTCTTATTGTTTCATTGTTTCAGGTGTATCTGACTCTTCATGACCCAATTTGGGGTTTTCTTGGCAAAGATACTAGAGTAGTTTTCCATTTCCTTCTCTGGATAATTTGACAGATGGGGAAACTGAGGCAAACAGGGCTAAGTGACTTGCTCAGGGTCATACAGGTAGTAAATGTTTGATACTGATTTGAATTCAGGAAGATATCTTCATGACTCCAGGCCTGGCACTCTATACAATGTACCAATGTGCCCCTAGCACAAATTTAGGTTTGATATTAAAAACAAAACAGCAAACTTCCTAATAGAGTTGTCCAAAAGTAGAATAAGTAGACTAAATGGGTGCTGGGTCTTCCTCTTTGAACAACTTTAATCCGAGGCTAGATGAAGTTCATTGGGAATGTATGTCACAGTGAACATTTTTATCACACACAGTTTGTACTAGCCCAGGGGTCAGCAACCTTTTTGGCCGTGAGAGCCATAAACGCCACATTTTTTAAAATGTAATTTCGTGAGAGCCGTACAATGCTCACAGTGTGCGCTCCTGTAACAGCGCCTAAAAAAAAAATTGACTTTATGGCTCCTGCAGAAAGAGCCATATCTGGCAAATATTTATAGCTGCGCTTTTTGTGGTGGTAAAAAACTGGAAAATGAGGTTATGCCCTTCAATTGGGGAATGGCTTAACAAATTGTGGTATATGCTGGTGATGGAATACAATTGCGCTCAAAGGAATAATAAACTGGAGGAATTCCATGTGAACTGGAAAGACCTCCAGGAGTTGATGCAGAATGAAAGGAGCACAGCCAGAAGAACATTGTACACAGCGACTGATATACTGTAGTAAAATCGAATGTAATGGACTTCTGTACTGGCAGCAATGCAATGACCCAGGACAATTCTGAGAAACTTATGGTAAAGAACGCTACCCACATTCAGAGGAAGAACTGCAGGAGTAGAAACACAGAAGAAAAACAACTGCTTAAACACATGGGTTGAGGCGAACATGATTGGGGATGTAGACTCGAAACTACCACACCAATGCAACTAACAACAATTTGGAAATAGGTCTTGATCAATGACACATGTTAAAACCAGTGGAAATATGTATTGGCTATGGGGAGGGGAGTCGGGGGATGAAGGGGAAAGTAAGAGCATGAATCATGTAACCATGTTAACTTTTCTAAAAAATAAAAATTATTAAATGGAAAAAAAGCAAAAAAAAAAAAGATAAAAAAAGAAAAGAAAAAGTCATATTTGGCCCTCAACAGAGCCAGATATGGCTCGAGAGCCATATGTTGCCAACCCCTGTACTAGATGGTCATTGAGATCCCAACTTTCAAATTCAATGATTTTGGCTTATAATATATCTGGGGAGAGGCCAAAATAAAATATAAACTGGAGGTCAAACATGAAAAACCTTTGGGCAGAGAGGACCAATTTGGGCAACTCTCCTGAAACCTATACCACTTTCAAACAAGTGGCAAAAAATGTAATAAATCTTTTCTATGACCCAGGGAGGTACTGGTGACTTATTAGTTGGGACTCTCAGCCTCTGTCTGTCTCCACTCCATGTTTCCCCAGTTTTATGGGGAGGGATATAGGATATCTTTAGTCTTGAATTGCACCCTCTAACTTTACTAACTGTGGTAGTAAGAATAACTTTTTTTTTCCAGACTATCATCTCATAGATAATTGTGTCTTATCTGATAATTAATGGGCTAGTAGAGGATATGAATGTAAACACACACACACACACACACAAAATATATATATATATATATGCCTAGAATTTCTGAGTACTTCCATTAATACTACCCCACTAAGCCATGACCTATAGGTAATATGGGTAATATATAATAATAATATAATATATAATAATAATAGGTGATATAGGAAGGTATTTTGGGAGGATGGATCACATGTGGACCCATGGCATAGCTAAGTTAGAAGGAAGTTTGGCAGATCTTAGCCATTGCCATGACAACCTGTCAGCATCAGCATGGGGCTGGGAAAACAAGTTGCTAAAGCAACTGGCTGTGGAATTAGGTTGAGTTGGACAAATGGTCAACACCTTGGTACTCATGAATTATACTTTCTAATGAACTATTATCTCTTCAAAATTTAATTCTAAAGCTTCATTATAGTTCATAGATAGCCTTGATAGCATTCCAAGTTTGATTTCTGAGAACCAATCAAATTACTTTTGAGAAGAGCATCTTCAGTAAATTACCTGGCTGTTGAGTTTTTGTTTTCTTCTTCTTTTTTCTGCCAGTCAGTCAATGAACATTTATTAAGATTGTTATTATTATAATAATATAAATATGTTATTAAGCACTATGTGACATTCACTACAGTCGGTGCTGGGGATCCAAAGGTGAAATAATTCTTGTCCTAGAAGAGCTCATGGTCTAATGGAAAAGCAATCTTATTTCTGGTCATTGTCCTAAGTTTTGTAAGACCTGTTCTTGCTTTTGAAATGTTGGTGTCAAAGTGGGAAGAAAGGGATAAAAGGTGCTAAGAATCACACACTTTTTTAGACCAGTATTGAACTTTTATTATTGGTATTGTAATGGGAAATCATTTTACATTGACCAATGAATAGACAAAATTCTGGAGAATCTGTATCATATTAATCCTGACATTCTTGTTATAAATGAAACCAGAAGAAAGAAGCAATGGAGGTGAACATTCACAAATTATTCTTCAAATATTAAATTTGTAGCTGTATATAACCGTCTCTTGATTCTACTTGTTTCACTTTTCCTTATCATATGTAATTCTAAGTTTTAAAAAATTGATCTGCTCATTGTTTCTTATAATGCAGTAGTATTCAATTTTAATTATATACTATAATTTGTTTAGCCATTTCCCTATTGACAGACATCTCCTCAATTTCCAGTTCTTTGCTAATACAAAGAGAGTGAAATGTATAAGTTCTTTTCTTTTTTCCTTGATCTCCTTGGAAAATAGACGTAGCAATATATGGCTTTGATTTCTTTATTCAAGAACTGTCTGTTCATATCTTTTGCCCATTTATCAACTTGGGGATGGCTCTTATCTCCATACATTTGACAGAGTTCTCTCTATATTTTGGATATGCGATCTCTGCCTGAGAGACTTTCTATGAATTTTTCCCCAATTTTCTGCTTTATCCATTTAATGTATTTCTGAACTATTTAAATAAGAGGCTGAAAATAAAAAATGGGAAATGGACAATAGAAGTGATATCACCACTACCTACCTATGATGGTTTTATCAAGAAATTTAATCAACATAAATTAATTGCTACAGTGACACTTGCTAAACAGATAGCTGCTATAGGTGGCATTAAGTTAGAATACTAACTCATCTATAAAATCTCACAAAGAAGGATCATGGACAATTATGAACAATATCATCTTTTAAAGCAGAGAAAATCAGTAGAAAGTAAAATTAATTTAAAGAAGGTTTGGCAAGATAACCAATTAAGCAAAGCCATCCAAATGCATATAAGGATAAAAGTGAAAAGACTACAAACTGAAGAAAACTGATAAAGATTTTCAAAAAATGAATAAACAAAACAAGACTAATCCTTTCCTCACATGACAACCTTTCAAATACTTGAAAATTTCTCTCATGTCTCTCTTGTGTCTTTTATTCTCAAAGGTGAACATCTCAGTTTCTTCGTCTGATCAACATATGGCAACATATGAAGGTCCTTTAAGTATCATTCTGACTGCCTTCATTTGTATGTTTTCCACATTCTCTGTGTCCTTCATAAAATGTAGTTTCCAGATCTAGACACGACATTCACTATGGATAAAGATTCATTTCCTCATCCCTCTTCTCCCTGATCCAACCAACATGAGAGGTGTTGAAGCTGAGATTTTGTGAGACCTTGATTCCATCTTTGGCCATTGCAACTCTTTCTCAGAAATCAAAGAATTTTTAGAAGTCAGAGGTCCATCCCATGACAGAAAAAGTCCCCACTATAGTAGACAAAAAATAATTCAACCTCTGTTTGAACACATCCAATGAGGAGGAACCCACTGCCTCCCTTGGCAGCCCATTTCATTCTGGGACAGCTCTAATTGCTAGGAAGTTGTTCATGACATTAAACCTTTTAATTAGCTTCTAAAACTTCCCTGTGTTGCTCCTGTTTTTGCCCTCTGGGGTGAAACAGAACAAGTCTAATCCCTCCTCCACTTGACAACCCTTCAGATAAAGGAACACAACTATCAAGTTCCCCTTGAGACACAGAATGGGGATCATGCCTTTGAGGTACTTTTAGCTTATTTTAGGTGTGTGAATGCCACAATTAAACAACAAAGTGTTTGACAGTCTTGGATTAAAGCATAATTCATGATTACACTATTTGAGGGGAGGTAAAAGCAACTAAGTATCTTCATTTTGGACTGTGTGAGGACTCATCTTCCAGAATTCAAGTCTGGCCTTTAACACTTACTAGCTGTGTGACCCTGAGCAAGTCACTTAACCCTGTGAGTCTGAGTTTCTTCCTCTCTTAAATGAGCTAGAGAAAGAAATGGCAAACCACTCCAGTATTTTTGCTAAGAAAACCCCCAATAGGATCACAAAGAGCTGGGCATGTCTAAAACAACAATCACCACAAATATTTTAAAATTCTATCCTGAATATCTTGAAATCTGCTCTGCTGCTGATGTCCTGCTTATTCTCATCTGGGTCAGCTCCTTTTGCACTGGACCTCCAGAATTATGCCTTGGATCCTAGGAAAGTTCATACATTTAGAACTAGAAGAAACCCCAGAAATTATCTATTCCAACCCCTTCTGCTCATTTTTCAGATGAAGAAACTAAGGCCCAGGGAAGTATTCGGATTTTGTCCAGATTCTTATAGGTAATAAGGATGGGCGGCTGGAACATTTCCCTTCTTGATTGGGACCTGAGTGAGTGCATAATTACTGAATCTATCTGAACCAGCCCTCAGATCATGTTCTGTATTAAATTTAGTTATCCATCTAAGTCATCTTGTCATTTGCTCTGTCACCAAACACACCTCTGCCACTTATGTCGTGGCCCTTCTCCCTTCTCCTTTTCACCTTTTACTTTAACATAGGTCTCCTGACTTTTGTCTTGCCACTGGACTTTGATAGCATTAAAATATAGAATGAGGATGCTGACTTTGTACAATTCTGCCTCAGTTAAATCCAATTCATGCTCAAGTCAAGACATTTTCCCATGTCATTGGTCCTCTTTGAATATACCAATGTTACTGGAAAGGGTACATAAATTGACTTTTATGTGGATCAGTTCTTCAGTCCTGTGATTCCACAGACAAATTATTCTCTGGGTACAACAACTTCCCTATTTGTATTTTCTCCCCTAAACACAAGTTCTTTGAGAGCAGAGTTTTTCATTTTAAAATTTAAATTACTCTTTTTTAAATGAGCAAATTTTTTTCTTCCTTTCAACTCTCCCCTCCCCATTAGGAAAAAAAAAAGAAAAAGAAAACCCTTGT
Organism: Gracilinanus agilis; assembly: GCF_016433145.1. NCBI lineage: Eukaryota > Metazoa > Chordata > Mammalia > Didelphimorphia > Didelphidae > Gracilinanus > Gracilinanus agilis. Next base: position 641,409,289 of record NC_058130.1, on the reverse strand, counting down.
AAGAAATAAATGAAGTCAAGAAAAAAAACAAAACTCCTACATTGGCTATGTCCAAAAAAAAAAATCTGTCTGTAGCCCAATTTCATCCCTTCTTTGTCAGTATGTAAATAAAAACATGCTTCATCATTGGTTCTCAAAAATCATGTTTGGTCATTGTGCTGATCAGCATCCTTTAAGTCTTTCAAAGTTTTTTTTAATAAGGTTCTTCTATAAATTGTTTAGCTGGTTCTGCTTACTTCACTCTGCATCAGCTCATGCAAATCTTCCCAATTTTTACTCAAACTGGCAAGGACTTTTATTTTTTAGTTTGCATATTGGTGTTTGCACATATTAAGCCTTAAATAAATGCTTTAAATTCATCAACCATTAATTAATAATTTCAGACTCAATATCCTTACTTCTTTCAATTGACCTTTATATGTTACCAAGTCAAGGCTCATCCTAGCTACCTTCCTCTGGGCAGTCTCTAGCTCAACAATGTACTTTCTGAAGCGGAGCATCTAGAATTGAATATAACATTTCTTATGGGGGTTATAAGAGCAGAATGTGGAGGAATCATCACCTCCTTATTCCTGGAAGCATTGCCTCTCAATATAACCGAAGATTGCATAAACTTTTTTTGGCTATACATTATGTTGTTAACTCATATTGAGTTTACAATCTACTAATATCCCTAGACTTATTTTTTAGAAAAAACTGCTGTCTAAAATATCTCTCCCTCCCCATAATTGTGAAGTAAATGTTTTGAACCCAAGTGCAAGACTTTACATTACAAGACTCTCCCTATTGAATTTCATTTTGTTAATGCCAGAATGCTCTAGCCCAGTGATTCCCAAAGTGGGCGCCACTGCCCCCTGGTGGGTGCTGCAGCAATCCAGGGGAGCAGGGATGGCCACAGGTGCATTTGGGGGCAGTGAATAACTGTAAGGGGGTGGTGATAGTATGTGACAGGGGGCTCTAAGTAATATTTTTTTTGGAAAGGGGGTGGTAGGCCAAAAAAGTTTGGGAACCACTGCTAGCCTTTCAAAATCTTTTTGGATCCTGACTATATCATCTAGTGTTCACTATCACCCCAGCTTTGTGTCATCTGCAAATATGATGAAGATCACATCTATGCTTCTATTCAAGTAACCAATATAAAATTTAAGCAGCACAGGGCCATGCCCAGCCCTCTGGGACACACCACTAAATATTTTTGGTGACACTGATATTAAATAATCAGTTGCTATTCTTTGAGTCTAGCCATTCAACCAGTTCTAAAAATCATCTAATTATGTCATTATACAGTCTATATTTCTATCTTTTTCTTTGTTTTTTAAAAGAACCTTTATCTTCTATCTTAAAATCAATACTAAGAATTGGTTCCAAGGCAGAAGAGCAGTAAGGGCTAGGCAATTGGACTGTATGTGACTGGTCTTGGAGTCAGGAAGACTTGAGTTCAAATCTGACCTCAGATACTGTGTTACTCTGAGAGGCTATTTAACCCTGTTTTCCTCAGTTTCCTCATCTTCAAAATGAGTTGGAGAAGGAAATGAAAATCTCTCCAGTAGCTTTGCCAAGAAAACTCCAAATGGGATCATGTTTAAAAGTCAAACATGCCTGAACAACAAGCAACAACAAAAATTGCTAGTCGGCCAGTCAACTCATATTATGTGCTAGGCATTTTGTTAAGTACTGAGGATGCAAAGAAAGAGGTAGGGAAAGTCCCTGCTCTCCAGAAGTTCACAATCTAATGGTGGGACATAACATGGAAACTCCTGGGTACAAACAAGATATTTACAGGATAAATTGAGGGTAGTTTCAGAGGGAAGGCACTAAGATTAAGGGAGGCTGGGAAAAGCTTCTTACAGAAGGTAAGGCTTTAGCTGAGCCTTGAAAGAAGTCAGGGAAGCAAAAAGCATGAAAAGAGGGAGCATACTAGACATAATGGTCAGCTGAAGAAAATGCTTAGAGTCAAAAGATAGAATATCTTGTGAGAGGAACATCAAGATCAGTGTCACTAATCAAAGATACATGGAAGAGAAAGGTACATTAAAAGCCTGGAAAGGTAGGAAGAGGCCAAGTTATGAAAGACTTTAAAAATCCAATAAAGGATTTTATATTTAATATTGAATGTGATAAGGAGCTCCTAGAGTTTACTGAATGGTGATCAATTTGATAACTGAGTGGAATGGGCAGCAACTTGCAGTAGAGAAACCAACCAAGTGCTATTGCAATAGTTCAGGTTTGATGTGTTGAATATCTGACAGTGAGAAGGGTATATACAGGATGTCACAGCTGATCAGAAATGAGGGATGAAAAAGAATAAAGATTTGAGGATGACATATATACCTTAGGTTGTTAGCCTAGGTGACTGAGAAGATGATGACACTCTTGACAGCCATAGGGAAGTTAGGAAGAGGGAAGGGTTTGGTGGGAAGTTTGAATTCAGTTTTGGACCTATTGAGTTTAAAAATGTCTATGAGGTATCCAGTTTAAAAATGCCAAACTAGAGGTTAGGAGAGAGGTAAGGTCTAGACAAATAGACCTGGAAACCAACTGTATAAAGATGTTAATTGAATCCATCAGAGATGATGAGATCACCAAGTGAAACAGTATAGAGGGAAAAAAGAAGAACAGAGTTTTGGGGGATCTCCCCTCCCACCAGTTAAAGGTATGATATGAATAAAGAGCTAGCAAAGGAGACAGAGAGCAGTCAAATAGGTAGAAGGAGAGCCAAGAAAGAGAAATGTCACAAAAACCTAGAGAGAATAGAGTTATCAAGGAGAAAAGGATTATTAACAGGTTGCAAAGAGATCGAGAAGGATGAGGTGACTTCTTATGTGACAGAAATTAAGAAGGAAGCAGTGGCAGAATTTTCCAAGAGATATCAGATGCTCTGTGAATAGCTTCAATTTTTTCAGTGAAAAAGTATCAAGTCTCTCTACCAAGAGGGCAGGAAAAAGGGAGATATGAGAGATTTTATTTGCATGAAAAAGGATGTTCTCATCACAAGTCAGATGAAGACTTGGGACAAGGACATGGATCTTCTTATCAGGAAGAAATAAAGGTTAAAAAAATTCCTTATGTTTTATTTTTTCATAGCTATTCATTCCCTACTATGTAATGGAGTCCTTAGGACCTTCAGGCCTTTTCATTCACCTTGAAACTGACCTCTCTTATGTATTTAAGAGAATGAGCTCTTTAAGGGCAGGGACTATCTTCTTTTTTTTTTTCTCCTATCTCTATTTCCCAGTGGTTGGCATATAGTAAATGCTCAACAAATGTTTTTGGTTTTTGGTTATTTTTTAGTCTAATGGAGAGTTGAGCAGAAGTTAATAAACCAGCTTCTCTAATGATAACTTTGCCTTGATTTCCACTCTACCTCAATTCACAATTATAAAGAATATATGAAATAGGGTAGGCAATAATTCAGTTCAACAGATATTTATTATGTACATACTATAGAAAAGGTTGTATTCTATAGGAGACAGTGGTTTCCACACAAAAGTAAAACAATTCCTGTCCTCCAGAAAGTTATTATTGGATGAGTACAAAATGTATCAAATAAGTATATACCAGAAGTGCAAAAGCATGAATATCTGTAGAGAAGATATAATCACAACAAGAAGATTTGTTTAATAAATCACAATAAGTAATAATGAAAAGGTTATGGAAAATAGTGGAGATAGGATAAGATTAGAGAAGAACAGATGTCTTGATTTTCAAAAAGAAGAGAATAGAACCTGCAAACTATAGGTCAATTTACTTGATTTCAACTCCTAGTAAAACACTAGAATGGATCATTTAAAGAGATGACTGGTGAACATCTAGAAAAGGAGATGATGTCATGCCATACTAACCTTGTTTTCTTTTTTGACAGGATTACTAAACTAGAAAGTGAAGAGAAAATTGTAGGTACTATTTACCTAGATCTTAGTAAAACTTTTAATAAAATATCTCATAATATTTCTGTAGAAAAGAGAGAGAGTTGGATTAGATGAAAAGCTGTGAATAATGGACTCAGAAGTGATAGGATGATTGGATTCAAAAAGTAGTTGTTAATGGCTCAATGTCATTTTGGAAGGAGGTCTCCAGTGAAATCCACCCCGATTTGTGTTTGAGCCAGGGTTCTTAAAACACTTTTATCAATGACTTCAATAAAGATATAGATGAAATGCTCACCAAATCTGATTATGATAAAACTTGGAAGAGTAGTTAACACAACGGATGATAGAGTCAGAATCCTAAAAAGATTTTAATAAACTATTTTTGTCATTATTCAATCATTTCGTACTCACTGTGACTACCACCACACTCTTTTTTTTTAAACCCTTACCTTCCGTCTTGGAGTCAATTCTGTATATTGGCTCCAGGGCAGAAGAATGGTAAGGGTAGGCAATAGGGGTCAAGTGACTTGCCCAGGGTCACACAACTGGGAAGTTTCTGAGGCCAGATTTGAACCTGGGACCTCCCGTCTCTAGGCCTGGCCCTCAATCCACTGAGCTACCCAGCTGCCCCCTATCACCACACTCTTATCAAAGATCATAGGGAGTTTTGTAGGTGCTGTCCTTTAGCAGAAGGCAGCTGAGATGATTAACCATTTCTTTAAAGAGAGGATGCCCATTGTCAAATTTGCATCAGATTGCCTACTATTGTAGGGACTGGGAAGAGATGGGAGGAAAGTAAGGGAGAGAGGGTGGGAAGAAAAGAGAGTTTGGACCTCAAATTTTGAAAAAAGTTGAATGTTTAAAAATTATTTTTACATGTAATTGGGAAAAATTAAATATTATTATTATTATAAGAAAAATAAAACTTTTTGCCTAGGGAAAAAAGAGACGTGATACCCAGGTTTTGGCTCATTTGCAATAAGACTGGAAAGAACCTTGGATATAGCTCTTTTCTAGGGATCCCATGGATGATAGAATATTACCTGACATGCTAAACTAGAATAAAATAAATTTCAAAGACAATCCTAGGGGGCAGCTGGGTAGCTCAGTGGAATGAGAGTCAGGCCTAGAGACGGGAGGTCCTAGGTTCAAATCTGGCCTCAGCCACTTCTCAGCTGTGTGACCCTGGGCAAGTCACTTGACCCCCATTGCCTACCTTTACCACTCTTCTGCCTTCCTTGGAGCCAATACGCAGTATTGACTCCAAGACAGAAGGTAAGGGTTAAAAGGAAAAAAAAAAAGACAATCCTAGTCTTTTTTCATGCCTTGGACTCCTCTGGTGTTCTGGTGAAGCTTATGAACCCCTTCACAGGATACTGTTTTTAAATGCATACAATAAGATATATAGAATTTCAAAGGAAACCAATTATATTGAAATATATTTGTCAAAGTATTCTTTAAAAATTGCCAGGACCCAGGTTAAGAACTTCTTCCCAAGGGTCTGGAGCCATGACATTGGTTGACTTGCCATGGTCTTAGGATGGTTTATCTCAAGATAGAAGTGTAAAAAGCATGACAGGTTTCCCAGAGGTATCTTGGAAAATCCATGTGTGGGAAATATGGAGAAGTTCAGTCCACATCATAACTTCAGGGAAGAAGTGGCCTGGACAGAAAGGAATTGAACTTTTATTTAGGTGCTTCACAAGTGTTTACTTAGTTGAATGTCAGATAAAGGAAGAATTAGCCTGTGGCATTGGTCACTCCACTGGTGAGCTGCCTTTCTAGCTTTGGATCAGAATAGGGACTGGACCTATAATTTCTTTGATATAGGAAACTCTCTGGTGAGGAAACTACCTCCATCAATGCAGGTTAGCACATTTTCTGCAATTTATATAGTCTTAGAACAGGAATTCTTAATTTTATTTATACCATGAACCTTCTTGGCAGTCTGGTGAAACCTACGTGCCCCTTCTAAAAACAATGTTTATTGCTTATATGATTAAAAAAAAACTTTTTAGCTTCTGTCTTAGAATAGATACTGTACCTAAGGCAGAAGAATAGTAAGGGGTAGGCAATTGGGTTTAAGTGACTTGCCCAGGGTTACACAGCTAAGAAGCGTCTGAGATCATATTTGAATCTAGGTCCTCCTGCCTCCTGATAAATTCTTCTATCTAAATTCTATCCATCGAGCCACCTAGCTTTCCCCTGTTACTTATATGAGTGAAGGAAATGTTCAGTTTCAGTTAGAAGTTAGTGAAAATAAAGATGTATTTTTTTTTACTATCCCAGGTCATGGACCTATGAAAATCTATGGATGTCATGTTAAGAATGTGTCTTAAACCCACATTTAGAGGAAGGACTGCAGGAGAGGAAACATAAGAAAAACAACTGCTTGAACGCATGGGTCGGGGTGGACGTGATTGAGGGTGTGGACTCGAAACTACCACACCAATGCAACTACCAACAATTTGGAAATTGGTCTTGACACATGATAAAACCAGTGGAAAACCAGTGGCCATGGGTGGGGGGAGTGAGTGGGGTGAAGGGAAAAGTAGGAGCATGAATCATGTAACCATGTTAAAAATGAATATTAATAAATGTTTAAATTAAAAAAAATAAAGAATGTGTCTTAAAGATTTGTCCAGAGTGGAGCAGGTAGGTGGATCAGTGAATTGAGAGCCAGGCCCAGATATGAGAGGTCTTGGATTCAAATTTGACCTCAGATACTTCTTAGCTGGGTGACCCTGGGTAAGTTACCCAATTGCCTATACCTCACTACTCTACTGTCTTGGAACCAAGACACAGTATTGATTCTAAGGCAAAAAGTAAGGTTTTTTTTAAAAATATATTTTCCCAGAGCATTAAGAGGTTTAGTGACTTGCCATACACATCAGAGGGCAGCTAGGTGGCACAGAGGATAGAACTCCAGACCTGAAGGTAGGAAGATCTGAGTTCAAATCAGGCCTCAGACGCTACCTGGGTGACTGTCACTTAACCCCATTTGCTTTATTTTCCTCATCTGTAAAATGAGCTGGAGAAGGAAATGGCAAACCACTTTAGTGTCTTTGCATTTTTAGTAGATGTGCTGCCAAGGCATGTACCACTCCAGGATCTTTGCCAAGAAAACCTTAAATGGGGTCAGGATGAAATGGATGTAGCTGAAAGCACTGAACCCCAACATATGTGTCAGAGGAAGGACTTCCTGATTGTCAGGGCAGCTCTCCATCCACCATCATCTGCTACCTCCCTGCCTTAGAGAGAGGCTGAAGTTGTGTGCCTCTCTTACTCTCTCTCCAACCCTCCATGACTTTGGCTGTTCTTCATATTGCCTTGGCACAACTGACTAATCTCCTGTGTTCCTGACTTTGGCTCAACGATCTTGTTTGTTCAGTTGGCTCTTCCTCGATCCGGATCTAAGTGTCTGACCCGGATCTACTAACCTGATGCCTAATTCTTGGTAATATGACTTGATATTTTTGGACAGAGAAGAAGCAGCAGCGAGAGGGCTAGCTGGGAAGACTTGAGCTTTAGGGCCACCTCTCATGCATACTGAGAGCAGTGACTGGGCAATGATAACAGGGCTACTTAACCTCGTCTCAGATAGTTGCTGATCTTCATTGGCAGAAGAAATTTCCAAGCCAGGTGTTCCCCACAAGGATGAAATCATGGATGTGAACCAGAACCAGAAAAAAAATATTGGCCAGAGATCTTATTGCCCCTGGCACTGGCCCACTGGGAAGGGCTTTAATCCTTTTTCTTTTCAAAGTCACTTTACTTCTCCACTGAAATCAATGATTACTGTTTACTGCAGTATAGACTGAGTGCTAGAAGATATATAGAATATATAAATATATAATCAACAGGTGTAGAATCTTTACGATATTATATGCTATGCAATAAAATAAATATATAATACATATTTATTATACATATCTTTTATAGTCTCATAAACTATTTTTAACATTTTTATTTACATATAACATTCAAAAAGTTGAACTCTGAATTCTTTCCCTCTCTTCTGTTCCTTTACAACCCATTGAGAAGGGAAGAAATGTAATCACAATTATACATGTGAAATAATGAAAAACATATTTCCATATTAGGCCAAGAAGTTCTTGATAGCATGGTATAGTGGGGAAAGTGCTGGACTTAGATGACAAGATCCTATAAATTATAGGATTATTGATTTAGAGCTGGATAACAATTGGATCTCTGGAAGAAAACATTTATAGGACACATATATAACTTTAATATTCATTATTAACATGTTTTCCAATGCTTTTCTAAGTCTAGAAGATCAATGAAGAAATATATTAAGCCCTAATTTATAGTATTTGCCAATTTCCAAGCTGTGAAAGTTAACACTGAAAATTTAATGATTGGTTCTCACAAAGTGGTTGAAGCAGTCTCCCTTGACCGTCTAGAACCTTGTGGATCATCTAGTCACACACACTTCTGCTACCTTATTTTACAGATAAGCAAATTCATTGTTCAAGGGGGGAGATGACTTGCCTGAGGTCACACATACATAATAGGGGGTAGAACCAGGATATAAGGGGAGAAAAGAATGAGCATTTATTAAACTCCTACAATGTGCCAGGCACAATACAAAAAAAAACAAAAAACTTTACAAATCTTACAGTCACAAAACCTCTATGAGGTAGAAACTATTATTATCCCCATTTTACAGAGTAGGAAACTGAAACAGGCATCAATCAGTTAAATGACTTGTCCATGGCCCATAGCTAAGAGGTATCTGAGAATAATTTGAACTTAGGTTTTCTGGGCTTCCAGTTCAGCACTCTATCCACTGTACCACTGGGTTCTAGGATTTAAGCCTAGGTCATCTGAATAGAGAACTAGCACTTTTTCCTGGTTCTATTTTGTTTTAATTTACAGATAGTTCTTTAAAAAATATATAACATCTATCACTCTGAATATAGCATACCTTTTCCTCAACCCAGAGAATCATACTATATAAACAGATAGAGGGAGAGAGGGGGGGAGGGGGAGAGAGAGGGAGAGAGAGAGAGAGAGAGAGAGAGAGAGAGAGAGAGAGAGAAAGAGAGAGAGAGAGAGAGAGAAAAGAAAGAGGAAGAAGGGAGGAAGGGGAGAGCAATTTGGTAAAACTAATCAACGCATCAATAAAATCTGATAGTAAATGCTATGTTCCATACCCATAATCCTTTACCTCTGCAAAGAAAGGAGGGAGAAGTTCTAGCACTCTTACCATTATAAAATGGAGTCTTATTTGCTGCTTACCAGTTGCATGGTGTAGAATAAATCCACTAACCTTTCTGATCCAATTTCTTCATCTGTAAAATGAAGACAAATACCTGAATTAATTTACCCCACAAGGTTGTTATGAGAGCTAAATAAGTTAATGTAGGCAAACTGATCTTTATCCATAAAGCACCATATAAATGTTGTGGCGATTGCTAAAGCTCTCCTTTTAAGTATGGATCCTTTCCTAAGACTGAGGTGATTGCCAAAGCATTGGCTTCAGAGCTATAACTAGGGTGAAATGACTGGGGATTTGTCCCAGAGCATTGAAATCTGGTGGGGGTTTACAGAAATGTATTTCCTTCGATTGATCCTTTTTTGACCTGCTGTCCCTGTGCCTCAAAACTTTCTACCAGACTTGGGCTATGGCCACTGGATTTGACAATGTAACTGTCTGTTCTCTTATCTAAGTCAGTGCCAATATTTCTGAGGGTTCTGTTGCCAATGCACACTAGATCTGCCGTCGTCCTGATACTATCTCTTTGTGAGGTGGGAGTCTGGCTGGAAGTATGGAACTTTTATCTTGAAAGCAAATTTGTCCTGTCATTGGAATTACTAGTTGTGACTTTGACTGGCTCAGCCTTTCCCCCTTCTCTGGCTGCTTAGGAATTTTTGAAAATTGGAAGAGAAGAGATTTAGACCAAGTAACCTTGAAAAAAGGTGGAAAGGGGGCAGCTGGGTAGCTCAGTAGATTGAGAGCCAGGCCTAGAGACGGGAAGTCCTAGTTTCAAATCTGGTCTCAGACACATCCCAGCTGTGTGTCCCTGGGCAAGTCACTTGACCCTCATTGCCTAGCCCTTACCTCTCCTCTGCCTTGGAGCCAATACACAGTATTGACTCCAAGATGCAAGGTAAGGGTTTTTAAAAAAATTTTTTTTAAAAAAGAAAAAAGCTGAATAGTCAGAACAATGAAGAAGATTGGTTAAAGTGGACTCTGGAGGGGATAAAGAATAAAAGGGTCTCAAATCTCTATGGGTCTGTTCATGTTGATATCCACTTTATTAGTCAAGCCAGAAAAGTATGATTAATTGGTTTGTGCCAGAATATACTTAACTCCCTTCAGGCCCAATACTGAAATCAATCCATTATGAATTAAGTTGAATCACTTTGATCCAAGAATTATTCCTCTAACTTCTGCAAAAAATAAATCATTTTTTAATGTGTGCATTTGTTTCAAGTTCCTTAGAAGCTTCAGGCTATTAGATTGTCAGTTATCATGTTGGAAGGGAGCCATATTATTGAATGAAATATGTTTCAACTTAAAACAAAATCAAAGTGTGTTGTCTGTCTACATGCCTAAAGAAGTGGGTGGATTTCCGGTGAGCAAGTGGATACTTCTTGGCTGGGCTTTTCCAAATAAAGCAAGAAGGTGATTGAAAAGATTAAGATTTTTCTTTTAATCAGAATGGCGATTTTTCGTTTTAAAAAAATTTATTTTTAGAAACATTTGTTATATTTTGCTCCCTGCATTTCCCCACCATCAAACAATAAAAAGGAAAGAAAAAGAAAACCCTCATAACAAATATACATATCACGGGGGAAAAAATTACTACATAGGGGAGGCCAGTTTTTCCATCCAGGTTTCTTAGGTTTAGTCTAAATGTACAACTGATTTGATAATGTTTAGTGAAACTCTTTAGGAAATCAATCAAAATAGTCAAGATGATCTCAAAAAAAGCAATACAAAAACTTGATGGAAAGAAATTCTCTGGGAATGGAGTGTGTGTGTGTGTGTGTGTGTGTGTGTGTGTGTGTGTGTGTGTGTGTGTGTGTATGGGGAGAGAGATATAATAGGCATGCAGGTAATTATAACACAAGTAGTGGCTAATGAGAGAAGAGATACTGAAATTAAAATTTCAGAAAGGATATTTCTCTTAGCTGATAGGGAGGGTCAAGGGAAGATCAGGGTAGGCTCCATAGAAAAGATGGTGTTATTCGTCCTTCATTCGTATGTGAATTGGATTTAAGTGAGGCAGGGTTGTGTAAAATCAGCATTGAAATCCAATGGCAAGACAAAAGTCAGGGCAACTGGTGATGACCTGGGATACAGGGAATGACTGTGGCATCTTGGATGTCTGAAGTACTCCACAGAAACTGCTTCAGCCACCTTTATGGTCTTTGGAACAAATTGTTTTCATCCAACCATGCTTCAAATGCTTGGGGTAGACACCCTCCTAGAACACCAGCAGATTTAAAGCTAGTTAGTTGCTTTTTTTTTCTTAAACTCTTTACCTTCTGTTTTAGAATCAATACTGTATATTGGTTCCAAGGCAGAAGAGTGGCAAGGCTAGGCAATGGGAGTTAAATGATCCCTGGACTTGCCTAGGGTCACACATTTAGGAAGTATCTGAGGTTAGATTTGAACTCAGGACCTCCCATCTCTAGGCGTGCTCTCAATCCACTGAGCTACCTGGCTGCCTCCCAGTCAGTTACTCTTTTAAAAACAATTTTACCTCTGTCTTAGAATCAATACTGTGTATTGGTTCCAAGGCAAAAGAGTGGTAAGGGCTAGGCAATGGGGATTAAGTGATCTACCCAGGGTCACACAGTTAGGAAGTATCTGAGACCAGATTTGAACCCAGGACCTCCTCTCTCTGAGTCTGGTTCTCAATCCACTGAGCCACCTAACCACTCTCAACATTAGTTACTCTTAACTTGGTTTAGCCATCCATCCTGATAGTTTTATTGGGATGTGGCCACTGCACATACTACAGCTTCTCAGAGCTACAGTTGAGAATTGGGTAACAGATGGACACCAAAGGTGAGTAAGTAACCTTGAAACGGACTAGGCAAGCCCTCTCACCAAATGTGCTAGTTTTCCCTGAATACTCCATATATTCCGTAGAAAAGATAGCACCTGGGGGTCAGCTGAGTAGCTCAGTGGATTGAGAGCCAGGCCTAGAAATGGGAGATCCTGGGTTCAAATTTGACATCAGACACTTCCCACCTGTGTGACCCTGAGCAAGTCATTTAACTCCTATTGCCTAGCGCTTACCTCAATTCTGAATTGGAACCAATACACAGTATTATTTCTAAGGCAGAAGGTAATGGTTTTGAAAAGGAAAGGAAAGGAAAGGAAAGGAAAGGAAAGGAAAGGAAAGGAAAGGAAAGGAAAGGAAAGAAGTAGATGACAGTAGACTGTGCTAGCTATATGTACCCCAAAATGTGCATTATGTGTGTAAGCATGGTTCATGTGTGTAGCATGCATGAAACATAAGGGTATGCGTACTGGGATGGTAATGGTAATATTTTACCCAAAATGCTTCTCTTCCCACCAATACCACTTCCCCAAGACAACTGTGCCCTTTGAAATGATCAAGAAAGAAGACATGAAGCAAAATCAGATTTTTTTTTTTTGCTTCTAGTCCCAGGTGCCTCTTCATGATACATGTTGTGAATACCAGCAGACTTCTCCCACAGAGTCAGCATAAGAGGAGATTGCCAATATGCTATAATTTGAGTGGGCATTGAATAGGGCTCTCAGCCCAACCTACTCATCCCATTGCCTGTCATTCCACTAATGTAGCTTCATTGATTTGAGTCTTGAAGAGTGCCATTTTGAAATGCAAATTACAGCCAAAGCGGAGTTCAGAAGTAATTGACTGTGGTAGCCACCAACTACTTAGTGGGAATAAGTTGATAGACTTTGAAGAACAGGAATAGGGTGGCAGGAATTAGGCAAAGACTAGGAAGGAGAAACATTTGAAGGAAGGGAATGACCAAGTAGGAAAACATCCTATTCCTTCAGTACAACGTAAGCTCCTTGAGGTCAGGAACAGCCATATACTTTATTTCTGTCTTTATATTCCTAGTGCCATCACTTGGAGCAGGAGCTTAAATGTAAATTGATTGATTGATTGATTGAAGGAGGAAAGGATCATTGATAAATAAACTGGAGATCATGAAAGAAATTTTGCTGACTTTCTCATTTTGTTCAAGGCTTTCTCTGACATCAGGCACAGTCAAAATTAATGATTTTTTTTCCCTAGGGCTAGTGGCCGAAAAAAATTTCCTCTATTTGGTATGGGGAGGGTGGTAGCAGAGACCTGAGGATACTACCAGGTTACAGATGGTGAGGTGGGAGAAGAGAACTCAAAGTTAATCCAAGTAATAGGAAGTCCCTTAGCAGGGCAGCTGGGTAGCTCAGTGGATTGAGAACCCAGCCTAGAGACTGGAGGTCCTAGGTTCAAATCTGGCCTCAGTCACTTCCCAGCTGTGTGACTCTGGGCAAGTCACTTGACCCCCATTGCCCATCCTTACCACTCTTCTGCCTTAGAGCCAATGCACAGTATTGACTCCAAGAAGGAGGGTAAATGTTTAAAAAAAAAAAAAAGGAAGTCCCCTAGGCTGTCAGGACATCATTTTGGTAATAGTCCCCATTTTCAACTTCATGGGAGCATACATACATTTGGGCTAGAATGGAACAAGTGCTTATGGAGCTAACCTTTATGGCTGAACCCCAGGGTGAGCATATTTGGTTCAACTCCTCACTTAGGTCCTTGTGTTGATAGAGGTGGTAATAGTCAACCAAGAAACATTGATTAAGCACTTACTATGTTCTAGACACTGATAATCACTGCGAATACAAATACAGCAAAAGAAAGTGCCTATCTTCAAGGGAGGTCCATTCTGATGGAGAAGTCTGAAGACCAGCAGTCTGGTTAGAAATAGTCTGGTAGTGAAGGTGGTGATGATGGCGATGGTGAAAGTGATGGAAATGGTGATGGCAATGGTGACAGTAAGGCTGAGGGTGAGGATGATGGGAGAAAGTGTAAACACAAAAGATATACTCAGAACTTGGGGAAGTTCTCAAAGGGCTCTCAGGCAGGAAGTCTTTTTGCTACTTCCCTCATCTTAGGGAACTAAAGACTGCGAGATGCTTCTATTAAGCCATGCATATTTATCCAATCCACAGCCGCTTTGTGGCTAGTTCAAAATTCCCAATCAAGAAGCTAAGTGAGGAAAATATAGAGTGAACTAGAGACTGGAAATCCCCCAGATTTTACTCCACCATTCTGTATAGTCTTATCATCTTGGAGATAAATGTAAGGAGGTAGGGCTTTTATGACCCAGTTTGGCAACCTCCCTATCCACTCTGTCCCTACCACCAACAACCAATGTTTATTCAGGGGATAGGATTGAGGCTTCTCAGGGGGGAAGTGGGGTTTATAAAGAAAATTCAACCACTACCCTGCTTCCTTGGGATCTGTGAATGCTATCATCACTACATCCCACCATGCCCCACTCTTACCCCCAGCAATTCATTATTTTGCTTCCTGTTCTCAATGTCTAGCTGGGTCCTAGTAAATTAAAGTGAGTTGCGATGTATGCCATCCCTCCACTTGATAACATATCCACTATTCCTCTCTGTTTTGCTGTACCTTTCTGGATCTCTCTACCTACCTCTTTCCGATTCTCTCTTTTTTCATCTTTCTCTGTCATTCTTCCTCTTCTATTCATTCCTTGAAACCCAGTTCAAATCCTGTCACATTCACTAATGATTCTAATCTACCTTTATGTCTCTTTCCACTGAACTCCTTAATATATATTTGTACATTCACATACACAAATATATGTGAATATATATTAATATATATGTATATACACATATTGCTTACTCTATTTCCCATCCCCTTTTGTAATATTTTTTCCCTTTGCAATTTACAAAATCATAGAGTAGGTAAATCCCCTGCAGTATTATTGCTGTTGTTGTTAATAATATATTGAATTAATTCAATACTTTAAATATTGAAAAGTACTTCTACTAGGATTGTTTCATTGGATCCTCACAATTATAATAACTTCCCTATTTTACAGTTGTGGAAAGTGAGGCTAAACTAGAATAAGTGGCTCATTCAAGTTCACAAGGTATGGGACAAAGGCAGGATTTGACCTCAGATCTTATTGATTTCAAATCCACTATTCTATCCACTATTACATCTAGGTACCTGAAATTTTATTATATATTTATATGTAGATAAATCTAATATAAATTTATATATTAATATATTTCTACAAACTATATCTTATATGTTTATTACTTTTAACTTGTTATATACCTTATTATATATTAGTTATTGTTATTTCATCTGATTTTCTCACTATAATTCTAAAAGGATTGCTGTATTATTATCTATAATATTTTTATGAAGCTCATGAAATCATAGATTTAAAGCTAAAAGGTGCCTTAGAGACCATCTA
Source organism: Gracilinanus agilis (assembly GCF_016433145.1). Taxonomy (NCBI): domain Eukaryota; kingdom Metazoa; phylum Chordata; class Mammalia; order Didelphimorphia; family Didelphidae; genus Gracilinanus; species Gracilinanus agilis. The sequence goes on along the minus strand of NC_058130.1, from coordinate 641,393,936 downwards.
CTCCAACCGTCTCACTTCATAAATGAATAAACTGAGGCAGACAGTGGTTAATCGATTTGCTCAAGGTCACAGAGCTAATAGGTGTCAATAGCAGGATCTCAATCAGGTCATTCCTGACTCCAAGTTCCATCCTCTCTATCTACTATGCCATGCTCAGATTTCGTAAGCATAAGGAATTCTCTAAGGGACAAATTACACCCTCTCCCCAGTAATGCAAATCCAAAATTTTTCTGCAACTCTTGGTCTCACAGAATTGCCTCGGACACTAGGAAATAAGTGACTTCACCAGAGTCACGCAGATAGGATCAGGGAGAAGCAGAACTCAAACTCTGGTCTTCCTCATCCCAAAGCAGGGGATCTCTCCATGATGGCAGCATGCTACCTCTCAATCCTCATGTTATAGTTTAGAAAAATTGCTCAAGGATGTTGAGTGACTTAGCCAAGATCACTCATTTAGGAGCAGTAGAGTCATCCCAACCGTGAAGTCACTGTTCATTCCATCACAGCAGCCTAATCATCCTTCCAAATACCATTATTCACCTATCAATATACAGGAGCTTTACTGTCAGGCTGGCCCCGAGTCCAGGATCCTTATATTATTGTAGCACCCGATTCAACCACCCCTNAAGGAAAGGAAAGGAAAGGAAAGGAAAGGAAAGGAAAGGAAAGGCCCGGCCCAAAGTGAGCCTTGGAGAAAAAGGAATACTTAGATGAGGAGGCAGTACATTCTAGGTATGGAGGATAGACTGTGCCAACATAAAGAGGAGAGAAATGGAAGGCATTGGAATACCATGAGTAAGAGAGCTGTGTGGAGTCAGACTAAGGTAGTGTATAGGGTCTAGCTCACTCTAGCCAGACAGGCTACATTTCCCCTCTGGGTTCCAGAATATTCTGATGGGCTTTGTGGGAAGGGATACTTTTTCTCTACTGCCATCAGCTTGAGCCCCTACCAACTCTTTTCCCTCAGTTGTTAAGGGGCCAAATGACCAACATCTCAGTTCAATTTAACCAATTGACAATGATTAACTTATTCAAAGGATTATTTACTTCAATGCTGTATCAACAGCCAAGTATAAACTTTTCCCACCCAACATCTCTGGGGCATACACCCTTCACCCCTTCCCTACTCCCTCAGTCTCTGGTGGGGGAGGGAAATAGGCTCAATTTAGCTCCCTTGCTACTTGGCGTTGGTCCCACAAAGTTCATGTCCATAGGTGGCATCCTTGCCATGAGTTCTCATTGCAGTTTTCCCTGCCATGGGTTCATAAGGTCCCTCTGGAGAATCACTTTTCGCTCATTAGGGCATTGATGCTGGGCTAGCTACAAACACCCAGCCTGGACTCCAATACTCTCAAATACCTGTGGTTTGCACTTCTACCATTTTGCAATTCCCAGGGTCAGAGACTTTAACCAGATAACGATGAGTGAAAGAACAGCTCAGATTCTTCTAAAGTGAATGAGGCCATAGCTGAGATGAGTAGGTCTGTTAAAAATCCCTCTGCAGCCGGCTTTTTGCTTCAACTTATAGCGATCCAACAAGAAACAGGAAATGACTACACGGTACTCCAGGTCTCTGTAGGTTACTTCCTTCATATAGCATCATGCTTTTTCGAGAAATAGCATCCTTCACATGGAGACGGATGTCATTTGCTCACTACTCTTCTCCCCGAAGAGGCACTCTGTGCACAGGTCAGACCTTCTCCCTACCCCCATGTCACCAGAAAGGTTGTCTGGGTGAAAGCTCTTAAATTCCAGATGAAGGCATTTGTATTTTCTTCTAGGGCCAGTAGAGAGTTAGTGAAGGTTTTTGAGCAAGGAAATGATAGCCAAACTGATATATTAGGAAGATTATTTTGGCAGCTGTGTAAAGGACTGATTGGAAAATGAAAGAGAGGTGACAAAGAAATAGATTAGGAGACTATTATAACAATCCTGGTAAGAATCAATCAACAAATGTTTATTAAAAATGTATGTACTGTTAACAAAATTAAAAAATATTTAAAACTTTAAAAAATTTAAAAATTAAATTAAAATTTAAATAAAAAATGAAATTAAAATGAAATTAAAAAACTAAAAACTGTATGTGCCAGTAAATGCATTGGGCTTGAGGGATAAAAAGCCAAAAATTAAATAGTTCCTGCTCTGAAGGAACTTATATTTAATTGGGGGAAGTCTACATACTTGCCTGATGCAAATTCTCCCTATGGTGGAAACTAGGGAGCCTACTTTTGCAAGAATGATGATGTATAGGCTTGTGTAGACATTCTGTAACTGGTTCCAGCCTGCTTAGGGGCAGCTAGGTGGCACAGTGGATTAAGTGCCAGACCTGGATTCAGGACAACCTGAGTTAAAATCCAATCTTAGAGGGGCAGCTAGGTGGCACAGTGTATAGAGAGTCAGGAGTAGAGTTGGGAAGGACCTGGGTTCAAATTTCAAGTCAGATACTTCCTCACTGTGTGACTCAGTGTGGGCAAGTCACTTAACTCCAATTGCCCAACCTTTACCCTTCTTCTGCCTTGAAATGGATACTTGTATCATTTTTTTAAACCTTTTATCCTCTATCTTAGAATCAATATTATGTATCGGTTCTAAGGCAGAAGAGCAGTAAGGGCTAGGCAATGGGGATTACCCAGGGTCACACAGGAAGGATGTGTCTGATGTCAAATTTGAACCCAGGACCTCCCATCTCCAGATCTGGCTCTCTATCTACTAAGCCATCTAGCTGCCCTCAACTTGTATCAATTCTAAGAAAGAAGGTAAGAGTTTTAAAAATTCCAACCTTAGATATGTATTAGCCACAATTCCTTGCTCAGGGGTACTGAGGCAGCTACTTTTCAACCTGATAAACTAATCAGGGTCTCTTGTTTTCCCAGATCTTGTATCTAGAACACAAGAGAGAACCTATACAAAGGGGTGACAATCACTTACTTCTGTTCATTCACATGGGCACAAATGACACTTCCAGAATGAACCTAAAAATTGTCAATAATTATGAACTATTATGCTTTTTATAATGCTGAGCTGAAGTCAAATGGCATGAATTCAAATCCTGCTTCTCACACTTACTAGCTACGTGACTTTGGGCAACCTTTCTCAACCTAGTAGGGTCTCAATTTGTTTATTTGTAGAATGAGGACAATAACATCTACTATATCTAACTCACAAGAACAGATCTGTGAGGATCAAGTAAAATAACGGCTGAAAAGGACCTTATAAACGTTAATGGCTAAATGAATATCAGCCATTAGGTTTTTCTTGAGACTCAGTCTCCCTATTTTGGTGGCACGGTGGGTGGATAGAGTGCCAGGCCTGGAGTCAGGAAGATGTGAGTTCAAAGCTGGCTTGAGATACGTACTAGTTATGTGACCCCAGAGAAGTCATTTAACTGTTTGCCTCAGTTTCTTTATCTGTCAAATGAGCTGAAGAAAGAAATGGCAAACCACTCTAACCAAGAAAACCCCAAATGGGGTTGCAAAGAGTTAGACATGGCTAATTGAATGAACAATAAAAACAAATATGTTAGGCACATTACAAGCACTTCTTACCAATAGTTCATTTGATACTCACAACAGTCCTTGTGAGGGAAGTGTTATTATTATCTCCATTTCACTGTTCAGAAAACGGAGGCAAACAAAAGTCAAGTGACATGCCCAGGGTCATACAGCTAGTCAATGCCTATGGTGGGATTTTCCCCCCATTTAATTTTATTTTATTTTTTCTCAGTTATATATAAATAAAAATTTCTAACATTTGTCCCCAAATTTTTGAATTCCAGATTGTTTCTTCCTCTCCTGTTCTCCCTCCTTGAGAAAGTAAGCAATTTTATGTAGATAATATCTGTATAATCATGTGAAACATTTTCTCTTTTTCTTAAAAAAAAAGTTGTTTTAGGGGGCAGTTGGGTAGCTCAATGTATTGAAAGCCAGGCCTAGAGATAGAAGGTCCTAGGTTCAAATCGGGCCTCAGACACTTCCCAGCTATGTGATCCTGGGCAAGTCACTTAAGCCCCATTGCCTAGCCCTTACCACTCTTCTGCTTTGGAACCAAAATGCAGTATTGATTCCAAAATGGAAGGTAAGGGTTTAAAAAATTGTTTTATTTAATTAGAATATTTTTCCATGGTTCTATGATTCATGTTCTTTCCTTCCCCTTCTCCCTCCTCCTCCCAGAGCCAATGAGCACTTCCACTGGGTTTTACAAGATGTGAAATATTTTCATGATAGCAGGGTTAGATTTGAACTCAGGTTTTCCTGACTCTAAGCCCAGTCCTCTATCCACTGTGCTACCAACTGCCTCCAAGAATAGACTATTAAGGCAAGAGGTAGTTGTCAAGGCAGAGAATCAAGGTACTAGAAAGAGGAGAATAGTTTGAAGAAAGGGCAAATAATAATATCTAATATTTCTATAGTTTTTTATTACACATCAGACACTTCTTAGCTATTATCTCATTTGATCCTCACAAATTTGAGAAATAAGTTCTATTATTATTCCCATTTTACAGATGAGGAGGCTAAGGTTAAGTGACCTGCCCTGGATCACATAGCTAGCATATGAGACCATATTTGATCTCAGGTCTTCCTGACTTGAGTCCCAGTGCTCTAACCACAGTACCATCAGCTGCCTCCAAAAATAAGGCTAAAGAGAAAATTTTAGTAGTCAAGGTACTGAAAAGGGGATGGAAATTTTGAAGAGGCAAGTACCAGGACTTAAGGTCAGAGCCCCAGGAGATGGGGCAGGAGTGAAGCTTCCAGGTCATGCAGGCATCAAATCTAAGGTGTGCAGAGAGTTTCTGGGCACTAAAGGGGATCTGTAAGCCAGGCAAAGATAGATTCCTGGTTAGGAATCCAGACAAGCAGAGAGACAGAGTAAAAGAAATGAATGATCAGCAAGACGGTTGGCTACTGTGGGCCAGAGGGGCAGAGGAAATCAAGGACACCTGGCTCCGGCTGAAGGCACATGGCAGCTTCTGGTAGGCAGATCTCACCAATACTGAAGCCATTTTAACCTTTTCTTGGGTTCTCAGGGATGCAATAGTGGATGTCAGTTAGGTACCACCCTGTGCTGCAACACAGTGATGATTGGGACACTCGAAGAATACCGGGCTATTCATCCCTGCCTGAAAGAAAGGAGGGAAAGAGGAAGAGAAGGGGCAAAGAATATGGTGTTATAAAAACACAAGCTGATCTCGAGCCAAGAAAGCTCATATTCAAATCCCACCTGAGTCATACTGGTTGTGTGTCCTTTTACGGGCACCACAGCTGAATTTGCTTGATCCTCTTTTAAGATAGAATTGCCAAAAAGGTGCTGACATCCTTTTACAAGTTCCACACCCAGAAATTCCACACGCTGCATCAAATGAATCACAGGTCCTGTGCTCCATGGATATATGTCATCAGAGAGGAATAATCTTAATATGTAGGTGTTATTTTGCATGTTCGAGATGTTCTTATTTTTCCATAATATTCAGGGAAGCATTTTTCCAGAGGAGATTGTATAGTTTAAGAAATATCATATTAAGGTTTTCTTCTTCCCATTGACAGATTAGACTCCAGATTTGTAGCAAAATATTTTATTGGTTTCTCTTATGTTTAAATTTACTTGCAAAAGAATAATAGTTGGGCCAAGCCCCTGCTGCTGTTGAGACTGAGGCTGGTGGATTGCTTCAGTTGGGGCATTGTGAGCTGCAGTGGGCTAAAGCATATCAAATATGTGCACCGACTGGCACCGATATGGTAAACCACCAGCAGTGGGAGGCTACCAGGCTGCCCAAGGAGGGAAAAACCAGCCAATACTGAAAAAATAGAACAGGTTAAAGATTCCATGCCTATTAGTATTGGGATTTGGCATCTACACTCCCAGCTTGGATAAGACACAGAGTTTGTTGTGGTTGTTCATTCGTTTTAGTTGTGTCCAACTCTTTGTGACACCATTTGGGATTTTCTTGGCAAAGAGACTCAAGTGGTTTTCCATTTCCTTCTCCAGCTCATTTGAGAGATGAAGAAACTGAGGCAAATAGGATTAAGTGACTTGCCTATGTCACACACACTCACACTTGTCTGAGTCCAGATTTGATCTCAGGAAGATGAGTTTTCCTGACTCTAGCTTTGGCATTCTATCCACTGTGCTACCTAGATGCTCTGAGATTGAAGAGTCTATCTCAAAAAAAGTCTAATAGCTAATATTCATTTAGCCTTTAAAGTTTACAAGGCCTTTTTTAGACATTATTTCACTTATTCCTCACAACTCTTTTCTTATGAGTTGGATATAGTAGGTGTGATTGTCCTCATTCTACAAATAAACAGAGGCCCATAGAGGTTGAGACTTGCCCAAAATTACATAGTTAATAAGTGTGAGAAGCAGGATTTCAATTCACGTCACTTGACTTTAGGCTCATTATTATATAAATCATAATGGCTCATATTTTTCAGGTCTCTTCCAGAAGTGCCATTTGTGCCCATATAAATCAACAGAAGTAGGTCGTTGTCATCCCTTCTGATAAATTCTCCTTTTGATAAGTTCTCTCCTTTGTCCTGGATACTGGATCTGGGAAAACAACAGATCTCTGAATTATTGATATCAGGCTGCCTCAGTACCCCTGAGCAAGGAATAATCAACTACTGCTACTTGTCTCTCCTGGATTATATCTGTGCCTTTGGTGGCTACTAGGCCATTCTGAGAAGGACAAGTAGCTATTTCTTCAAAGTACCTCCTTCTCTCCTCTACAGAAAGAGCCTCAAATCTGGTTTCAAGCCTAAACAATGGAACTGTACTTTTCATTCTTCTCCATTCTTTTTTTTTTAATCATCCTGACAAAGGTTAAAACTCCTTTTCCTTTTCTCCCATTTACCCTTTCTTCTGTTTCCCTTAGGAACAAATCATTATCTGTTTCACCTTGGACTATGGAAAGGTTTCTTGGAGTCCCTTCACCTTCTCTTTCAGGAGGGAGCTCAGTTCAAATTTGGAGTAGTTAATGGTAACTAGGTCACAGTATAAATATCAGTCACTGAATAATTTTCCTTACCCTCCCTCATGTTTGTGACTTTCAGTGTTTTTTCTTTAAATGATTTGTGAGTATTTACACCTCACTTTTATGAATAACTTAATAGCCCCTCTCAAATTCCTTTCCTTTGTTTCCATGTTTCCATAACCATAGTACCTCTGTCTGGTGTCAACCTTAAGGATTCAATAATTTTCTGCACTCACCAATAATATATTCTTTCATTTTGTTTAACCCTCTGACCCATGTACCTTTTCTTAACTATCTTGCCTTGTCTTGCCTGCTATCTTCTTCTTGAATTAATTCTTCTCCCTTATACTCCTTGATCTTCCTTAATTCTCTTAAATCATTTTATGTTTTCCTTGATTGCCCTTGATCCTTCTTCTCTTTTCACCTTGAAATAGAATCTGGGCAGGTATTTGGGCTTAGAGATTGTACTCTCAAATTTTCTTCAATTTTGCCAAGTTTCCTTCCTTCCTTCCTTCCTTCCATCCTTCCTTCCATCCTTCCTTCCTTCCTTCCCTCATCCAGGCTGGAAGTACAATGTCCAACCACACCACTGATGCACAACAGGAATTTACCTGCTTTGTTTCTGACCTGGGCTAATTCACCTCTCCTTAACAATCTGGTGTTCATCTACTCCCAAAGTGTACCATGTTAGTAGATGACCTAATGAGGACACCATACCAATTATAGCTCTACTGCATGCAGCTCAGAATTCCTGAATTTAAGAGACTGGTCCACTTCAGGTTCCTCAGTAGCAAGGATTACAAGTATGCTCCAACCTTTACCTCTGACCTGTTTCACTAATCCAAACCTCTGTGGGTCAACTACAGAACTACACAAAACCCAAGTTCTCTCTATTACCAAAGGGACAAGAAAGAGAATCCACTACGCTCATTTCTCTACACTCTTCTGCCCCATATTATAGTACAGCACAGAATAGCATATGATTCCCTCATTTCTGATTTAATAAGTATTTTATATTTTTAAAAGGGAAAATATTATTTAACAAATAACCATGCCTAATTTACTTGCTACTAGGTCCAATATATATGTATATGTTTTAATTATTAGATGTTAGAGATCTTGATATTTCTCCCTGATTTAAGTTTCCTTTAATGTGAAGGTATCCAATGAATATTTTGTATAATTATTAATCATGAAACAATAACCTATTAATAATTCTTTCTAAAAAACAATCTGACCAAAAATACATCTTACAATTTCCTAGGACCCAACAAAAATCAAGCACTTTGATTAGAAGAACCAGGTTCTTTTTGGGAGGAGAGATTTTTGTGGTTTTTATTTGAATGGGGCAGGGGGAGAGTGGGAAAATGGGTAAGTTCTGTTTTCCTCCCTAGTTTACTTGTTTCTAGTTTCACAGAGAATTAATTTTATGCATGAATCTTGGGTTCATTTGCATATAGCAAAATGCTTCCATGATCTCAGCTTTGTGGAGAGAGTTGAGACCGGCTCCAGCCTGGGTTGTGTGTGGTCCACAAAGGTGGAAACTTTTGTGAGCCAAAGACTTTGTAAGTCTATCTCTGGAGTTGCTGTTTTATAAATGTTAAGAGCTTCTTGTTTAGCTTATTTTACTTTATTTTAAATTTATTGACACATTTATTTTGAAATAATAGACACTTTTCAAGAAACACTCATCAAAAAACCCCTTCCAAAATACATTCACAGAACAAGTGTTTAGTTTAGCAGTTATAAAGGGAAAAGATAGAGATGATCTAACTTTGAGGAGGTACTAATGTTGACCAGGATGTTATTTATATCCTCTCCTTAGGCTAATTTTCTTCCCATTAATGTAGTCTTTGTGTAGATCAACCTTTGGCATCTGCTTTCTGTACTTCTTTGGCATCATTTTATGATCATGGGATTGTTTCCTGGGCACCAGACTCAGTAAAATCACACACCAGCATTGGCCAGCAGAAATGTGGATTGGATGCTGAAATTCAGCTGAGGGCAAATTGCTGAGCAGGGAGCTTAAGGCTATGGGAGGAGCTAGGGAACAGCCTTAGCTTTAGCTGCTCCTCTTTTTTTGGCTGCAGCCCCCCTGGGATAAGTAATTAATTGAAGGTAAAAAGGTGATAAGCAGGGGTGTGCTGGAACCAGCTCGAACTGGCTTTGAAATAGTGGATTATCAACACAGCTATGTATCTGGACTTGATTTATTGTTTTGTGGATTGTTTAGACTTAAGAATGTGTTAATAATGCAACCACAATTAAAAGTGGGTCTTCTTACATTCTCTCCACCCATCTGCCTGGTTATTAAATATTTACCAGCTAACTGGTTTGATAAGCCTTTGATTTAAGGACTCTTTAGTTAATTTAATGCACCCACTAATAGAGGACTTCTCAGGAAGCTCAAACAATCCACACTTGGGAATATGAAAAGACTGAACTATCAATCATTAAGACAGAAAATAGAAGTTGTTCTGTATTCGTTCATGTTTTATAAGAAATCCTGGGGAAATTGAAAGAACAAAGCAAAGGAATACTAACATTTATGGTTTCGATACACTTTGTGGTGTGGCTGGGTCTTAATAAAAGTTGCTTCCATTATACAGGAACTAGGGATGGTTAGTATGTAAAAGAGAAGACTCAGGGTGGCCATGATTGATAGCTAGTACCCATATTTGAATATGCCATTTGAATTTTGAAGAGCTGTCATGGAGAAGAAGAATGTGATCTATTTGCTCCTAGAAGGCAGACCTAAAAAGTGGGTGGAAGTTGCAAAGAGGAGAATTTAAAAGGAAAAGCTGCTTCACCATCAGTTATCCTTCAGTGGAAGAAGATGCTTTTGTAAGAAGCAGATTCTCCCTCAGTGGGGAGGAAGAGAGTTTTTGAGTAAAATTGTGATGAATGTTTGGTGGGATATAGTGTATAGTGGATTCTTATTTTCAAAAATGAACCTAGAACTCAAAATTTAAAAAGAATGTGAAAAATGAATAAAAAATAATTAAAAAGCTTACTTTCTGTCTTAGAGTTGATATTAAGTATCAGTTCCAAGGCAGAAGAGGGGCAAGGGCTAGGCAAATGGGGTTAAGTGACTTGATTAGGGTTACACAACTATGAAGTGTCTGAGGCCAGATTTAAACCCAGGTTGTCCCAACACCAGACCAGGCAAATCACTTGATTTCTCTGGGTCTGTTTCCTTAACTATAAAAATGAAGAGTTTTCATCTAATTGCTCTCTAAGGACATTTTTGGCTTTAACTTCCACGATATCATGGTCAAATATGTCATTGTCGGTTTGTATGAACAAGAAAAACTTGGTGGAAGATTTGGAGAATGGATTTCAAAAGATGCACAGAATTTTGATATATGAAAATGAGAGTAAGAATATTCTAGGCAGCAGGAATGTCATGGACAAAAAATCAAGAACTTTCCTAGAGGATTAGTGAGAAATAAGAAATGAAAGTCAAACTGTAATCTTAAATGTCAGGCCAAGGATTTGATGACGTAAATCTATTGAGGGTTTAGGGATAAAGAAGTGACAATAAAGGAATATTAATTTTGGTAACCCTTTATAGGATGGACAGATTAGAAGGAGGAGAGTCTTCAGGTAGGATTTCTAGTTAGGGATTTATTTAATATCCAAAGTATGAATGCAAAGTATAACCAAAGTATAAAATTCAAGGAGGAGGTTAGAAATAGAAAGTAAAGAATTCAAGAAACATTATAAAAATGAAACAAGCAATAGGTGGGATTGTTCTCAGAAAGAAAATTGCACCAAGGGATATTTATTGTCAACTGTGATATAAGACTTTCCAGGGAATTCTATAGGCCCTTCTCTATCCTATAGGGTCAAGGCATTGGGTGGGATCTACTTTACTGATACAGAGAATTTAAACATAATAATTCTGTAAATGTGCCTCAAAGAATAATTCTATCTTCATTGTGGACAGAGGGCTCCATGAGGGTCCATTTGGACATGGAATCTCTGGAGTCGATGGGGTTACTTCTGACTGATCAATACCAAAATGTTTGGAAAAAATTGTTCTCTGAAACTAAAGGAAAAAGGAATGATTGTTTAAGTTGTGGTATTTGAGTGTAAAGAAATATGATAGATTCAAGGAAACCTAGGAAGACATCTCTGAACTGATGCAGAGTGGAATGAACAGAACAAGGAGAATTATTTACAAGAAGACTACAGAAATGTAAAGGAAAACAGAACTCTGAAGAAAACTTCAGAACTCTGATCAACATAGTGACTAACTATGACTTCTGAAGAGATGGTAAAGCATGTTCCTCACCTCCAAACAGAGAAGTGATGTACCATCAGAATGCAATGAGGCATAAATTTTGAGAAAGTCAGTGGGTTAAACTCAAAACTTAAACTTAAAATCAAACACTCTGCTTGATTTTGTGCTTACTTGTTTTAAGAGAGGGTTTCTTTTCAAGGAAACTGGTGAAAGTTAGTGGACAGTGAAAGAGATATCAGAAAAAGAAAGCAAAGAGTTTCAATAAAGTATTAAAATAGAGAAGAAAATGAAAAGTTCAGAAAAGGATACAAATAAATACATACTCTGATCTAGCAGCACTGGCCTCCTTGATATTCCTTGGATAAGACGCTTCATCTCCGAATTCTGGGCTTTGTTATTGCTTGTCCCCCATACCTGGAATGCTTTCCTTTCTTATCTCCTCTTAACCACCTCTTAACTTCCCTGGTTTCCATCATATTCCAACTAAAATCTCACCTTCTACAGAAAGCCTTTCTTGATTCCTCTAAATAGTTCTTGAAAGAATGGAGAAAATTATTCAAGTGAAAAACAAATAGCAAAAATAATCCAAAGTGGGTATAGGAGAAAATAAGCCTGTGTTGGGAAAGTGGAAGGTTTAAACCTGTGACTCTGAGAAGAAAAGAAAGAAGAGTAATAGAACCTTGGGAACTAAGTAGCAGTTTTGAGCCCTTTTGTGCAAAGGGTGACTTGGAACCTAGGAGAAGAAAGTTAATTTTCCTTATGACAAATATGTATAGTCAAGCAAATAAGAAAAAAATGATCACCTTGGCCATTTCCCAGAGTACAAGTGTTGTTTATTCTCTATCTCTAGTCCCTCACCTCTCTGTTAAGAGATGGGAGAGATATTTTAATATAAGCATTTTGAAATAGTGATTCTTTGGACTTTGGTCAGAGTTCTGAAGTCTTTCAGAGTTATTTTCTCACTTGTTATTGTGGTTGTCATGCACATTGGCCTGCTTATTCTTCTTTAATAATAATAACAATAATTACCCTATATTTACAACACTTTAAAATTTGTAAAGCACTCTACACACTTACCCATTTAATCCTCATTTTACTCTCAATCAATTCACACAAATATTTCTGTGTTCCTCTGAGTCTGTAAAAAAATTTTTGTGACACAATACAATGGCCTTACATTCACATGCTACAACTTGTTCAGTTATCATCTAATTGATGGACCTATTTTGTTCCAAAAGTTTTCTACAACAAAAAGTACTGTTTTAAATAACTTTGTACATACAGATCCTTGTACATAGATCCTTGGCTTCCTAGGGTATATATATGTGTGTATATATATATATATATATATATTTTGCTGGGTCATAGGGTATATATAGTTTTGTGGCTTTTAGAGTATAGTTCTAAATTATCTTGCAGAATGGTTGAACTGTTTGACCGCTCCAACAATAGCCTATTAATGTGTGTCTTCCCCAAACACCTTCAACAATTTCTATCTTTCATCCTTGTAATCTTGGTCAATTTGATGTGTGAGGTAGATCCTCAGGTTTTTTCTGAATGATCTCCTAAATGTCAGACAGGAAGGAGAGCCCTTTCTGAATCCATGTTCTTCTTGACCTCTTGGCATCATTTGACATTTTTTTATCACCTTCTCCTTATATATGCTCTGTTCTCTGCATTTTCATGGTCTTCCTCCCTGTTTGATTGTTCTCTTTCCTGTTTCCTTTGATATTCCATCATCCCCTTCTCTGTAGGTGTACTCCAAGACTCTGTTTCTTACCCTCTTCTCTCTCTTGCTTCTCTCTCACTTAGTGACCTCATCAGTTCCCATGGATTTAATTATTATTCATATGCATATGACTTCTGTGTCTATAGATCTAACTCCCCTCTTTTTCTTGAGGTCTTACCCTACATCATCCAACTGTCCAAACTGGATGTCCCAAAGACATTTCAAGCTGAACATTTCCAAAAGAAAACTCTTTGCCTTCTCCTTTCTCTTCATTCCCCAATGCACACTTCCAAATTTCTCTGTCAAGGGCACTACCTTCCTTCTGCCTTCTAGTCGGTAATTTCTGTATCATACTTGACTTGTCACTCTCCCACCCAACACTAGCTAACTCTTAAAGTGGATAGAATGTCAGTCCTGCAGTCAGGAAGACTCATCTTTCTGTGCACAAATCTGGCCTTCTATCTTCGAATCGATACTGGCCTTAATGGCCTTTGGGACAAATTGTTTTTGTTTGCCCTTCAATTCAGGGAAAGTCTTCACATGCCTGAGATAGGACACCCCCCTCTCCCACTCACTGTAGAGTTTGAGGCTTGTTGGTTATCCTTGATTTGGTTTAGCTTGCCTGCTCACCAGAGTTGTGGCCCCTTCAAAGGCTAAAACTTCTTGGATCCCCAGGTTGGGTGGCAGGTGGACACCAAAAGTGGACGAGTAGCACTGAAAAGGACAAGGTATACCCTCACATCAGAGGTGCTAGTTCTCCCTGACCACTGCATAGACCCCTAAATAGAATGTAAACTTTCCCATTAGGACAAGAAGACAAATAGTCACAGAGAAATAGTGAAGAATGTCAACTATTTATAGATTTTAGGTGCAAGCATTCACATCCTATACAATTGTAGGACATTTTGCTCTCACAGAAGTCAAGGACTGCAGGTCTCTTTAAATGCAAGAAGAACAATATGAGCATTCACCTACACAGTAGCAATCTCTCATGCCTCCAGATTTCTCATATGAAGCTTAATATCAGTATTTATACAGTGTTCAGGAAATGAAATGTATTAATGCATCAAGACTTTTACAGAATTCAGTACTACAAATTATTAATATTTAGTAATCTATCAACAAATAAAAAGTTTACAAAATTATGCCAATGGAATTGTCTTGTAAGGTAACACACACACATACACCGGAAAAAAAATTGATTGTGCATTTACAGCTTAAAGAAAATTAGCCAAATTTCTCTAGGATCTCCCAGTTCAGGGCACCTAGAATCAAATATCGTAGGCAGAAAAAAATCTCTATTAGGGTACCTGCAAATGTGAAGGGTCCAATTTTATCCTAGATAAGCCTCCTCTGCCCCATAGTAACACATACCATAGTGGTACCCAAACTGAGGACAAACAGTATAGAACAAAGACCTGTTTCTCTGAGTCAAAGTAAAAGGGAGAGAGGAAGGAAGGTCTCTCCTCTTCCCAATTCAGTTTATGACTCTTGAATCATGAGTGACTTGTGATCTTCACCTTCTGGAAGCACCAGGAAAAAATGAGCAGAAGAGCAGCATAATTATGTAGGTTACTAGTCATAAGTACAGTTACTAAGAGATTGGTTTTTTGAATTTTCAATTTATGCTACTGAAGATAACATGGGATGGGCCAATGGGGACCCAATTCTTGGAGTGTGCATAATATTCCCTTCTTGCTGGCAATCTGAATGGAGGTGGGTCTGCCTGATTCTGGAGATGCATGTTGGTGCATCAAAGAGGGGTCTTGTCCTGATTCAGAGCATGTGAAAGTATTCTATGACTATTATCTGTCAGCTCACTCTGTTAACAAAAAACAAACAACTTTTTTACTGGTTGCTGAGCTGGAAGTGAATGTGCATACAAAAGACTCTGATGGAGAATCTTTCCTGGCAACTTTAGAGGGAGAGAGAACAAAAAGATTCAGGGGCATCTATATAGAACAAAAGTTTCAGACTCTCTCTCATCCCAGCTACCGCATGGCTATGAACACATGGCGATTGTTTCTTTTCCTCTTTGTAGTTATTCTTTTCTGATTTTAAATGAATGAGCAATGGAGATGGGACAGACCATGTCATGGACTTGTGAGCTTTGAAAGTTGGAAGAATCATCAGAGGTCCAATCATTAGAACCCTACTCACAGCTTACTCATAGCCACAGCAGCTGAGATTTAGCCTAACCCAGGAGAGAATCTTCTTGGCATCTGAAATACCATGTTCCACCAAGAGAATGACTTATCCATCAGTTAAACATACTCAGAAATGAACTTGGTAGGACCAGTGTTTGTAACAATCATTTAAAGTTCCTTCTCCCTAAGGACTAAGGTTTTAGAGCATGTGTGCTCCCAGTTTTATATGTTTTATATCTCTGTTCTCACTATGTCTTCTCAGTAAATATCCCTTTATTAAAGCCAATTGTTATTAATTGATTAACTGAAGAGACCAATTGATCAAAATAATCATAGTACAGCTATCGCTAGATGTTAAATGGTCAATTGATTTGGGGGAGATATTAACTGGTAATAATATTGGAGGAACAATTAGGTGGAATAGTGGATAGAGTGCCAGGTTGGGAGTCAGAAGTTCTGGGGTTCAAACCTTGTCTTAGGCACTTCCTAGCTGTTTGACCCTGGGCAAGTCTCTTAACCCCAATTGCCTTGCCCTTGCCCTTCTGTAATAGAGTTGTTACTAAGACAGAAAGTAAGGTTTGTTTTTTAATAAATGATATTAGAAGGATATACCATATGGAGAAAAAGGGGCTCACGAATGATAATTGTAGAAAGATATTCCTCAGTCCCTAAGGGTCCTACAGTATCCTCAGTGGGTAATATAACTAGATCAGTTCTGTAGACTCAATCTGCCAGTGCAAATGTGGTTTGGAAGACTGAGGCCAGAAGTTATATGGATTACACTAGACTCAGACAAAGAAAGAGAAGTGATTTCCCTTCTATCTCTTATTTAGTCTGCCAAAGAAATTTCTGACTATGAAAATGAAAAGATACATCTTTTGATCACTCATTTATTTATTAGTTCATTCACTTATTTTTAACCATTTGTTTTTATTTTTATATTTAACATAATATAATACATATGATTTGTTATAAATACATAATAAATTATAATTAACATGCTTATCCAAAAGAAACAAATTCTTACATTAGTTATATCCAAAAATCACTGTCTCATTCTTTTTCCCCTCTTCTCTCTTCCCTATCCCTCCCCCTTCCTCAAGAAAACAGGTAATATGAGATAGGTTGTATATATGTTATCATGTAATGCATATGTCCCTGTTCATCATGCTGTGAAATGACACATTTTGTTTACACTACAGAAAAATTCATGAAGGAAATAAAATGAAGAATGGAATCAATCTGCATTTGGATTCCATCTATTCCTACTATGGTGGGAGATAGCCTTTTTCAATCATGGCTCCCTTGGAGTTGCCCTGGGTCCTTGCTTTGTTGATAATAGTTGTCATTCATTCACAGTTGATCATCATACATATTTTTACTGGGTACTCCTGTTTCTCCTGGTTCTGCTCACTTCACTTTGCATCACTTCATATAAGTCTTTCTAGATTTTTTGGCGATCATCTTGTTGGTTATTTCTTATGGCACAAATAAATAGCATTCTGTTACAATCTCACAATATTACAATCATATAATATAATATTTCACTTATTTAAAAAATTATTTGGCACCTACTGTGCTATCAGTTAAAGGACAAGCAAAAACTGATGAAGAGATGTATTTGTTCTAATGGCTTATATACAGTAATCTCTCTTCTGCTTCTGTCATGTAGTGGAGAGGCAGGAACAGGTCTTAAAGAGGGATAACAAGTGCTCTCTTTTTTCTACCCACTGGGCAGTTGTTCCTCAAGTAATAGAGAATCCATTTAGTAGTAGCCACCAGAAGTCAGTTCAACATTCAGGACAGAGACTTTCATTTCAAGTAAAATCATTTCAGCTAACAAGGTTTCAGCATCAAATAAAGTAGGCAAAAGGAACTCTAAAGGGAAAAGAGGGAAAAGTTTAAAAATAGTAAAAGCCAACAAGTAACAAAGTACTGAATTGTGCTTGAATGCTTATTTCTTTAACTCCTATGTCCTAAGTATTAAATCTTAAAAATATATACTTTGTTCCTGCTTTTTGGGGGTCCTATTATCAATTGAACAGTGGGGATTTCCATGAAATAGTTAAAAAAGATTTTAAGAGTACAATGAATGGGAAATCCTGCTAATCTCTTTCAGATAATCACTATTTTCAGTGAATCTTGGCTTCTCAGACTACCTGGCCATAATCAAGGCACCAAGATTCACCCTGATTGCAGACAAAGTACTTTGTAAAAAAACAAATAGCTCCTTCCTCTTAAGTGCAGAACTCAGGCACCTCAGCTCATAAAGAGACAACCCTAAAAACACAGCTCCCTGATGCTATCTGGAGAGGAAATCACTAATGACTGCCATGAGGGCTCATACTGATGAAGCAGGACTATTTGGGGGCACAGCATTTTTGGAGAACCAACAATGGTCATTTCAGATTGAATCCAGCAATTTCAATGGTTGTTGGAGGGTCTAGTTCTCATAATCTTTGTCACATTCAAAATACCCAGAAGGGAGAGAATATCTAGCTTGTGAAATGTGGCAGGTGAATGCCTTTGAGATCAGCGATTATGTGCGTCAAACAGGTGCCCACCTGTTTGGACAAAAGTCTTCTGGGGCTAGGGATGAGAGTTATATTTATTCAGCTAAAACTGGAAGAAGAGAACTGGATGACCATTTTAGCACAAGCAGATCTCACAGCATGTTCCCATTTCTGAAAGACTGCAATGAAATAGCTGTGGACTGGAAGAGAAGACTGGACACTGTCAGCCAAATGAGAACATGGTGTAGCTCACCCCTGCCCTGGAGAGCCCACACTACCCACTCATTCTGACAGCCACAATGAGACATTGTTCTTTCTTCATACATTTACTCTAAAGAGGTCTGAGAGTTTTCATAGGAGGCCTTACATTCGATACCAATTAGATATGCTCTCTCCCTTACAACGACTTTATACTTATTTTAATGAGAATTCTCCCTTAACTTCCCAGGGACAGGAATAAAGATGCTCATTTTATTATTCTACTTTTACATATTTGACCCACAGAACACTAGAGAACTTGCCCAAAGATGGCAGATCCAAGAGAAGAGCTGAGATCTGAACTCTGTGCCCACGTATCTCAAAATTTTGCTTGTCCCACTAAGCCTTACTGATGCTTAGGCTGAGAAAGACTTATATGGAATAACGGGTTAAAAGCAGGACAGTCAAGGGTCTTGAGTCTATGCCATATGAGAACTGGTTAAAGGAACTGGGGATGCTTAGTCTGGAGAAGGAAAATTTGGAAAGGAAGGGATGTATTTGTGCATTACGGCCATGTTCAAGAATCTGAAGGGTTTTTGTTGTTGCTGTTGTTTTTTAGTCATTTCAGTTGTGACCCACTCTTCATGACCCCTATTTTGGAATTTTCTTGGTAAAAACACTGGAGTGGTTTGCCATTTCTTTGCCCAAAAGAAAGGAAGTGTTATCCTATGGAAAGGGTATTTGATGTGTTCTGTTTGAGCCCAGGTTGTAGAATCAAGAGTAGTAGACTGAAATTTTAAAGAAATAAATATAGAGTTTTTTTTTGTCTGAAAAAATTTCTAATGATCACAGCTCCCCAGAAGTAGAATGGATTACCTGGGGAGGAAATGGATTCCCTTTCACTGGACCTCTACATGCAAAGGTTTTAGAAGACCACTTTTTAGATTTGTTGTGGTGGATATTGCTTTTTAGACATGAGCTGGATAAGATGGCCACTGAGGCTTCTTTTGGCTAATGAATTACCTGTAGGTCTTCATCTCCAACTTCTTCTCACAAGGAAACTAGGCTCCCTCATCATTACAAACAGATCAGGTCATACCATTCTTCCAGTTTAATCCTCTATTCTTTGTAAACAAAGGCAAGGAAAATGACAAGTGGTTTACAACTTCTCATGCTAATCAAAATAACAGGGCACCACAGAGGCTGAAAAATAAATGGAGAACTTGTCTAGTGTCTGGGACCTCAAACCACAGAAGATAACTTAGTGACTGAACATTCCCATGAGAGGAAATGCATACAAAAATATGTAATCACATCTAGGAACAATTGCTGAAAATTGCTGAGAGGGAATACAGATTAGAGTACGTTTATTTATTTATTTATTTTTGCTTTCCTTATTTTTTTTCCTGATCAGTGTTTTCTTTTGCAGCATAGCTAATATGGAAACGTTTTGCATGACTGTACAGGTCTAATCTACATCAAAGGCCTTGCCTTCTCAAAGAGGGGCAGGGGAAGGAGGGAGAGAATTTGGAACTCAAAACTTTAAAAAATGAATGTTAAAAAATTTTATTTACATGTAATTGAAAAAACCAAAGTAAAAATTAAATGAATATGTGTATGTATGTATATGTATGTACATATATATATATACTTGTATATGTGCATAAATAAAATTGCTGAGAGGCAGAATTGGGTTTGATGAGGAAGAAAATTTCCTCCTAACTGTAGCTGTCCTGCCTTGAGAGGTAGTGGGTGGATGTAATCAAGATCTTTCGACAGAAACTATCTGACCATATTGTTGAGTTTGCCATAGAGGAGATTTTTGCTCAGTTACTAGCTGGGCTAAATGGCATCTGAGATCCCTTTTCATCCTCATATTTTGTGAAATTCCAAATTGTTACAGGTTTCTAGACTGTAACTACCTCTTTCTTTCTTAAAAAAAAAATAATATCTTATTGTCTTCCAATTACATGTCAAGACAATTTTTAACATTTGTTTTTTTTAAATGTGAGTTCTGAATCCTCTCTCTCTCCCTCCCTCCTCTCCTTTTCTCCTCCCCGAGACATCAAGCATTTGATGTAAGAATAACTCCCTTTTTCAAGGGTAGCTTGAAAAAAACTACAACTTACGCATATCTCCTTCAGTTCCCTCTTAATAAAGTAGCTAGCAGCATCCCACAATATTTTTGTGGGAGCAGCTCATTTTTTTAAAATTTTAAACATTTATTAATATTCATTTTTAACATGGTTACCTGATTCATGCTCCTACTTTCCCCTTCACCCCCCGCACTCCCCCCACCCATGGCCGACACACATTTCCACTGGTTTTATCATGTGTCCTTGATCAAGACTTATTTCCAAATTGTTGATAGTTGCATTGGTGTGGTAGTTTCGAGTCCACATCCCCAATCATGTCCACCCCGACCCATGCGTTCAAGCAGCTGTTTTTCTTATGTGTTTCCTCTCCTGCAGTCCTTCCTCTGAATGTAGGCAGCGTTCTTTACCATAAATCCCTCAGAGCTGTCCTGGGTCATTGTATTGCTGCTGGTACAGAAGTCCATTACATTCGATTTTACCACAGTGTATCAGTCTCTGTGTACAATGTTCTTCTGGCTCTGCTCCTTTCGCTCTGCATCAGTTCCCGGAGGTCTCTCCAGTTCGCCTGGAACTCCTCCAGTTTATTATTCCTTTTAGCACAATAGTATTCCATCACAAGCATATACCACACTTTGTTGAGCCATTCCCAATTGAAGGACATACCCTCCTTTTCCAGTTTTTTGCCACCACAAAAAGCACAGCTATAAATATTTTTGTACAAGTCTGTTTATCTATGATCTGGGAGCAGCTCATTTTAATTTCACCTACACCTAAGACTTCTTGACAAGAATATGGGAGGTGGGGGGAAAGAAGGAAGATTAAGCTGGTGGAGAAGAAGTGGATGAAATTCTGCAAGATAAGATGTCTAGATCTACCAATAGATATAAATTGACTTGGTAGGGGTGTGTCTCTGTGTGTGGAGGGGGTGGTTCTGGTACACAATATTGAATATCCCCAAACTATATTGGGTTCCACCGTGTTCTATCACTTCTATGCCTGACAGAAAAAGAATCAGAGCATTTCTATTTTGTGCTCTTTTGATCACCCTCGAATTCTGAAGTTTTAGTGGGTGGGGAAACAAAGTCTCAGGAGGAAGATGCGGGGTGATGGTGGTGGTGAGCTAAGCACTAAGGATACAAAGGTTTGGGCAGCTGATAAAAATCTAGAGGAATGGCCTATATCTTCTCCCATAAAGATCTTTTAAGACAACAACAATGACAACGACAAAAACCATACTACTAGACAGTCACTCACCCGGAATTGGTTGATGGGATGAAAGATTTTCTAGAAGATGCATATAACATGGTGGGGAAGGAGACAGAAAGCTAGATTTGGAATCAGAGGGCCAAAGTTCAAATTCTAGCTTCACCTCTTACTAAATGTTGTGATATAAGCAAATCACTTAATTTCCTTGTTTCCTCATAATGATAGCCAACAGTTCCATAGTACTTTAAGGTTTACAAAATACTTTATATGGGTCAACTTATTTGATTCTCCTAGCGAACCCATGAGAGAGACCCTACTATGCCCCTCATTTAATAGATGAGGGAAGTTAAGCACATCAAATTAGCAAGTGTATGACTTGCCGAGGGTCACACAGCTAACTGTTTTTGATTTCCTATTTTGCTACAAAGATACAATTTTTAAAAAAATCAATCAACAAGGATTTATTAACATGTGCCAGGCATGTTGCTAGTTGTTAGGGACACAAAGACAAAATGAAACAATCCCCTGTCCTCAAGAATCTTGCATTAGATTAGGGAGATAATATGTACATCTATAAATACTTAAGTATGGATAATAACTAGGGCCATTAGGCACTGGATATGCCTTCTGGGGACCATTCCTAGAGCTGCATCTCTTTAACTACTACATTTGTTTCAGCCCTTTCTGGTATGTCCCTTGGAGCAGATGGTTCTGGTTAATCTCCATGTGCCATTAGATAAATACAATTTTTAATCATCATTTTCTGACATATTGTGATCCATATTCTCTCTCTCCCTCCCATTGCTCCATCTTCCCTAAGACAGAGGGTAATACAATATAGCTGTGCATGTGTTATTATACAATACATATTTCCATGTTCATCAAATTGTGAAACAAGACATATATTGCTGACACTAGAGCAAAATTTTTCAAGGAAATGGAGTGAAAAATGGCATGCTTCAATCTGCATTCAGACTCCATCGGTTCCTTCTATGGCAGTGGATAATCTTTTTCATCATGAGTTGAAATTGTCCTGGATCCTTGCATTACTGATAAAAGTTGTCATTCATCATTGATTGCTATTACTCGTGGTTCTGCCCACTTCACTTTGCATCATTTTATGTAAGTATTTTGAGGTGTTTTGTGAGCATTTTGTTTTGTCATATCTTATGACACAATAGTATTCCATTCCAATCATATATCACAACTTGTTTAGCCATTCCTTAGTCAATGGACAACCTTTCAGTTTCCAATTCTTTGCCAGCCTAAATAGAGCTGCTATAAATATTTTTTGTATGAGTAGTTCCTTTTCTCCTTTGATGGAGTTCAAATAGAAATAGCCTGACACCAAGTTATTATCCTAATATTATTCTTTGGATATTTAGTGCTTTGTGGGCTATACACAGGTAGACAAAATGATTTTTTCTTTTTTCTTTTTCTTTCTCCCTTCCTTTCTTTCTCTTCCTTCCTTCCTCCTTTCTTTCTTTCTCTCCTTCCTTCCTTCTTTCCTTCTTTCTTTCTTTCTCTTTCTTTCTTTCTCTTTCTTTCTTTCTTCCTTCCTTCCTTCCTTTCTTTCTTTCTTTCTTTCTTTCTTTCTTTCTTTCTTTCTTNTCCTCCTTTCTTTCTTTCTCTCCTTCCTTCCTTCTTTCCTTCTTTCTTTC
This sequence comes from Gracilinanus agilis, assembly GCF_016433145.1. Classification (NCBI taxonomy): domain Eukaryota; kingdom Metazoa; phylum Chordata; class Mammalia; order Didelphimorphia; family Didelphidae; genus Gracilinanus; species Gracilinanus agilis. The sequence goes on along the minus strand of NC_058130.1, from coordinate 641,371,173 downwards.
TTTCTCTTTCTTTCTTTCTCTTTCTTTCTTTCTTCCTTCCTTCCTTCCTTTCTTTCTTTCTTTCTTTCTTTCTTTCTTTCTTTCTTTCTTTCTTTCTTTCTTTCTTTCCTTCTTTCTTTCTTTCTTTTTCTTCCTTTCCTTTTTTTTTTTTGCCAGTGAATAAGAGTAACCTGAATGAATAAGAGTAACATAATGTAAAGGCAACTAGGTAGCCTACACAATTGGGGTTAAATGACTTGCCCAGGATCACACCACTAGAAAGTGTCTGAGATCAGATTTGAACCCAGGACATGTCATCTCCAGGTCTGGATTTCTATCCACTGAGCTATTTAGTAGTTACCATTTTCTATAATTTCTAAAGGCATTGACTGGACACTGAATCAATATCACTAACTCCTCTATTTCTATAAACAAGTCCACATGACTCAATGTTCCTTTACTGACATATTGTCAGGTGAGTCCCTATGAATATCTTGGATCCTAGCCATTTTGTAGGCTCCACATTTTTTTACATTTGATGAGTCTGGTGACACATACCTTGTTGATTGCCTTTACAAGTGCTTTGACTAATTGTGGTCTCTTTGTTGCAAAAATATTTCTGTACATTTTAAATTTATTTAGCATGCAACTTTCCCTCCTCATAAAACTAAAAAAGTGAAAGTGAAAGATTCCCTTGTTTCTCAGTTAATCTAGAATAACTGAATCCTCAGAAAGGGAAACTGCAAATAAGGTGGAATACTGTATATTGGAGTAAGGTTGGTGTCTATATATGTCAAGTACTATGCCCTGCATGCCAAGGATAAGTACCTGAACAATTTTTTTTGTTTTTTTTTAAATATTTACTTTCTATCTTAGTAACAACTCTAAGACAGAGGGCAAGATCTAGGCCAGTGCTTCCCAAACTTTTTTGGCCTACTTCCCCCTTTCCAGAAAAAAATATTACTTAGCACCCCTGGAAAATAATTTTTTTATTTTAATAGCAATTAATAGGAAAGATAAATGCACCTGTGGCCATCACCGCCTCCCTGGATCGCTGCAGCACCCACCAGGGGGCGGTGGCGTCCACTTTGGGAATCACTGATCTAGGCAAACAGAGTTAAGTGACTTGCCCAGGATCACACAGTAGGAAGTGTCTGATGGCAGATTTGAACCTTGGTCCTCCCAACTCTATTCCAAATATTCTATTCATTGTGTTGCCTAGCAGTCCCTAAAAGATTGTTTTAAATGAACTTCTTTTGGATTAGCCTGAAACTTGATTGTATTTTTGATAGGATTATCCCTTTTTTCTTTTGAGAGAAAACACTGTAGAAGGGTAGAAAGCTGGGCTCAGGCAACTTAATGAAACTTGAAATGGCAGAGCAGTTGCTACTCTACACTGGTGGTGGAAGGCATCTTTACAATGGAAAGTGACTTTTTATTATATTTCTCATGCTGATCAAATGGTGAGTTAAGATGTTCCATTTTTTTAATACTTTTTTTTGTACCATAGCCCTATACTATTGTGGGAAATTTTTATAGACCAATATTTTTATGTCTTTTCCCCCTACTTCCTCTATCTCCATCCCCACCCACTGGTAGCCTGGTTGTCTGCTGAATTGAGAGCTGAGGACCTGGAATAGAGCTGATACTTAATCACTGTGTTATAGGTGAGTTACTCACCTTCTCTGGGTTTTAGTTTCCTTAATTGCAAAATGTGGAATTTGTATTAGATAAACTCTAGAGACCCTTCCAGGAAGCCGGGTGGTTCAGTGGATAGAGTGTTGGGCTGAAGCCAGGAAGACTAATCTTCACACTTATATAGCCTGGTGTTTAGAAGATTGTTCTGAGGATGGCGAAAGGTTTTTGTCTAGAATCTTATATGAAGTCTCCTCAAGGCGAGCAACATGAAATGTTTTGTTCTTCCAAATCAACTTTATTATTGTTTTTTCTAATTCAGTAAAAATGTTTCTTGGTAGTTTGATGGGTATGGCACTAAATAAGTAAATTAGAAAGTTATTGGAAAAGCCTTCATGAAATCAATTCTCCAGTCCTCTTCCCTGCTTCTATCTATGAATGAATGAATGTGCTTTCACTGTAACAAGCACTGAAGATGCAAATAGAAAAGCAAAATAATCTCTACTACCAAGAAACTTACATTTTAATGGGGAGAGACTATATGTGTATAGTCTCTCCATATATATATATATATATATATACATATATATATATATATATACATATATATATATATATATATATAGTATTGGCAACAAGTCAGATGGAAAGACCAAGTGGTCTTTAGGGTACAGTGGCAAAAAAGTTGATAATATATGTTTTAAATGCCATTTTCATTGATAAAAACCATATTTCTCTCCCTTTTTTTGAGTCACAATATATATTCATTCCCATCATGCTACATTCTTTATGCCAGTTAAAACTAAAGAAATAAAATCAATGTGGATGATGGAATATAGTGGTTTGCCATTTTTCAAATTTCCTGCTAGTCATCTAGTTGGGGCAGCTAGGTGGGACAATGGATAGAGAAGTAGGCCTGGAATCAGGAAGATCTGAGTTCAAATTTGACTTCAGATACTTACTAGCTATGTGAACTTTGGCAGGTTGCAACCCCTATTTGCCTCAGTTTCTCATTTGTAAAATGGAGATACACTGGAGAAGGAAATGGCAGATCACTCTGGTATCTTTGGCAAAAAAACAAAAACAAAAACAAAACAAAAACTCCATTGACTGTCTACAGGGTTATGTAGTGTCAGACAGGACTAAAAATGACTAAAAACTAACAAGTCATCTAGAATACAAAAAACTTATCTATCTCCCCAACGGGTTCTGTGAAATCAACTAGAGAATGTTTGCTCTTTCTAACTCTTGAGATTCTTCCTTCAATTCACTTTAGTCACTGTCAATTTCCTCAAGATTATGACCCACAAAGATCCCTTTCTTGTCTTTTCTTCTCCTTAACTCAAGATTTGACCAAAAGTTGTCTGATCATTGTTAATGGAGGCTTCCAGAATTTCAGCAAGTTTTCCATACTTTTGCTGAGCAGGGTATATAAATTTGCTGTTGCTTAGCTGGCGACCACAGCTTTTGTCTCAATTCTCCTTACTGGAAGTCCCATATCATCAGCAACTGACCAGTGCAGGTTACTGGTTCTCTTGACCCTTGTCAGTCCCGTTTTCCCTGTCCCCCATCCCTTGCACAGTAAGGGAGAATTTTATACTGGCCTCTAGTAGAAATCCAAGTGCTTGCTAGCATTCCTTCATAAAGGGACAGTGAGATAAGCTATGAGTAGGTTACAAAATTGATGTGTGATACTAGTCTCTCTAGTGAATGAAGAATGAGTGGGCATCAAGTATAAATCCTGATGATGTAGCTAGATGTTTGTATTCTCACTGGTGAAAAATGATATGAAGATAAGCAATTCTTATGGAAATGCTCAATTTGAAGAAAGTCACAGAAACTAATGTAAGACATACCAATGAGACTGTCCCTCCCACTAAAAAGTTTACATCAAAAAAAGCTTCTATTACATCCGCAGTTGGACTTTTTCCCTTATGCATGGAAACTGATAATATCTTTATGCCTCAGACTGTAAATGTCTATGAGCATTATAGATTGGGAAATCCAGCTGAAGGAACACTGGAAAGACTGGGCAACCCGGGAGGGTGTTTGTATTTAGGAATTAATGCCTATTCATGAAAGAAAAAATATTTTTCTTTTAAAAAATAGAGAAGTAGGGGGCAGCTGGGTGGCTCAATGGATTGAGAGCCAGGCCTAGAGATGGGAGGTCCTAGGTTCAAATGTAGCCTCAGACACTTCCCGGCTGTGTGACCCTGGGCAAGTCACTTAACCCCCCATTGTCTAGCCCTTACCACTCTTCTGCCTGGAATCAATACACAATATTAATTCTAAGATGGATGGTGAGGATTTAAAAAATTAGAGAGGAGTTGAACACCCTCCCCTACTCTGCTTCTCCAAAAAAGATGCCTGAGGTAGCCAGTTTGTGTGGTCTACAAACACAAGGTGCTGGATGCTTCTTAATGGAAAGCTTGAAATATCTTATTAATGAGGCTGAGAAACACCTATTGACTCCACTGTTGAAAATAATATGGTAACTGACCTTGTGAGAACTAGAAAGAGGACAGCTGCTGATTTGTTTTAGAGCTGGCTAGCTCTTTTTCTGGAGAGAGGGGTGTAAAATGGTCCAAGGAAAGGAGGGAAGAGAAAGAAGAATAGAAAAGGAAAATAATATGAGGTAAGAAAGGAGGAGTAGGTAAATTTTTCAAAATCATGGAAAGACCTACATGAAATTAGGAAGAACAAAATGAGTAGAACCAAGGGAACATTGGAGATAATAATAGAAATATTATTTGAAGTGTAACTATGAATGTCCACCTCCAGAGAAAGAGCTAATAAATAGAAATATGTGTGGCATGATTTTAAATATACATATATGCACATACCCATATATCATATACACATACACACACATATATTTGTCAAATGATGTCTTCTCTAGTCCTCTAGGGGAGAAAGGGAGAAACCTAGAAACTTCAGTGAAACAAGGAAAGAACTAAAAAAGTTTTTTAAACAATTTTTAAAAAGAAAAGGAAAAAATGTAAAAGTCCATCTTAATTTGTAAGTCAAATAATTTATTTTTTCTTTTTTTCCCATGGAACATCCAACTGGAGAAATGGTGGACCTCATGATTTCCATTCTTCCCTTTGAAAGACTCAAGACGTCCTGCTGCATTGTCTTTCATTCCTACAAGTCTATGTTGGCAAACCTATGGCATAAGTGTTGGAGGGGGCTGTTCTCTTTTCCCTTTCCACCGCACTTGAGAACATTTTTTCACATCACCTGCCCCTCTGCCCAGCAGCCCAATAGGAGCACTTCCTCCTCCCCTGTCTGGGGTAACGGGGTGATGTGAGGGTGCAGTTTGGGCACTCAGTCTCTAAAAGTTTCACCATCACTATTATAGGTCATCTTTGCTGGCATTGGGTGGGGGAAAGATTTGACTCCTAATGTGGCTTCTTTCTTGTTCTATTAACTTTGGATTTTGTTGCTGCATCTGCTGAAAGCTCATAAGGCTGGTGAGGTCTTTTGTAGAAGAACTGACTGATCTAGGCAGCTCCCAAAGGATTGTGTCCACTTGATATTACTTCTACTTCAGGATTGTTCATGAAGTTGGATGCCATACTTATGAAGCTTGGATTATTCATCATGCCAGTACCTCCTATAGGGACAGGTTTTTCTTTCATTTTCTATTCTACAATCTTGAGGTTTATTGTTATGTTTCATTGTCTGGATCCAACTCCAGGGATTTTCTTATACTAGACTAAAGTTTCCCTATGTTAGTTTAAATTTGAAAGTGTCAAACCCATTTCACCATAGACTTTGCTATAATGAGGCAGAGGCATCTATGCCAATGGAATTTTTTTATATAGCTCCTCACTGCACCTGCATAGTTTCCAAGTTTGCTATAGGCAGAAGATCTATTGGAAAAAATATTCTTCCATTGACTGAATTTAGTTCAATTGCTTTTCACGACAGAGACTGCATCCATTTTGAAACTTTCCACTTTCTTTGGTTAATTTCCTTAAATCCCAAATCACTTAGCCTCCACTATATCTTCATCAGAGAAAGTGTTGGGCTCAGAACTCCTTTGGATGTAAGGCATGTTCTTTTTCCTATAGCAGCTTCAAATATGTCAGGCAGGATGTATGATACTGCCAGATCTAGAACTTCAAAGGTCGTTCCAGCATCTGTCTCTAAGCCATGGATTGTAACTTCCAAACACATCTGGATATCAAGAAAGAACCCTTCATACTGTGGTTCCTCTTGCAGAAAGTGGATGATACAATTACCAAGGCTCTTCTTATCCTCTATCTTTACCTAGAAAGGGAGCTAGAGGTTTTCAAGATTTAGCAAGCTGTCAACCCCCAGATGACTACATATCTCATAAGCCATTCCAATCCTTTCACTCAGCCACAATGACTGTGTGGTATTACACCATATTTCTTTCTGAAGTTCTACCATTTGAGAGTGCTAAGGACTTTGGTGCTAAAAATTTTCTCTTCTAGTTCTTTTTGTTTTGTTTTGTTTTTATAATACTTTTAAATTTATTTTTAAAAAATGTATTTGTTTAATTACTTAATTTAGAATATTTTTCCATGGTTACATGATTCATGTTCTTCCCCTCTTCCCTCCCTCCTCCCAGAGCCAACGAGCAATTCCACTGGGGTGGGGTGGGGTCTTGATCAAGACCTATTTCCATATTATTGATATTTACACTAAAGTTTAGAGTCTACTTCCCCAGTCATATCCCCATCGAACCATGTGAACAAGGAAATGTCTTTTTTCTGTGTTTCTACTCCCACAGTTCTTTCTCTGAATGTGGGTAGCGTTCTTTCTCATAAGTCCTTCAGAATTGTCCTGGATCATTGTATTACTGCTAGTAGAGAAGTCCATTACATTCGATTTTACCACAGTGTATCAGTCTCTGTGTACAATGTTCTCCTGGTTCTGCTCCTTTCATTCTGCATCAATTCCTGGAGGTCATTCCAGTTCACATGGAATTCCTCCAGTTCATTATTCCTTTTAGCACAATAGTGTTCCATCACCAACAGACACCACAATTTGTTTAGCCATTTCCCAATCGAAAGGCATCTCCTCATTTTCCAATTTTTTGCCACCACAAAGAGCGTGGCTATAAATATTTTTGTACAAGTCTTTTTCCTTATTATCTCTTTAGGGTACAGACCCAGCAGTGGTATGGCTGGATCAAAGGGCAGGCAGTCTTTTAAAGCCCTTTGGGCATAATTCCATATTGTCCTCCAGAATGGTTGGATCAATTCACAATTCTACCAGCAATGCATAAGTGTTCAGATTTTGCCACAACCCCTCCAGCATTTATTATTTTCCATTATTGCCATATTGGTCAACCTGCTAGATGTGAGGTGGTACCTGAGAGTTGTTTTGATTTGCATTTCTCTAATTATGAGATTTAGAACACTTTTTCATGAGCTTATTGATAGTTTTGATTTCTTTATCTGAAATCTTTTTATATTTTTCTTAAAACATCACAATCATTTTCCAGTATTACCATCACATAGAACTCTCTCCCTTGTAACAAAGAAAAGCAGTTGAACAAAATCAGCAGACTCAATGACTCAGTAACTACATCTGACAACATGGGTACAATTCATATCCATAATCCACTATTTCTTTATAGAGAGGAGGGAAGTATGCTTTGCTATTCTCTGGAACCAAGATTTGTCATTACATTTAATCTGAATTCAACTATCTTTATGAGTTGTGTTCACTTATATTATTGTAGTCATTTTGTAAATTATTCTCCTGGATCTGTTTTCTTCATTTTCTATTGATTTAGTCAGCTAGGTGGTACAGGGCATTGAACACTGGACCTGGATTCAGGTAGAACTGAATTCAAAGTTAGGTTCAGATATTTACTCATCATGTAACCTTGGGCAACTCACTTGACCTCTGTTTGCCTCTGTTTCCTCATATTTAAAGCAGTGATAATGGTACCTACCTTCTAATGTTGAGAGGATGACATGAGACTTCCCAAACCTTAAAGCACTATAAAAATACTAGCTAACTATTATATGTCATACCAGGTTTCACTGAATTCCTTATATTTGCCAATAGTATTCCACTGTATTTATATCCATAATTTATTCATCCATTTCTCAGTTGATGGATACCCACTTTGTTTCCAGATTTTTTGCCACCACAAAAAAATCTCACTATGAATATTTTGTTCTACAGGGATTTCTTTTTCTTGTTTTGACTTCCTTGGCGTACGTGCCAAGTATAAAATGACTGATTTAAAGAGCATGAGCAATTGAGTGACTTCCCTTGCATTATTCCAAATTAAACTAATCTACGATTCTGCCAACAACATCCTAATGTGTGTCTGTTTTCTTAGCATCGTTGAAAAGCTTCCTAATTGATCTGTAGTATCATAAAAACATCGTTATTGTTTTCAATAGCGTTTTCAAATAGGTCCAGTGACATCATGGGATGATGTCTTGACTTGTGAGTGAGTTGGAATTAAGCAAGACAGAGTTACACAAAGCCCTCAGCCTCATTCTTTCTTCCAGAGTCATCAAAGTCCAGTGGCAAGGCAAAAGCTAAGGGTGACTGGCATTGGTCCAGGATGTAGTGGATGACTTTGGCTTCTTCGATGTCTGACCCAGCTTTATGTGCTCCAGAATAGAAATACAGAATGTTGGAGCTGAAAAAGAACTTAATAATTCATTTCTTTCTGTCTTGATTTATGGTGATGCCATTGATGGAGGACACTCAGCAGGAAGAAAACTCCCTCTACCAGTACAAATTGGCAACTGTTCTGTAACCTAGAATCTTGGAAAGCTATGGGAAGATGGAAAGAGTAAGTGATTTAGCATTATAGGACCAGAGATCTAAAGTGGGAAATGACTCAAGAGGCTCAAGCAGGTTAAGTGACTTGTTCTAGTTTACTCAGTTACAACAAGAGAAGCTAGGCAAATACAGGCAGCCAGGTGCACTGGTCAGTGCTGAGCATGGAGTCAGAAAGACAAGTTCAAAACTACGAGTTCAGCTACATCCTAGTTATGTGGCCCTAGGAAAGTCATTTAAATTCTGCTTCCCTCATCTATAAAAGAGTGCCTACTTCTCAGGATCAAATGAGATAATAATAATAACAATAATATAAACAATATTAAAAAATAAAAATATGATACCAAAAGTCCTTTGTAAACCGTAACTTACACAAATGCTAGCTATTAGTAACAGATGAGATTTGAACCCATGTCTCTGATTCTCTCATATGTCACATTTGCCCAGGTTCACGCAGCCAGTGTGAGTCAGAAATGGACCTTAAACATAGGTTGGTCTTCTTGGCTGAGATTCCAATTCTTTCTCCACTGTGTCATGTCACCTCTAGAGTTTAATTTTACAAGACAAATAAACTAGAGATTCAAAGAAGGGATGGGATTGACTCAAGGTCATGCTTCACAGATACAAAGGCCTGATGCAGGAACAAAGATGAAAATGGCCAATTTGCAGCATTTGAATTAACACAAACAATTAACAATGAGCAGCAGATGAAGGAGGCCAAAGTAATTTCTTCCTTAAATGTTAAAGGGTAATGTGATACAAGAGATAAGAACAAGGAAAATATTAAACTCTCCAAGGACTTTGCATTCACATGTACCAAAGAACTGATATTTTCTTACTCCAGGATCAAATTACAATGAATTGATGAGGAGGAGCAGGGAACAACACAGATAATATCAGAAATGGTTAAATGAAAGTTGGAGATTTGAAAAATTGATATGACTCTAGAAAACACAGTGAGAGAGAAGAGGAGAGAGAGGGGGGGGAGAGAGAGAAAGAGAGAGAGAGAGAGAGAGAGAGAGAGAGAGAGAGAGAGAGAGAGAAAAGGAAATGGGGATAGAAATTAGAGACGCTTTGGTGGGCCCTTTCAAAAGCACAAGAGAAATCCCCAAAGACTAGAAAATGTAATGTAATGCTATGTCTGGGGGAAAAGGAGCCAGAGGCACTTTTGGACCTTCAGTCTAGTCAGATTGAGGTCTATTGTCAGGAAGAGAAAAAAAAAAAACACTGGAGATCAATTCCGGGAATGGAAGCATGTCTCAGAGCAGCCAGCATTGTTTTCAGAAGTTTGGCCCTCAGGAAAGCTAAGAGGCAGGAGGGTAAATGGGCAAAATGAGCACTGAGCTGGAAACAAACTAGTTTTAGGAAGGTTAGACAAAGTGTTTGTAGCGTTAGAGGGGCAAAGATACCCTTCTAAATTTTATGGAGTAAGAAAGATGTTTGCTTGGCAATCACTGATGGCTGGTGGCAGATAGATCAAACAGAAAGGGAATCCATCTACTTGAAGAATCAACATGGTTCAGCATAAAGGAAAAACATCATGAATTATGGCAGAGAGAGTTACCATCAACAGAGACAAACTAGGAGATTTAGCTTCCCTACCTCAAAGAGAAATTGTTTACTCGGAGAACACAACATACTAAGAGGCGAAGAAGTCTTAGGGAGATTAGGGAGGCTAAGGGCTTTTCTTCTGGTTATTGATTAGCCTCCCTGTGCCCCTGTTTCTTCATTTCTTAACATATAAAGGGTTCCTAGATGAAATTATTTCTATTTGGGATGGTGAAAACTGAATTTCCAGTTTTAAGGAGATCCACAATGTACCAGACTCTGTTCTACAAAAACAAACATGAAATAGCCCTTTCCCTTAAGGAAAGAGGAAATAATACAAATATATAAGAAAAAATATGTAGAAATAAATGTATAAAAATGTAAAATACATAAAAATAAATACAAAGTATTTAGGGGAGGATTGGTAGTTGAGGGAGTCATGAAAACCTGTTGGAGATGAAACTTAAACTGATCTTTGAAGAGAGTTAAGAATTTTTAGGATTGGAGGAGGGGAGGGAGAGAATTCCAGGTACTGGGGACAGCCTGTGTAAAAGAGCATGGGGTTGCCAAGTTCAGGGAACAATCATGAAATTAGTTCAACTTCATTTATAATGCAAGAGGAAGTGTCATGAATTAAGTCTGCAAATATAGATTGGAATCAGATTGTGTAGGAAGTATAACACCATGCAGAGGAATACGTATTTTATCTTGGAGACAAAAGGGAGCTATGGAAGCTCCTTGAGTAGGATGGGATGCACTTTTAAATGTATCTATCTGACATTTGTGAGAAAGATGGATTGGAGAGAGGGAAAGACTGGAAGTAGAGAATAAATAGGAAACTACTATAATAGGTCAGATGTGAACTAAGATGGTGCTTGTAGGAGTAGAGAGACAGGTAGGAGAGATACTGTGGTGTATAAAGAAAAACATCATGAATGATAGCAGAGGGAGATAGCATTCATAGAGAAAAATAGGGATCCCTTACCCCAAAGAGAAATCATTTACTCTGAGAAGATTTAGCATACTAAGAGATAAAGAAATTTTAGGGAGAAATAGGGACTATTAAACTTGGTCACTGATCAGATATAGAGGTGGACAGAGTGAAGAGTCCAGGATAACCCAGGGAGAGAGGCAAATTAGACAAAGAAGGTAATTTTTTGAAGAAGATAATAATTTTGGAGCACCTAGGTGGCAAAGTAGCACTGGACCTGGAGTCAGGAGGATTCATGTGTTCAAATCTGGCCTCAGACACTAGTGGCATGACCCTAGGCAAGTGTCTTAACCGTGTTTGCTTTTGTTTCCTCATCGGTAAAAGGAGCTGGAGAAGGAAATGGCAAACCGTCCCATTATCTTTGCCAAGAAAATCCAAAATGGGGTCACAAAGAGTTGGATATGACTGAAATGATTGAACAAAAATAAACTATGCTAAATGCTGGAAAGAGTTTGTATTCTAATGGGGAAAAACAAGGAGCTGAAAAGGCTCTGGTTTCCTCAAAATGGAAGTTCTGGAAGAAACCAACTTACTAGAAGAAGAGGCCATACAGAAGGCAGGTACTTCAATGTCTGAATTCCAGAGTAGAATGAGCTTCTAGGGCAAAAAGACATTTCTATGGCACTGTAGAGAAATCAGCCAGTCAAGAGTGCAGCCTGGAGAGGAATGAAAATAAATCTATTTTACGGAATCACAGAATTTCAGAGTTGAGAGGGACCTCTATGAACATCTTGTACTGAGATTCTTAATCTTTTTTTGGGTCATGAATCCCTTTTGCAGTCTGGTAAAGCTTATATAACCCTTCTCAAAATAATATTTTTAAATATATAAAGCAAAGTACACAAGATTCCAGAGAAAACCAATGATATTGAAATACAGTTATCAAAAACATTAAAAAAAAAAACAATTTCAGGAGCCCCAAGTTAAGAACTTTTAATCTAGTCCTACCATACCCCAAAAGGAATCTCCTCCATGACATACTGAAAAAAGATGGCCATCCGGCCTTCCCTTGTCCAATAAGATGAAATTCACTACATCCCAAGGCAGTCCCAATATGCCTTTGGACAACTCTAATTGTTAGTAAGTTTTTCTGATACCACGTTTTTACTCCGTGCAGTGTACTAGACTAGAGGCTGGGGAAACCAAGACAAAAGAAAAAACAGAATCCCTCCCCTCAACAAGCCTTCCTTGGGTTTACATTCAATTGAGGGGGGTGGTTGGAGGCAGGGGAAAGGATATGCCCCCTCCTCTAGCTGAGAGCTTTGAGGTTCCTTGCTCTTTCTTCCCTCCTTCTTGCTAAGACTTTGGACTCTTACAGGTCTAAAAGCTACCTTATGCCAGGATTATCAGAGGAAGGACTATGTCTTGGGACCATTGTATTTATTAATTTCATTCACGATAAGAACAAGAACCCCAAGACCTGAATAAGTACATTCAAAGATCATCCCTTTTCATGGTCTCTGACAGGGTGGCAGGAAGATTTTCTTCCTTTCACACCACTTATTTGCTTCTCTGATATTATCCAGATTAAATGACCAGCTTCCTGAGTTCTTGAACCTGACAGACTTGCTTCTTCTTTGCTCACTGCTTCCACCTTTGGAGGTGCCTTGTGATAACTTATCTTTCTCTGTCTCTCTGTCTCTCTGTGTGTGTCTGTCTCTCTCTGTCTCTCTTTCCCCCTTCCTTCCTTCCTCTCTCTGTCTGTCTCTGTCTCTCTTTGTCTCTCTCCATCTCTCTGTCTCTCTCTCTGTCTCTCTCTCTTTCCCTCTCTCTCTTTCTCCCCGCCCCCCCCCCCCCCCTCTCTCTCACACACACACACACACACACACACACACACACACACACACACACACACACACGGGCGCGCGACAAAACCAAACCAAACCAAACCAAATGAAGTCTATCTTGGAGATCAAGGAATGACAGGAACAAGTTGTAAGATTCATCAGCATATCACTGAACACACACAAAAAAAAAGTAGTGTGGCTTCCCCTGAATATTTTAGAGGGAAATGATGACTGCCCTCTGTGTAACTGAGAACTGGTTCTGCTTCCTCTGTAAAAGAGGAAAATTTGATTTTTTCCCCCTGCTGTCTGAGAGGAGGGCAGCGCTAGCCTAGGTTCAGAAGAGAATTGTTCACACTTGTTTTGTTCTTTTTTTGAAAAACTAGGTTAAGTGACTTACCCAGGGTTATATGGCTAGCAAGTGTCTGAGACCAGATTATGAGTCTTCCTGAACTCCAGGCTCAATAGTCCAGCCACTGTACCCAGCTGTCCCTAGGGGAGAAGAATTAAGTAATTAGTAGTCTTTATGGGAACAGAGTCCATGTATCCATTGACTCATAGAATGCTAGAGTTGGAAGTGACTTTAAGAATCATCCATTCCCTAGTAGGGGGTCTTGCATATAGTAAGTGCTTAATAAATAATAATTCACATCTACATAATACTTCAAAGTTTACTAAAAAAATTGTATCTTGATGAAACAACATTTACTGTGTCTATATGTACTAGGCATTATGCTAAATGCTGGGGTTTCAAAAAGAAACAAAAGACAATCCCTGCCCTCAAGGAGTTTACAACCTAATGGTGGAGATAACATTCAAATAAATATATACAAAACCAGCTATGTATAGGGCAAATAGGATATAATTAACAGAGGAAAGGTGCTATAATTGAAAGGGCTTGAGGATCATCTGATTCTCCTAACTCTACGAGTTTGGTGCTGTTGTGTTTTTTTTTTCTACTTTCTGGAAGAGAAAACTGGGACTAAGTGAAATTAAGCACTTTCCCAGAATCACACAGCTAAAATTGTTTGAGTAAGGATTTGAACTCAGATCTGCCTGGTTCCACATCTATTGCTTTTTCCACTATACCAGAAGTGTCAAACATGAGACCTCCTAGCTGCACTAATGCTTACAACACTCCCAAGTGACCCAAACCAGATTAAAATTCAATTGGGAATTATTTAACAAAACAAATAAAGATACCATAGAATATAGAAAATGTTAATATGTGATTTTATGTAAATATGGACTTGCAGGGATCCTTATATAGGATTTAGTGGCCCCCATTTTTATTTGATTTTGACTGTACTAATCTAGATATAGTGTCATCTTTTAACTCCAAATAGAACATCAATCAGGTAGCATTTATTAAGACCTACTAAGTGCCATGGACTGTGCTGGGTGATAATAATAATAATGATAATAATAATAATAATAATAATGCCTAGCTCTTTTTTAAGACTTGAAAAGTGTTTATATTTTATAACTTATTTGATCCTTATAGTAATCCTGGGAGAAGGGGAAGCTAGTTAAATGGCACAATGGATAGAGCACCATGTCTAGAGCCAGGAGGTCCTGTGTCCAAATTTGGCCTCAGATATGTCCTACCTGTGTAACCCTGGACAAGTCACTTAACCCCCATTGCCTACCTCTTACTGTTCTGCCCAAGAACCAATATTTAGTATTGTACTAAGACAGAAAGTAAGAGTTTACAAAACAACAACTCTGGGAGATAGTTGCTATTGGTTTTTTCCCCATTTACAGTGGAAGAAATTGAGGCAGAAGGATAATAATAAGAAGGCCACATAGATAATAAGTGTCTGAAATTAGATTTGAACTAAACCCAAGCTCTATGCTGAATCCATCATTCCACTTGAAAGTGGGTTCTAAGCCTTGTTAAACTCTCCCCAAAGTGAAAACTGAACTAGCCTTTTGGCAGGGAATAAGAAAAAAAAAAAAAAAACACAGAATGTACCCGTGGAGCAGATGGGCCATCCAAGTCAACTTTATTTACTTTTTTTTTTTTAAACCCTTGTACTTTGGTGTATTGTCTCATAGGTGGAAGATTGGTAAGGGTGGGCAATGGGGGTCAAGTGACTTGCCCAGGGTCACACAGCTGGGAAGTGGCTGAGGCCGGGTTTGAACCTAGGACCTCCTGTCTCTAGGCCTGACTCTCACTCCACTGAGCTACCCAGCTGCCCCCTTTATTTACTTTTTTTAAAACCTTTACCTTCCATCACAATCAATGCTGCATATTAGTTCCAAAGCAGAAATGTGGTAAGGCTAGGCAAGGGACATTAAGTGAATTTTCCAGGATCACACAGTTAGGAAGGATCTGAGGTCAGATTTGAACTCAGGACTTCCCATCTCTAGACCTGGCTCTCAATCCCCTGAGCCACCTAGCTGTCCACCAGACTTCCTAACCTTTGCACTGGATTTGCACTGAGACTCTAAACATTTTCTCTGGTTTTATTCCACCCATGGAATCCTCTCCTTTCTTATTTGCACCTCTTGACTTCCTTCAAGTCCTGGGGAAAATCCCACTTTCTACAATTCTAGTGCCTTTCTTCTGCTGATTATTTCCTATTTATTCTGTACCTCGCTTAACTGTATATAGCTATTGGCATGATGTTTCTCCTGTTGGATAGACTGTGAGTTCCTTGAGAGGAAGGGTTGTCTATGACTTTTCTTTGTATTCCCAGCACTTGGCACATAGTCGACATTATAGAAATATTTATGAACTGATTGAGAGTGAGAGTTGTAAGATTAAAAATTAATATCCAAATACTCCAGTTTTATTAATAGTAACTTGAAGGAAAGGGAAGTAAAGCCTCATTAAAGAAAGAAATTTCCCCACACCGCACACACGGGAGAGGAGAGCACAGAGCTGCCAGAGAAGAAAGCGAGGGTGGGATAACACACAACTGTATACAAACAACATAAGTGCACAACTTGGGGATGAAAAGGAAAGGCATTCTGGGAAATACTGAAGGAATTCTGCAGAACGTAGTCCTGGGGTACAACATTTTAACTACACAGAGTCTTGTTCTATCCAATTTCGAAATCCTTTCTCTGCCCTCGATTTTCATCACTTCGTGGCTGCCTCCTTTGACATCAACCTTCAAAGGTCAAAGAAATGACCTTGAATTTTACAGCCATGGGCACCCAAAACTCATGAATTCACCTTCTTTATTTTTGAAACTGTTTTCATCCCTTGCCACCTCTTGGTATGACAAATTCTCTAAGCAACTCTCAGCAAAGTTGCCATTCCCTTAAACACAAATGTTAGAAAAGAAGGGATGGAAGAAGGAAGCAACAACTGAGATGTGAAGGTGGCTGGAGAGGAGATGAAGCTTTTATCCCAGGAATCTTAATTTGCTTTGCCACCCAGGCTGAGGCTACATGCAGCCAGTTTACTTAATTAAGCAGGAGAGGCATTCGTTGATGTTATATGTAAGTCTGGTTCCTTGCAGTTCTGCAGACACCAAGTGTTTCTGTTGGAGCAAGGAATGATAACTTTGAAAATCTCTTTGGAGACACATCCATGTGAAAGTCAGAGGGATTTATTTATTTTGTGGGTAGGTAATTTATTTATTTATTTGTTTTTAGATGTATTTATTTTTACCGGCTACATGTAATAACACATTTCAACATTTCCATATACAGAGGGATTTATTGAGAGGCAAAAGTTAAGCATTGTGGAAAATATAAGTAAGGTAATAGGGTCACCAGGGATATTATAATAAATTAAGTAGTTTGTGGGAACACACTCTAGTATTTATGAGAGACTGGACCAGGGTGAAGAGACCAGAGTTTACTGGATTTCCACAGGAATGGCAGTTGATCTTAACTGTCACCCAGCTTCCACTAGGCCAGAGTATAGTAACAGGCTAACAAGGTAAAAGGAACTTAACAGCTTTTATTATATTTGACTAAAAGTTGGGAAAGGGATTTCTATACTTAAAATCTAAAGGATAAAAGCACAGGGCAATGGGAGGATTTATTCTACTCTTATCTAAGTGATCTTAACTAACAGGGCCCAAGGAGCTATAAATGGAGTCTCTGCCTCAGACCTGGACCTGCCAGGCTTGAGTACAGCTGGGGCTTTTGTGGCTTTGGGATTCTCACTGCAATCCACTGATGATCTCTGGATGCCAGGAGCTAAAGTTGTCTCAGGTACCAGGTAGAGAGGGTTTTGCTTGAAGCACTGTCCACCAGAACTCAAACTTCACCTTCTTCCTTTGGCACTGTAGATCTTGTCTTTTTTTGCTAGATGCCACACCACACAGGATCCCAGGGAAAATCAGAAAGCAGGGTGTCCTTTGCTCTGAGGTCTCCCAGGCTGGCAACAGTTTTTGCCCACCACTAATGGAGTCCTCACTCAGGGCCAAGTTGCCTCTTCCTGCTCCTTCATTCTAACCTAGAATTCCCAGCTCCAGCTCCTTCCTGCGATGCACTTCCTAATCAATACCTAATCTAATCTTCCTCACAACAGCATGCATGTGGGGCTATGCCCCTCCTAGTAGGAGACACCACCTGCTAAAGGAAACAACCTGCAAATAACTATATCCAAATAAGAAAACAATCAGCAGAAGAAAGGCACTAGAATTAAAGGATATGGGAAAGGCTTTCCATAGAAGGTGGGACTTGAAAGAAGTAAGGGAAGCCAAGAGGTGGAGATAATGTTAACCTTGGAAACACATCTGTCTTAAAGCTGGACGGATTTACTGAGAGAGGAGTTAAGCATGCATGTGGGGCTACGTCTGTCCTAACAGGAGAAATCACCACATGGAAGAAGGGGATGAGAGGCTTGAGCTCATGAACAGCAACAAGAGGGCAGGAGGTCCATGCAGGAGGAGGGATGAGGGACTTCTCACACCTCCCAGAGAGGAACGGGAAGATAAAATGGCCTTAGGTTTCCTTCATTAGAACCTAGTTGGGAATTGTCTGTGCCACCAATTTCATCAGGGCTACCAAGATTTCTGAGGTAGCAGGGATGTGATCCATTTCTTACAAGCATATTCTACGTTATTAATATTTTAAATAGTTGAAGTTAACATAAGTAAGTTTAATATTAGTTGTTGCAAAGCAATGGTCATTTCCATGGTCTTGGATTCCCAGGTGTCAGCCAATATCTAAGGGTTTTAGTGAGCTGGTATTCCAACTTTTGGGGAAATAGGAGTATGCATGTTCTCCCTCGGGGAGTCTGGGGTGCCCATGATTGAGCTGATCCATTGCCCCAGAATTTGGGCTCATTTGGATATAGTTTGAAATAATTCCAAGTCTTCAGCTGTCCCTTTGTTAGAATTCTCCAATATTCCTCCTAACCCTGAGGTATGCTGGTAAAGGTTACCAACACGAGAGTGATATAAGGAAGACAGTATTGAATGGGAAGTCAGGAGGGTTCTAGGCTAGGCTTCTAGGCTGTTTTCTAGCCCTGACTCTGTCCCTAGCTACAATAAGTACATAACTTTAGATAAGTCACTTCATAGGTTTACTAGAATTTAAAGTCGAAAGGGACCATAAGTGGTCATCTAAACCCGAAATTTCATTTTACAAATGAGGAAACTAAGATCTAGAGGGGTGAATTGAATTGCCTGTGGATACATAGGTAAAAGTTTTGGACTTTAAACCCAGTACTTCTGACTCTAAATTCTCATGGCACTATATGCCTTGCTTGAGTTGACCCACTACTTTGGAAACTGGGCACATTTAGGAGTGATCCAAGATGACTTTCTGCCTTCAGCTGTGTCTCTGTTAGAATCCTCTGAGATTCTTCCCACCATTAGGGCATGTCTGATAGGCCTAGCAATATGCCATTGCTATAATATAGCACCATCCACCAGGAGACCTGGGTTTCTGGTTCTGACCCTCCCACTTACTATCTATGTGCCCTTGGGTAAATCAATTTATAGTGACTACTTTTATGGAGTCTTAGTTTCCTCAATTGTTTAAAATCAGGAATTGGGCTTGGTGATTCCTAGAATTCCCTTCTAGCTCTCAAGGTCTAAGTTTATTGTTGTTTTAAAATATTCAAATACAGGGGCAATTGGTAGCTCAGTGGATTGAGATCCGGGACTAGAGATGAGAGGTCCTGGGTTCAAATGTGGCCTCAGACACTTCCTAACTGTGTGACCCTGGACAAGCCACTTAATCTCCATTGCCTAGCCCTTACTGCTGTCTAACTTGGAACCAATACATAGTATTGATTCTAAGAAAGAAGGTAAGGTATTTTTAAATTTTATTTATTGATTTAGAATATTTTTCCATGGTTACATGATTCATGTTCTCTCTTTCCTGTCTTACCTCCCCACTCCTGGAGCTGATAAACAATTCCACTGGGTTTTACATATATTATTTTTCAAAACCTATTTCCATATTATTCATATTTTTAATAGAGTGATCTTTTAAAACAACCCCCCCAATCATATCTCCATCAAACCACATGATAGATCATATGTTTTTCTTCTGCATTTCTACTCCCACTGTTCTTTCTCTGGATGTGGATAGTGTTCTTTCTCATAAGTCCCTCAGAACTGTCCTGGATCATTGCATTGCTATTAATAGCAAAATCTAAGGTAAGGTATTTTTAAAGAATGTCCACGTATGTTTTTAAATGTGTCCAAATTAATTGATTAATTCTTTTAAAGAGCTCCAGGAACTCTCTGATTCTTAGTTGGGGGACCAAAATAGATAACTCAAACAAGGAAGCTTAATCAGCTAGATATATCTTCTGTGCCATTCCTGTGCTGAACATCCTTCTTATATTATGTCTAAATAAATCTCTTTTTTACTAAATAAAAAAAAAGCATGTCAGACTTTTACTGCTTCAAACTCCCATGGGTGGCCCCTGGGTTTTAATGTTCTGAGTGTTGGGGAGCAAATTGCCAGTGAAACAGATAGTGAAACTTATGTTAACAATCTCAGCAGTTACAACACTGAAAAATGACACCTGGATAGAGAAATATTTGCTCAGACTTTTCAGTTTGAGCACCAAAAAGATACTTTCACAATGAAGTCACATTGGAGTACCCAGAATGCACAAGTATGCTGAGCCATTTTTCTTCTTTTCCTTTCAGAGGAGGAAACTAAGAGTTTTAAGGGACTTGCCCAAGTTCACACATGTACTTAAATAGCTGGTCTGTGATTCACTCAGGTTCTCCGATTCTAAATCCACTGCTTTTTTTACTGTGGTGGTAAAATGTTTAATAAACATCTTTCAAAAAAAATAAAATATACGTGATATGCTTGTTAAAAGTTATTCTTAATGTTCATTTAAAACAATTTTGAATTCTGAATGCTCTTCCTTTCCCCTGTCTTTCCCTCATTCATTCAGAAGGCAAGTAACATGACATCAATTATACATGTGAAAATCATGCAAAATATATTGTTAGCCTTGTTGAAAAAAAATTTTAAGTGAAAAAAATTGCACTCAGAGTTCCTCAGTTCTTTTTCTAGAAGGGAGTGTATTTTTCATTATAATCCTTTGGAATTGTCTTGAATTACTGTATTGATGAGAGTATCTATGTCTTTCACAATGACATGATACTTTTTATATATATGTATATATATATATATTTTTAAACCCTTAACTTCTGTGTATTAGTTCCTTGGTGGAAGAGTGGTATGGGTAGGCAATGGGGGTCAAGTGACTTGCCCAAGGTCACACAGCTGGGAAGTGTCTGAGGCCAGATTTGAACCTAGGACCTCCCGTCTCTAGGCCTGGCTCTCAATCCACTGAGCTACCCAGCTGCCCCCATGATACGTTTTTAAATTTAATTTGCATTATTAACATTTTCTTCATCATTTTTTATGCCTTGACAATCAATAAAGCAATTAATCATTCCCTACTGCTTTTGTAGCACTTGCCAATTTCAAAATATAAATGTTCACACAGGAAATTTAACAATTGGCCATGGAGAACCCATTTTAGTTGCCTGAATGATATATCCCTCAACTCCATAGCTATTGGAGAAAGAATTAAAAATTAATTGAAGACTAAATCATTTAACTCTAAAAAAAAACCCAGTAATTTCATTAGAGAAAAAGACAATAATGAGACAATATATCAAAACTTTAGGTATGCAGCCAAAGCAATTCTTTTGGGAAATATCTTTAACTTTCATTAACAGAGAGAAAGAATAGATCAATGAATTGGGCATACAATGAATAAAACCTACAACAACAACAAATTAAAATGCCCCTCTCTCCAATTAAATACTGGATTGGACAGGTAGGTGGCACAGGAGATAGAGTGCGAGACCTGAAGTCAGGAAGACTCAGGTCTTCTTGACTCTAAGTCTAGCTCTTTATGCATTGTAGTACCTCAATTGACCACTTGTTGCTATTCCAACTCAGTATTCCCTTCTTCTACCCATTCTTTTGTATAAGCTACTCTTTATGCTCAAAATAAATTCTTTCTTCATCATCAACTCCAACTTTTGGAATCCTGTGCTTCTTTCAAAGTTCTTCTTAGCTCAGCTGCAGCTTCCTACCATAAACCTTTTTTTTAACTCTTACCATCTGTCTTAGAATCAATACAGGTATTGGTTCCAAGACAGAAAGAGGTGAGGACTAGGCAATTGGAATTAAGTAACTTTCCCAGAGTCATACAGAGAATGAATGACTTATTCTTGATGAACCCATGCTAACTAACTCCTGGTGATTATCTCCAATAATGGTAATCTAAGTGATCATAAACTCTTTGTAAAGATATGTAGAGCTAGGAAGTGTCTGAGGCCAAATTTGAGCCCGGGTCCTCCCAACTCCAAACCTGGCTCTCTGTCCACTGAGACACCTTGTCGACCCTATGTTGATTTTTAAAAAGAATCTCTGTGCCCTGAACAGCTCAATGATGTTGAATAAAAAGGCAATTAACCAAAAGGATAAAAGGGGGGGAGGAAATTTTTTGATGAAAGGAGCCCCAAGCTGGTTTAGGGATGTTTGACCTTTGATTCCTGTAATCAACCTAACTTCCAGGTCACTCATTTAAAAATTGGCATACCTTGATCATTCCTTTGGACCTGTTCAGGTGTAACAGGTAGAAGAAATTTGTGATGGTTAGTTTGAAAGGAAAGGCTCT
Organism: Gracilinanus agilis; assembly: GCF_016433145.1. NCBI lineage: Eukaryota > Metazoa > Chordata > Mammalia > Didelphimorphia > Didelphidae > Gracilinanus > Gracilinanus agilis. The sequence goes on along the minus strand of NC_058130.1, from coordinate 641,349,371 downwards.
ACTATCATTGCGTAAGACATAAGCTGGCTTTCACTTTGGTGAGCAGGTGTGTAGAAGGGAGCCTGAAAGCTTGCTTTTCTTTGCCAGGAAACTATCTGCTAAGAGTCAGCTGGAACATGCATATTTATGGTGGAGTTTGGGGAAAATGGGGCTCAGAGCCTCTTCTACTCTAGTTGGTACTTAGGTAGTATCTTCACATTCTGGGTCCCCCAGAAAAGCAACTTCTATGCTTGGGGATACCAAGGATCAGGATCTATTTAAATCAATTGTTTATGAGTTCCCACTGATATGTCTGCTTTTACCAGTCAGCCAAAAGATATGCCAGTTAAAATTAAAAGGCATTTAATTAAACAATAAAGCAAATAAAATGATAAGAATAGGTCTACCCATTTATACACCCCTGGCATGTTCTCTTCCATGGGCGACTGCACAGTCAGTGGAGGGGGACATAAACCCACAGACACACACATACAAACATAATGGCAGGGATATCATATCATATCATATCATATTATATTATATTGTATCATATCATATCATATCATATTATATATATTTATAGTGGCAGGACACATGCGACTGGGACAACTCAGACCTTTAACACTACAGATCACTGACGTCCTTTTCTCATGTTGTCCTGATACCATTTTGTGTTACTTTTTTCCATTCATTAGATGGATCATCTTAACTGGACACATATGGACACACTGCCTACTGGGCATATCATCACTACTGAAATTTCATCATCGCTGACTATAGTAACTCCATTGAGCAACTGCCAACCTGCTGTCCATTACTATTCCTCAGGGTCTACACTGGACTTTCTGCTCCCTCTACTCTAATCTCCTGAGGGGCAGTGGCTAGGAAGCCTTCATCTGGTTAAGGCAGGCTAAGTCCATACCTACTGCTATGAATCATCATATATTTAAGGGCAACTGGGCCAATTTGGAATTATGGACAAAGGGCTTTAAAAGAATGCATCCCCTTTGACCCAGCAATACCACTACTAGGTCTGTATTCCAAAGAGATTTTAAAAAATGGGAAAGGACTTGCTTGTACAAAAATTAGCTGCTCTTTTTGTGATGGCAAAGAATGGAAACTGTAGGGATTGTCCCTCAATTGGGGAATGGATGAACAAATTGTAGTATGGGATAGTGATGGAATACTACTGTGCTATAAAGAATGGTGAATTGCTTGATTTCTATAAGAACTGGAAAGACCTACGTGAACTGATATGGAGTGAAATGAGCAGAACCAGGAGAACATTGTACACAGTAACTGAAACATTGTGGAATGATTACATGTGATAGACTTTGCTACTAACACCAATGCAACAATCCAGGACAATTCAGAGGGACTTATGACAAAGAATGCTATCCATCTCTAGAGAAAGAACTGTTGAAATAAGAACAAAGAAGAAAATATGTGATTTATCTTTTGTTTATTTGGGTATATGATTTGAGGTTTTGGTTTTAAAATATTATTCACTTACAAAAATGAAATAACATGGAAATATGGTTTGAATGATAATACATGTATAACCAAGTTGAATTGCTTGTCAACTCTGGGAGGAAAGAAGGAAAAGGGGAGGGGGACAACATGAATTATGTAACTTTGGGAAAATTATGTGTAAATTTTTGTTGAAATAAAATAAAGATACAATTTTAAAAATTAAAAAAAAATAAGGGCAGTCAGGCAGTCAGTGCTTCAGGCTAAAAATAAGTCTATTCTATTCTTTTGAATTCCTGTATCTAGTCCAGACTGCTATCTGATTTGGGGCTAGAAATTTCTTGTAACTCTCATTTAACTCCTGCTTGACTTCTTGTGCCCTATTCCAAATCCATTTTGAGGTCCATAAAAAAAATTCACTGGAGCTATCTGGAAGTTTGTACTTCAAAGGCCATCTTCTTGATTAGCATGAAAATGAAGTTGAGGGAAAACAAAAGCTAAAGGAAAATAAACCTATTTACTGTCCATCCTTTTGGTGCACATTCCTACCTTCATTATACCTATCTGCCAACAACAATAACAATAATAATGACTTTATATTTTGTTTAGTGCAAAAGCTTTCTGTCTCTCTTCATCTATGAAACTTGAAAACACTCTATGACAAATGACACGACTATAAGCTCTGAGACAGTAAGGATTGAGTATGATTTATACTTTATATCTAATCCTTTATCCAGCATAGGATTTTGTATATAATGGGTATGTAATATTATTGAATCTCAGAGTTAGAAATAATGTCAAGCTATCTAGTCTAAACCCCTTAACTAATATATCCCCTACAAGCAGTAACTTAGTCTCCTCTTGAACATGCCAAGGCTCTCTTGTATATTGTCTCCTTTATAGAATGCATGCTCCCATATGAAAGCCTGAAGGAAGAGAAGTACCTTCGTTAGGCAGTGTTTTTGTTTCAAATTTGTTTTTATATCACCACTGCCAGCACAGCACCCCATCAATAGTTGGTGCGAATTAATTGATTGATCTTATGAGGTATCTTGTTACATTTTCAGAAAACTCTAATTATTAGGAAATTTTCCTTTTGTAACACAGACATCTGCTGGATCATTTCTTACTATGATAGGTTCAGGGAGGATTGTCTTGGGTAATCATAATTATGGAAGTGACTCAAGCCTCGATGCATTGTGGGAAGATGCCCAATGCATCCTCTATGAAAAGACAAGGCAAGAATTAAAAAATAAAATAGCAAAGCATTTAATTGAGACTTAATAGTAAAGTAAAAAACTGGGGGAGAAATCAAGCAATAAAGCCATTATGTCTGGGTCTCCATATACATAGTTACAGCTTTCCATGAGTCCCTCATTACAAGGACAGTTTCTCAACATCACATGCTCCAAGGTGAGGAAGGGTTATATCCTGGCTTGAACTTTTCTCCCATCCGCTACCAAGAAGAGATATGACTTCCCTAGCTATGACTTACTGCTTCTTAGTTATACTTCTAATTCCCTTGGAGCAGTTGGGGACTCTCCTCCAAGTGGCCAATCTCTTCAGTCTCTGTAAAACAAGCTGCCTGGGTAGAGTCAGTAGAGGTGCCCCTGGATATTACTACTTTTTTGTGAGAAAACCCTCGGTCACCATTCTTTAGGCTATCAATTCACATTCAGCTCTTTTGTTAGTCAAGTCCTTACTGAGAGGATTAATCATACCATCCCTGAAGGGGGTCACTCTGGCACCTCTCATGACTTTGCATTCTTATAACCTCCTTGCAAAAAAAGCATGATAGCTCTTACTTCTGGCTGTTTCAGTATGAATAAATTCATTTTTCTTCTTTCCTGTTCCAGTGTATGATCTACTCCCCATCCTTACCATTATGATCCCTCACCCTCCTGAAAAAACAATATGGCTCCAGATTTCCACTGAGTCTTTCTATGGATAAATTCATACATCTCTTTTCACATTTCCTTTCATCAGTCAAACCATGAGCATTGCCAAAATTAGAAACTTCAATGAGCTTTATTAATTACTTGAGAAGGGGAGGAGGTACAGAACTGGTAAGTTTCATTCTGCATGCTCTAGAAAAAATCATCACCATCTTTAAACTGATGTTGAATAGAAATCTTCATCTTTCAAACTTCTACTTACTCATAATTTTGCTTTCTGAGTCCAAGCAGAACAAGTCCAATCCTTCTTCCTTGTAGTAGTCCCTCAATTATCTGAAAACAATTATTGCATGTCTCTTAAATCCCTTTTGCACTCTGAATATTTCCAGTTCTCTTAATTGATCCTCATGTCATACGTTTTCACATTTTCTCACCACCCTGGTCACCATCTTCTGCACCTACACCAATGTCATTCTTCAAATGCAATAAACCTTGTAAATATTCCATTTGGGGTCTGCTCCAGGTCTGAGCCATCATCTCCCTTGTTCTGTACACAAGTTGTTCTCCAAGGCTGGTCTGGGGTCTCTGACATCTTTTTATGGAATCCTTGAAGTCAAAACTATTTTCTTCATAATAAAAGACATCTAATTTTGAATATGGTAAGATATCCATATATATAGTTCACAATAACAAAAACTCTTTAGCAAGGGTTCTGAGACTCCCAAAATAATTTTTAAGAGTGTAAGAAGGGAGGGGCAGTTAGGTGACTCAGTGAATAGACCACCAGGTCAGGAGTTGGGAGGACCTAGGTTCCAATTGAGCCTTAGGCACCTCCTAGCCATGTGACCTTGGGCAAGTCATTTAACCTTGTTTGCCTAGCCCTAATCCTTCTGTCTTAGAGTTGTGTTACTAAGATGGAAAGTAAGAGTTCCTGAGACCAGAAAGATTGAGAATTGCTGTTGTACATCATACTTCTATTAATGTAATGCAAGAGCAGATAGATAAATTTTTAATGCTGGTGTTTATACTTCTGAAAATAGCAAATGCTACAAATCAGAGCTTGATTTATTGTTTTGTTGATTTTATAGACAAGAAAGTGTTAATACTACAAATTAAGCTTAAAAACATGTCCAGATTTTTTTTGGAGACCTGGTTGTTAAACATTTATGTTATTATGTTATTATATTTTATGTACATAATGTAAATTATTTTGTTAACATAAACGTTAAACATTTAGCAGCACATTTCTGTGAATAGTGCTTTAACATTTGCAAAGTGCTTTATGTATCTAATTTCATCCTCACAACAAACTTAAATAGCAGTTGCTACTTTATCCCCATTTTACAGAGGAGAAAACAGGCTGAAAAAAATTAAGTAACTTGCTTGCCCAAGATCACACAATAGTGTGATAATAATAATAATAGTGTGATAATAATAATAGTGACTAAGGCAGGATCCAAGTCCCAAACCTACTGATTCCAAGTCCATCTGAGAGGTGGAAGAGAGAAGATGGACTTTAGACTTTCCTTTAGTTCCATCTTTTAGCAAAGTATCTAATTCTCCATTCAATGCCTATTTTCTGCTTTGGTTCTGAAAGTTTTTTTTCCTATTTATTGTCTTGCAGATTTGTTAGAACAGAAGAGGACATATCCAAATGGATGTTGTCTAAGTGTCTTAGATGCAGGAAAAACCTGTACATCTACTCAGATCTTTGTATAGCCTGGAAGTATTTCATTTGTCTAGCCTCTGTGTAGGGGACTGGGTATTTTTAGCAACACCTGAGCAGAGAGTCTGCTTGGCAACTGCTTTAGCATCTTTCTATCTGGCATCTAAACCAAGTAAGTGTCTCTGCTTGGGAACATCGTCTACTCAAAACCTCCATTATGGTTACCAATAAAGAACTGAGTGGTTCTTTAAGCCCCCTTAAGTGAAAGAGAACTCACCACAAGTTCCTTTAGTGTAATACCAACTTCTCTTTCTTTCGTATATTTTTAAAAACGATGCTGCAGAAATACTTTTTAATAAGTTTAACTAAGTGCGTTTTTAGATGGTCTTTCAGTCATGTCTGACTCTCTGTGGCCCCATTTGGGATTTTCTTGGCAGAGATATTGGAATTCTCGAGGTAATGAACTACTCCAATTCATTTTACAGATAAGGAAACAGAGCAAAACAGGTTTAAGTGACTTGCCCAGGGTCACACAGCTAGTAAATGTCTGAGGTCGAATTTGAACATTGTACTCCATCCTCGATGCCCCAATTAAGTGAATAGTCTTTTCTAAAACTTATGTGGTAGGGGGCAGCTAAGTAGCTCAGTGGATTGAGAGCCAGGCCTAGAGACGGGAGGTCCTAGGTTCAAATCCGGCCTCAGACACTTCCCAGCTGTGTGACCCTGGGCAAGTCACTTGACTCCCATTGCCTACCCTTACCACTCTTCCACCTATAAGTCAATACACAGAAGTTAAGGGTTTAAAATAAAATAAATAAAATAATAAAAAAATAATAAAAAAATAAAACTTATGTGGTATAGGGATGAGTTCCCCAGACTTAGATTTAGGAGAGAAAGGAGGTCAAATCCCACCTCTAATCCTTCTTGAATGAGAGAGACATAACTCATCTCAGTTCTCTTAACATATTCTCAGTTTTCTCATCTCTAAAGTGAGTTCTTGTGAGAATCAAACAAGCTAATGTACATAAAGTGCCTCGAGGTCATGTTGATATTCTTTCCAGATTCAAAAATGAAAATAACACCATACAAAACCATGGCTAGATTATTGTTGTTGTTTTTTAATAGTGATACAAATCAGTGGAATGATTCCCTCAAATTCAATGCTCCAGTGACTGAGCATCCTGACCAGTTTCTCAGGAAAATATCTGTCCTAAGAATGTCTTGCAATAGTCAGACCACATTTCTCCCATAAATACCATATATCTATCATCTCAGAGTTTGGAATAATAATGGCAATAATAATAACTAGAATTTAAATAGTGCCTTAAAGTTCATTAAGTTCTTTACAATTTTTATCTCATTTAATCCTCACAACAACCCTGGGAAGTAGGTGCTCTTATTATCCTCATTTTACACATAAGGAAACTGAAGAAGACAGAGGATAAGAGACTCAACTAGAGTTATGCAGTTAATAAATATCTGGGGTAGGATTTGAGCTCAGATCATCCTGACTACTGAAATGGCACCGTGAATATAGCACTGGGTTTGGAATCAGGAAGGCTCATCTTCATGGATTCAAATCTGGCTTCAGACAGTTACTATATGTGTGACTCTGAGCAAGTCACTTACTCCCATTTATCTCAGTTTCTTCAACTGTGAAATGAGGGGAATAGCCCCTACCTCTCAGAGTTATTGTGAGAACCAGATAAGATAATAATTTTAGTAAGCACTGTATAAATGTTAGCTATTGAGAAGAAGCATAGTGATATGGGAAGGAAACTGGGATTTGGAGTAAGAGAGATTTGGGTTCTAATCCTGCCTTAGACATTTACCAACCATGTGAGTCTAAGAAAATAACTTACTATCTTTATGCTTATAATATCCTCACTTGTAAAATGAGGGGGTTAAATTTTAAGGCTTCTAAGATCCCTTCTTGCTTGAAATCCATGTTCCTATGATCTTTAGAACTCTGCCCCCTTCCCAACCCTCAACCTCTTCTTATTCTCATCATGGAAACGAAGCTGCTTCTTAAGAATGGTGAAAGTTGTGTTTTCCTGTTTCTCAGAAATACAAGGCTCCACCTTCCAACATGAATAAAGTTGCTCCTCACTATATCGCAGTTCACTTATGATGGCTTCGCTGTATTGCAGGGTTTTTATTATCTAATTCTTTATCGTGGAGTTTTTACTATATTGTGGGATTTTGCAGATGAATACTGTGCTGTACACAATGGAAATGCAGTACACCACTACCGCTTACACAAGTTTGCCAATGCGAGATTGTACACGGCATACTATTTGGCTTATGGAATGCAAGGTGACAAACCACAGTGCTATGTTCTGTATCCTGGGTGCTGATTGGCTCAGTGACTGTAGTATGCGTCTATTTGCTCTCCTGCTACTTCATGGATTTTCACCCATCACAGGGAGTCTCTGGATCGTAACTCCCAGGATAGGTGAGGGATCATTGTATTTCTAATTCTTCAGAAGAAAACTGCTCACATGAATCCACCATGAACATGACTCATTTCTTAGGTGTAAGAATCACAATGTGTTAATAATAATAATAATAATAATAATAATAATAAAGCTTCCAAAGTTAGAAAGGAAAGTCATGGGAGCTTGGAATCATCTTATAAAGGAAACAAGATGATGAAGTTGTAATGACAGACTATGGAAGGCTGAGAAACTCAGTCCAAATAAAGTCCCCCTTTGAAGTGAGTGCCTTTCCAGAAGAATGACACAGTAGGAAAGCTAGATTGTGCAGTGGATAAAGCATGAGGTCCAGAGTCAAGAAAACCTGAGTTCAAATCTAGCCTCAGATTTACTAGCTGGGTGACACTAGGCACATTGCTTAACCCTATTTGCCTCAGTTTCCTCATATGTAAAATGAGTTGGAGAAGGAAATGGCAAATCACTCCAGTATCTTTGCTAAGAAAACCTCACATGGGGTCACAGAGAGTTGGACATGGCTGGACATCACATCATTTGTTTCTCTTCTCTTAGCCTCAATTTCTTTCTCTCTAAAATGGAGAAAAGAATATTTGTAGTACCCATCTTGGTTCTCAAGTGAAATGATTTTTGTGAAGTACTTTGCAAACCTCAAAACCTATATAAGTCCTACTTATTATGATTCTTATCTAAATCCAAGCCTTGAATTCAAGTACATTATTGGAAGAGCCATCATGATGTAACCTTCTTCCCATCTTTTCATTTAATTCAATTGTTTGTTTTAAGCATTCATTGTTACTGAATGGACTTACACAATCACTGAAACTTGAAACATCCACCCTCCTGACCAAGGATCCTTCCTCATCCTTACCTCCCAACCAACAAAGATGGAAGAATCCTTTTTAGTTTTTACTTGGAAGAAATGAGGAGTTCATAGGAACATAGATTGAGAGTTCAAAGGAGCCTTAGAGTTAGTCTAGACCTACCCTCTCATTTTATAAATGAGAAAATCAAAGTTTAATAACCCTTATTTTAATAGTAATTTGGTAATAAGTGGAAAATCCCATGATTTGAACCCAGGTTCTTTCGCTCCAGAGACAGAACTCTTTCCATTGAACTGCAGAAGCCAAGAAAAACCACAAATTCTTCCTAGGCAAAGGTGCAAAAACTGCATCTCCTTCCACTTGAAATTTGTACCTTCTATACCGGTTTGCTGGAAACATTGAGCCTTCATTATAAGACATGCAGCTTGAGTTAACACAAAATGTATGCCTGTATGTCATGGAGAGTTTTCTGGCTTTGAAAACATTATTAAATTATTTGTGAATTGGAAGGGACCTCTGGGAATAAAGTAATCCAGCTCATATATGAGATTAACTTCCACTGAGGCCTGAAAAGTGGCCACCTCTCCAACTATTCCATTCCACCTTTATTTATTTTCTTAAGCCCTTACCTTCCATCTTAGAATCAATACCATGTATTGGTTCTAAGGCAGAAGAGTTGTAAGGGCTAGGCAATGGGGGTTAAGTGACTTGCCCAGGGTAACCCAGCTAGGAAGTATCTGAGGTCACATTTGAACCCAGGACCTCCTGTCTCTAGACCTGGCTCTCAATCCACTGAGCCATCCAGTTGACCCCCGCCACTTTTAGATAAATTATCATCAGGGATGTGCAGATAAATGTTTAACAACCAGATCTTTGAAAACTGACATGCTTTTAAGTTTGATTTGCAACATTAACATTCTCTCCATCATTCTTAAGACTAGACAATCAATAATTGCTAATCAATTACTCTGAATAGGAGTTTTCAAAGTGTAAATGCTCATGTTGAAAAATTTAACAATTGGCTTTCATAAGTCCATTACAGTCAGCTCTAATATAGTCCTAGATGTAACCATTGGGAAAATATTTGTTTCCTGTTGTAAATGCTATACAAGTATCCCTTCCATAACATGGGAGTAGGGATGGGTTAGGGATATGGTGCCCTCTGCAATCTGGAAAATCTGTGTAAAACTTTTTGGCCCTCCTTTCATACAAAGAAGTCTGATTTTTTTCTTTTTCCTTTATGGAGAGTTTATAGTACCTTATTGTACAATTTGGATTAAGTATGTAGTCTTTGTGTGTTGTCAGCTGGCTTTTTGCATTTTTTGTGAACTTTATCTTTTTACTTACTTTAACTTTAAAAAAGAAATTGTGTATGTTTATGGTATTAAAAAATAAAATATGTTCATATTACATAGTACTGTACATATATTTTGTGCATTTCTGAGTTTCCAAGCTCTTTCTGTGTCATCTGCTAGCCTTTGGTGACTTCTGCAAAACTCTCCCCAAAATTCTCATTTAATTTCTTATGCAAACCTGCAATATATTGAGATCACAACAGGGAGAGTCACTATGTGGAAGGGATGCCTGTACTAGATTCTTAGCAACTTCCATTCTTGGCTCCTGGTTCTTTCTTCTGAGGAAAATAGGACAATTCTAATTCCCTTCTTCTACTTGTTAGTCTTTTAGATACTTGAAGACCTCTATTATGTGACCCCAGAATCTTCTCTTCTCTAGGCTAAATATCACTAGTTCCTTCAACTAATCTTCAAATAACATGGATTCAAGGTCTTTCACCCTCTAGAAAAGTGATGACAAACCTTTTAGAGACCAAGTGCCCAAACTGCAACCCTCACGTTGCATGTGAGCAGCCCCCCTTATCCCAGACAGGGGAGGGAAGAAGTATTCCCATTGGGCTTTGGGCAAAGGAGCAGGTGATGTGAAAAAAATGTCCTCAGGTGCAGGGGAGACAGGGAGGAGAGCAGCCCCCTCTGGCATGCCTGTCATAGGTTAACCAACATGGATCTAGAACATTTTCCACCTTATCATAAGGACCTTCTTAACCTGTGGTACCCAGAACTAAACAGAGTCCTCCAAATGAGATCTGATGAGAGTCAAGTCCAGTGAGTCCCTTGAGTAATTACATAAATAAAGCTATACCCTTCTTACAAAGTATCTCTTCTTGAAACCCTTACCTCCAGAACCCTAGCTACCTACCTTCCATCTGTGTTCTCATCAACAATGTAGATTGATGTGGCCTGAGTCTGGACTTAAATCTAGCAGTGACCTTAGCACATGGAGGTAGAAATGAACTTTTCCATCTAAAAGCAATTACAGCTTTTGAGCAACTAACTGAGTTAATGGGAGACACAAATCCTTAAAATGGAAGAATATCTCCATGTTTTTTGATTATTTCATTAAAAATTTTGATATGTTTGAGTGGCATTGTGTGGGAGCAAAGCTATTTATAAGGTACTGTTAAGAAATTGCTGCAACATATAATTTGTGTTCCTTGGCTTCTCTCTCTCTCTCTCTCTCTCTCTCTCTCTCTCTCTCTCTCTCTCTCTCTCTTTCTCTCTCTCTCTCTTTCTCTCTCTCATATGGAAGGAAGAAAAGAAGGAAAGAAGGGAGAGAGGGTACAGTCATTTAATGAATATCCTTTCTTCCTTCCTTCCTTCCTTCCTTCTTCCTTCTTTTCTCCTTTCCTTCTTCCACTTGGAAACTTTTCATAAACTTCTTCAGACTTTAAACCTCCTCAGATACTTTGAACAATTCTTTTGAGTGTCTCTAGTCCTCTTATTATCCTACCTGCCCTCTTCTGGACATATACCATCTCTCTGTGCTTTTCCTAATATTTAGTGACTTAAAATGTAGTTTATGACAATAAAAGCAGTAGTTTAGATATGATCGGACCAGATTAGAGTGTAGTGCAAATATTACCTCCCTTGTTCCAGACAGTATGACTCTCTTAATGAAACAGAGGATATTATTAGCATTTTTGGCATCATATTGCTGATTCATATTAAGCTTGCAGACCACTAAAACCTATTTACAGATGTTAAATATTATATTGATATCATTAGTTTTTGCATTACCTTCATTTCCAAATAAATCCTTCTCCCATATTCTATCCAGAGAATCCTTTGTCACAAAGAATAACAAATAAAACATTTTTAAAGAACTTGTTATATATGCTAAGCACTGGGAATACAAAACACAAGCAAAAAGAAAGTCCTTCCCCTCAAGAGCTTACATTTGAATAAGGGAAAATGATATATGAAAAAGAGCTGGAAAATGGGGTGGAGGAGGAAAGGAGGCAGAGAGAAGGTCCTCACATGGGGCAGAGCAAAGACGGGAATTTAGGGTCCCCGGCTTTGGCCCTCCCTCAAAATAGATATTCATGGAGGACCTCCCCAGAGGAAGAAGGGGGTTGCAGAGACAGAAGTAAGAGAATATTCCAGGACAAGGAGATCATAGGGACAGAGACATATTTTGGGGTGGAGAACAAAGGAGGTGAGGGAACTTCCATGGCAGCTGAGGCATGGTAATGAATTCTGGTGAGTCAAAGAGCCTGACGAGGAAAGAGAAAAGAGAAAAAAAACCAATTTGTAAAACTAATCAATGCATGAAGTAAGTCTGACTGTATATACATGTTGCTCTTTCTCTCTAAAGAACTATATTTCTATCTATCTATCTATCTATCTATCTATCTATCTATCTATCTATCTATCTATCTATCTATCTGTGTCTGTATCTACCTATCATCTATCTGTGTCTGTGTGTGTTGTCTATCTGTCTATCTGTCTGTATGTCTTTCTATATCTATCTACCTACATATATAGAGTTATATCTATCATATATTTATATAGAAAATCATTTATCTATCTATAAGTCTGTCTGCCTGTCTATCTATCTATCTATCTATCTATCTATCTATCTATCTATCTATCTATCTGTGTCTGTATCTACCTATCATCTATCTGTGTCTGTGTGTGTTGTCTATCTGTCTATCTGTCTGTATGTCTTTCTATATCTATCTACCTACATATATAGAGTTATATCTATCATATATTTATATAGAAAATCATTTATCTATCTATAAGTCTGTCTGCCTGTCTATCTATCTATCTATCTATCTATCTATCTATCTATCTATCTATCTATCTATCTATCTATTCTATCTTGCTATCTTTCTATTTATCTTTTTATGTCTGTCTATCTATCTTTCTATATGTCTGTCTATCTATCTATCTTTCTTTCTGTATCTCTGTCTATCTATCTATCTGTCTTTCTATATGTCTCTATCTATCTATTGATCTATCTGTCTATCTGTCTGTCTGTCTACCTATTTAGAGCTATATCTAATTATATCAATCTATATAGAGAGAATTATATCTACCATCTATGTATATAGAAAATTATCTATCTATCTATCTATCTATCTGTCTGTCTGTCTGTCTGTCTGTCTGTCAGTCTATATCTGTTGGTCTGTCTGTCTCTTTTTCTCACTCTATTCCTGCAGCCAACCTGATGAGGAGCTTAATGAACTTAGAACTGGGCTAATTCTCAGCCAATGGGCACATAGGTGGTCCTTCACTGGATTTGCGCATGGAGCCTTTCCTGGTTGGAAGGACTGACTAGAGCTTATAGCTGATGCTTCAGGGCAGGGGAGCACCTTTTATGGTATTCTTATCATTAACATCTCAGTAAGAATATGCTTATTGTTTTGCTTTTCAACTATCATAGCTAGTGGGGGGGGGGTGCAGGAGGAGACTTTCAGGAATGAGAGATGCTCATAAAGAAGCATAAAGAAGGGATTTTACAGGGGTCAATTAGGTCACTCACTGGATAGAGAGCCACACCTGGAGATAGGAGGTCCTGGGTTCAAATTTGACCCTCAGACACTTCCTAGCTGTATGACATCGGCAAGTCACAACCCCCATTGCCTAGCCCTTATCACTCTTCTGCCTTGGAACCAATACACAGTATTGATTGTAAGATGGAAGGTAAGGGCTTAAAATAAAGAAAATATATTATAAAAAGGAAGGGAAAAGAGAGATCGTACTTAAATACTGGAACTAAAGTGCTGTCCTAAAGTATGGCTACTTTATGAGACCAATTTAAGAAGCAAAAAAAGAAAAAGAAACTTAGTAAAAAGAAAGATGAGATCAAATTATGAAAGACACAAGGGACTCTCTTAATTATGTGAACAGCTTGATTGCTGAAAGGAGCAGCAAAAAAAAATGTATGACTAAATACTTGAAAAAATCCATGCGTATAAGAGGAATAGGTTTCCTGTTGGTCTTAGAAGATAAACTTATAAGGATGTATAAGACTGAGATAGAAAATGGCCATTCATAGGATTGAGCTGATTGGATGAGTTTGAGAAAAGATAAATGAGTGGAAGTTCAGGGCATCACTGTCCCTTAGGTCCCACTTGCACGTGACATAGCCATACATATACAGGTGTTGCATGTATGTTACTAAATGCATATACATATATACAGAGGTACTTATATCTATGTGTTTTTATGAAAATATGCTATAATGTATATGTATGTCTATAGTATTTGTGTTTGTTATATGTATATATTTATATCTATGTCGATATATCATCTACCTCTTTTATATGTATATCTATATTATACACATGTGTTTATACTATATGTTTACATAGATATATTTATGTAAAGATACCTGTGTCTATCAATACATAGATATACACACTTATATTTATATACATGCAGGTGTGTGTCTGTACACAGATATATTTCTATATCCATGCATATCTACACACATATTATATATATATACACATATATATACACACACATATATATATTTAAATATATATATATATATATCAAGAACCTACCCTGATGCCACAGTTTGCTAAAGGCAGCTAGGCGGCAGAACACTGGACCTGGAGTCAGGAAGACCTGAATTCAAATCAGGTTATGAGACCCTATCAAAGGGGAGGTCAGAGAGGGATCTGAGCTAACTTCTATGGATCCTAGACAAGGGTTTACACGCCATTAGTAGGGTTTGCTTTGTTAGCTAGTATATCCTCAAGGACCCAAACACTCTGAAGATGAAACAAGTTGCAGTTTTTTTATATTGATACCCAATATTCTTGAATACAATTGAGGAGTTCTCAATTTCTTCATTTTGGGGCTTTCCTTCCCAAACATAGATTGTGGTATTTCTGATACTTTGTGGGCAAGTCACTTAGCTTCTGGCTGCCTCAGTTTCTTTAACTGTAAAATGAGAATAATAATGGCACCTACCTCCCAGAGTTGTGAAGATTAAATGAAATTATATTTATGAATAGCTTGGCACATAATAGGCTCTTAATAAATGCTGATTTCTTTGCAACCTGTGCATGTGGCCTTGGGTTCTAGAAGATTCTTCCAGCAGAGCTCTGGAAGGTCCTAAAAAGGTGGAAAGTCCCCTGGATGTGGGCCTGATGATGGGAATTATGTGTGTCATTAAAGGAAAAGCCTCTGCCAAGAGAGCTTCCTAGAGACGCTTATTGGCAGAACTCTCCAAGATACCTCATAGATGGCACAGTGTATAGAATTCGGGACTTAGAATCAGGAAGACCCGAGTTAAAGATCTGGCCTCAGACAATGTCACAGTGTGACACTGAGCAAGTCACTTCATTGCTGCCTGCCTCAGTTTTCTCATCTGTCAAATGGTCATAATAATGGCACCTACTCCTGAGGGTTGTGGTGAGGATCAAATGAGATAACATTAAAAAGCATGTACCATCGCATCTAATAGGTGCATAATAAATAATTGGTGCTAATATACTTTCCTATTTTTTCCAGATTACATGTGGATAAAGTTTTAATAACTGCTTTCTGACATTGTGTAATCCATGTTCTCCCCCCTCCATTCTTCTCCCCTTCCTGAGACAGCAGATATGATTTGTATATGTGCAATACATATTTCCGTGTTTATCATGTTGTGAAAGAATACACATATATATGGCTTACACTAGAGAAAAATTCATGGAGGAAATAAAGCAAAGACGGGCATGCTTCAATCTGCATTCAGACTCCCATGTGCCTTTTAAGGCTAGCCTCATAGGAGCGTATAAAAACCCAATACAAATGATTGCATGTTCTCAGTTGCAAAATGAGCATCTTGAACTAGATGGCTTTTAGGTTCCTTCCAGCTTTAAATCTATGAAATGGTAGCAGAGATGAGAACAATAACAATGCTGATCCCCAGCACTCCAGTGGTATTGTCTTAAAAAAAATCCCCAACCTTCTTAGAATTGACACTAAGTACTGGTTCCAAGGCAGAAGAGTGGTAAGGGCTAGACACTGGGGGTCAAGTGATTTGCCCAGAGTGGCACAGCTGGAAAGTGTCTGAGGCCAGATTTGAACCCAAGACCCCCGTCTCTAGGCCTGACTCTCAATCCACTGAACTACCCAGCTGCTCACACCACGAATTAGTTTTAAGTGAGGCAGAGTTCCACGAAGTCATCAGTCTTACTCTGTCTTCCAGAGTCATCAAAGTCCAGTGGCAAGAAAAAAGTCAGGATGACTAGTGATGGCTTGGGATGCAGTGGATGATCCTGGCTTCTTTGATGTCTAACCTACCTCTTTCTAAGCACCCCATAGCACCTGCTTCAGCTGCCTTCATGGCTATTACAACTAATTATTCTCATCTGCCATTCACGTGGCCAGACAACCCCGTAACTCACCAAAGGATCTGAGGTCTGTAAGCTACCCTCCGCCTGGTTTAGCCTGCCTGCCAAGAGACAGTTGGCTGCCATGTAGCCACTGCAATGCTTCAGTTTCTTGGAGCCATCAGTGAGAACCGGGTGGCAGGTTGACCACAAAGGAGGAAAACAGCCCTGGAAAGGGCCAGGGAAGCCCTCACACCAGAAATGCTAGCCTTCCCTGAATATCTCTTATACCCTAACTTGCAGTAGACTCCAAGTCAGAAGAACCTGGTATTAAAAATCCTTCCTTGACAGATTACCTAGATGACAGTAGCAAGTATCCGAACTTCTTTGAGCTTCCATTTCCTCTCCTCCAAAATGGGGCTGGGAGAGGGCACTGATGGCCTGTAAGGTTTTACCTCTATAACTCTTATCCTAAGACTGTTTTCTTTTGAGTGGGTTAAATATTTCTTTTCTTGGTCTATCTCTATTATCTTTTGTAGTTATTGTTGATTATTCAACCGTTCCAGAGAGACATTTCAAGGATACCCAGGACCCCGTTGAGATTTTTCACCATTGAAAATTGCTTTTACTGAGAGATTTTAAAGAGATTTGGGAAGGGATCACATCTGTGACCAATGGACCAAGGGACCTTTCCAGCTGACCTTCTTTTACTATCTTCATAGTATAAAGAGAAGAGAATTATCTCCCCAATGAGTTTATCATAAAAATTGCAGACAGACCAAAATGGTTCAGCTATGCTTTGCTTTTCTGAGATAATGGAAGAAAAAAGCTTAGCTAAAATAACTTTCTGTTTACCTCAAAATGTTCCTTAAATGGAACTCGGAGAACAGTGTTGCTTCACTGGCCATCTGCCTCAGGTTTGCTGAAACAAATGTGTGGGAAAAAAAAGGTTGAATCTTAAAGCTTAACTATGAAAGGCTGGTGTGGAAATTGAGCCTGGTGCCTTTGATTCACTCTTTCATTCCACAGTGAGAGGAAGTATGGGAAAATTAAAAGAATTAGGTTCAACAATTTCCAATCAGTATGATTGTGGCCAACAATTAACCAACACAGCTAGTGTTTATAAAGGAGAGAGTACAAGATCTATAGTCAAGAAGACCCAAGTTCAAATCTTGATTCAGTCTGTGTGACTGAGGGCAAGTCACTAAACTCCTTTTGGACTCAGTTTCTTCATCTGTAAATGAGATATTATTAGCATCTACCTCACCATCTGGTGGTGAGGATAAAATAAGATAATACATGTAAAGAGCTTTGTGGACTTTAAAGCACTATATACATAATGGTTAATAGCCTTTCCTAGCTTTCTTCTCCTCATCTATAAAAAAGGACAATAATAGTTACATTACTGACTTAATGGGTACTTGTGAGGAAAACATTGTGACTCTGAAAATCTCTGTAGATGTGAAAGTTTTTTGAGGGGAAAAAAGAGATACTTAGCACCTTTTAAAGATAAGTTATTTAGGACCTCTTGGTCATCTGGTTTTGGAAGAAATAGGAGCTGATAATTTCTAACCTTGTAAAACATTATTTTTCATACTCCTCTAAGGAAATGTGTGTTGTGGAAAGCTAGAGTTGGAATGCTAAGACAACTAGTGCTTTTGGGATGAGTCTCCACTTAAGGAAGGGTGAAAAGAACTAGGGAGTCATGACAAGAAGAGGAAGGCATTAAAAGATGGGTCCTGTAAATTTAAAATATAGGACCCCAGAGAGCAAAAGGAAAAGGCTAATGCTTGGATTCCAATGCTAGAAAAAAAAGCAGTAGACTCATTCTCCAGAGAAAATTAGGAAAACTAAGAAACACTGGAAAATCTGAAGTGGTTGACTATAGTAATATAGTAATATAGCCAAGCATTACTATAACAAAGTAATGGAAATTCAATTCAATATAATCCAATGAGCATTAATTAAGTGACTACTGTGTCCTACGGCTGCATGACATTATTCCTAATCTGATGAATACAATGAGTAGGATACAATACAGTGGAACTTCGAAAGAGTTGCCTTACAAACAGACTGATAGATGAGCATTTCCTTTCCTCTGGCCCCCTTTTTAAAAAGTTTGCCCATCACTGGTCTAACCAGTCTTTCTCAATAGAGGCTTGTGAAGAATGAATTCTTGAATTGCAAATTCTAATATTATTCCTATTTATATGTAATAAACCATTTATGAAAAAATAATTCTTTTTGGTGTCAAGCTTTCTCCTTGACCTTGTTTTAAATGCATTGATACATGAAGGATGACTATAGAAAGGACTATGAGGACCTTAAAGCCTTTATAATTGCTAACTATTATTAGAGAGAGATCCACATACCAACTATGGTTTTTCCCATTATCATATCAATGCTCGATTCTTACAATATCAACACAATAAATCCTGCTTCAAGTGGTCACCTCTATCACCAGTGGGAGTTAGAGACTCAAGAATTAACAAAAAACCCACTCTAAAGCCTTTTTAAATGCAAGCATGTAGAAATTGGTGACTCCCCCTTCCCCAATTCAATGTTAATGAAATGAGATATAATATCTCTTCTTGAATGGCATTACTATATAGAATAAAAACTCAAATACATCTTTTGAGGCTGAAGAAATGTGAAGAAAAGATTTACTATGTTAAAGCTGAGCACTTGCCTTCTGAAAAGTGATTCATATATGAGAGGTATTTTACAGGTAGAGTCAACAAGATGGCAACTAGTGAATTGATCCAACCATTCTGGATGGCAATTTGAAATTATGCTCTAAAGGCTTTAAGAGACTGCCTGCCCTTTGATCCAGCCATACCACTTCTGGGTTTATACTCCAAAAATATAATAAGGAAAAAGACTTGTACAAAAAATATTTATAGCCACACTCTTTGTGGTGGCAAAAAATTGGAAAATGAGGGGATGCCCTTTGATTGGGGAATGGCTGAACAAATTGTGGTGTCTGTTGGTGATGGAATACTATTGTGCTCAAAGGAATAATGAACTGGAGGAATTCCATGTGAACTGAAATGACCTCCAGGAATTGATGCAGAGCGAAAGGAGCAGATCCAGGAGAACATTGTACACAGAGACTGATACACTGTGGTACAATCAAACATAATGGACTTCTCTACTAGCAGCAATGCAAGGATCCAGAGCAAGGCTGAGGGACCTATGAAAAAGAACGCTACCCACATTCAGAGAAAGAACTGCTGGAGTAAAAGCGCAGAAGAAATATATATGCTCGATCACGTGGTTCAAATGGGGATATAGACTCTAAGCAATCACCCTAATGCAAATATTAATAATATGGAAATAGGTCTTTATCAATGACATATGTAAAACCCAGTAGAATTACTCATTGGCTACAGGGGTGGGGGGTGAAGGGGATAGAGGAGGGGGAGGAGAGAACATGAATCATGTAACCATGGAAAAATATTCTAAAAATTAATAAAATTTTTCAACTAAAAAAATCTAATTAGGAGAACAAAGTAGTTTTAAAGAACACATATATGCAATGTTTCCTGACAATAACAAATCAAATACCTACATTAAAGCAAGTTGAGGTAAAGCTATAATTTGAAAATGTTAGCAATTACCTTGTATTACTGTATGTACTCCAAAGTAACAAATGACAAAATAAAAATTTCACAATTTAAACAAAAAAACCCAACAATAACAAAAAAACAACATGGCAACTAACTGGATGGGGTGGTGCAATAAGGAGAGGAAACAGTCAAAAGGAATGGTGAGCTTATGAATCCGGGTAACCAGAGAATGGAGGTTCCTTTGAAAGAAATAAAAAAGTTGGGAAGATAAAAAGAGAAATAAGTCTTGGGTAAAAGATACTGAATTCATTTAGATGTGTTGAGTTTGAGATGTCTCTTTAAAAGAGAAAGAGAGGCAAAGACAGAGACAGAGAGACAGAGAGAATCCCCAGTTTTTGATGTCTAATGGGATGATACGGGGCTAAAGCTAAGGAGAAAGATTTGAGATAGACTGATAGATTTAGGAGTCATCTGCTGAGATGATTGAATTCATCAGGAAATGGGGCTTGAAATCACCAAAAGAAAAGATGCAGAGAGAGAGGAGACATGAAGGGTCCAAGGGAAACTTTTGAATTCGGTCAATTTCCTGGAGTTTGTGGTGAAAAGATTAAACCTATAGCATTTTTTAAACCCTTACCTTCCATCTTAGAATCTATATTCTATATTGGTTCCAAGACAGAAGAGCAGTAAGGGTTAGGCAATGAGGGTTGTGACTTGCTTGGCGTCACACCATGAGGAAGGGTCTGAAACCAGATTTGAACCTAGGACTTCCCATCTCTAGATCTGGCTCTCTATCCACTGAGTCACACAGAGCTGCCCACAAACCTATATCATTTTTGACTATGAATTTTAAATGGGTGGGCTTCCAAGAATGTGTCTCTACTTCACTGATAGTTACAGAGTGCTGGTAATTCCAATACTCTGTCCTTTTAGTATCAGACTTCAGAAAATTGCTCAGTCACAGAAATATAATATTGTGCATAATCTAAGAAGGAATGAGGAACCTCAGGTATATCAAATTTCGAGGCAGCATTAGTAGTGGAAAGACAGAAGACCCAGGTTCAAATAGCAGCTCTTCTAAATATTATGTGTATGACCAGGCAAGTCATCTAACCTCTTTTGGCCTCATTTTCTTCACCTGCACAATGTAGGAGTTGGACTAAATAATCTCTATGATTCCTTTAGATAAAAATCTATAATCCTTAATCCAATCATTCATTGTAGTTCCCTGTATAACCCTTGTGCACTGAACGTTGGTGATTAGGGATCCTTCTTTTTCCTGAGGTAATCAGGGGCTGTATAATAATATCTATAATAGTAGAGTAGAATATTAAAAGGGGCTACAAACAAATCCCCTTTTAGATACAAGAGTACAAATTTAGAACTAGAAGGAGTCTTTAAGTTCACCTAGTCCAACTCCTTCATTTTACAGACGAGGGAACCGAGGTTCAGAGAGTTTACATGAATTAACCAATGGTAAAGCAGTGGTAAATGACAGAGGCAGAATTTGAACCCAGGTCCTCTAGACTCCAAATCCATCACTATTTTCATTTTCTGTTGTTCAGTCATTTTCATTATATCTGACTCTTTGGGACTCCATTTGGGATTTTCCTGAGTGGTTTGCCATTTTCTTCTCATTTTACAGAAGATACTGAGTGGAGTGACTTGCCCAGGGTCACACAGCTAGGAAGACTCTGAGACTGCTGTGAACTCACGTCTTAATCACTCCAGGCCTGGTACTCTGTCCATTTCACCACCTAGCTGCCCTTATCTCAGTTATGTCCATAATAAGTGGCAGGTCAACAGATTACTTCTGACTACACTTTTGATGAGCTGCATGGAATCTTGCTGAGATCATCTCTTTAACTCCATTTCCTAGAGGAGGAAATAAATTCAGAGAGGTGAAATGATTTTGCTTCTTAAGACCACACAGGGAGTGTTTGAGGCAAGATTTGAACTCAGTTCTTTTTAGAAAAAAATTTATTTTTGTTATCATGCAAAATATTTCCGTGTTGGTCATTATGGTAAGAGCACATTCCTACAAAACCAAAACCCCCAAATAAAACCATAAATACACTGACGTGAAAGATAGCATGCTTTGATCCACATCCATCCAGTTCCAACAGTTCTTCCTCCGGAGGTGGATAGCCTTCCCTATCATAAATCTTTCAGGATTATCCCAATCATTACATTGCTGAGAGTAGCCAAGTTTTCAAAGATAATCATCATACAATATTGCTATTACCATGTACAGTGTTCTCCCATGAACCAGTTTCGTCTTGATGTTAAATAGAGCAACTTGTTCCATCATGGACACTGCTTCTTTTAGTGTAACCACAAATATACAGTTACTACAGAAACAAGGATGCAGATAGGAGTAATTTTTAAAATATCACACACATATTTAATACCAAATTCATGAATTCAGTCTATAAAAACGGAAGGGCAGGAATAAACTCTTGTTCAGCCATTTCAGTCATGTCCAATTCCTTATGACCTCATTTGGAGTTTTCTTGGCAAAAATACTGTAGAGATTTGCCATATACTTCTCCAACTTATTTTACAGATGAGGAAACTGAGGCAAATAGGCTAGTGACTTTAGTGACTTGCCTAAAGTCGCACATCTAGTGTCTGAAGCCAGATTTGAATTTAGGAAGATGAGTCTTCCTGATTCCAGGCCTGACACTCTATCCACTGCTCCACCTAGCTGCTGCTCAAGAATAACTTTAAAAGTAATTTTTAAAAATCAAATAAAAATTAACAAAAATTTTAAACTTAAAAAAATATTTTTAAAAAAATGTCTATATCTTAGGAGAAAGCTCCCAAAATGGAGGGAAGAGGTAAGCAGTTCTATGAGCTTTGCTAAGTGCTTTACAAATATTGTCTCATTTGATCCTTCTAATGATCCTGCCAGGTAGGTGGCATTATTATTGCCATTTTACAGCTGATGAAATTGAGACAAATAGAGGTTAAGTGACTGGCCCATGGTGACACAGCTAGTGTCTAAAGCTGGATTTGCACTCAGGATTTCCTGACTCCAGGTTTAGTTATTGTACCACCTAGCTACATGGGATTGCATGAGAAGGGAGTTAGACTTGGTATTAGAATAAATATGTACTTCATTACACTTGCCATTCTTTATAAACCCAGCTTGGTCCTTCTCCAGTGTCTTTTCTCTGAGTTGTAGCAGATCTTAATGGCCAGATTTCATTTAGAATCCATCAAAGAATGAGATTATTGCTCCATCTTGGGGAGAAACCTCTTAATTTTGAATATCTTATGGGAAGAAATGATGAAAAGACGATGGCTAACTTCCACCATGATGCCTGGATGGGCAGGGGGGAAAGTCCCTTTGTGATTAACACTGATATAGACAACTCCCAGGGAGGAGCCTCCATCTATCAATAAGACAAGCACCTTTTCTTACAGTGGTCTAGTCTCCACCCCAGAGCACTCAGAGGTTAATCGATTTAGCTTTCTCAGTCAATAAATATTTATTAAGCACCTAGTATAAGCCAGGCACTAGGCTAAGTCTTCCTAGGCTAGAGCAGTGGGGGAGAAGGGAGTCCCCTCCTTAAATGGAGATTTGGAATTCATGGCTCCCCCCTCCCATTAGAGAGGCAGAAGGTAGTGATGAGGAAGAGTACCAAAGCTGATAAGATCTTCCAGGATGAGGAGGTTATCCCAATAGTGAAGCTTTGGAGCATGGTGGAGAAAGTAATCAGTACATGTGTCAAAGGTGACACTTGCACTCAGTTTAGAACCCAACTCTCCATCCTCTGTGCCAATGTTGCCTCTCACAACAAAGAATAACAAAGAGAAAATCAATCAATTAATTGGTAAACATTTATTAAGCACCTACTATGTGCTGGGCCTTGTGCTAAATGCTAGAGATACAAAAAAAAAGAGGCAAAAGATATTCTTGCCCTCAAAGAGCTTGCAATCTAATGCAGCGATGGCAAACCTTTTAGAGACCAAGTGCCCAAACTGCAACCTCCACACTGCATGTGAGACCCCTTCTCCCCCACACCCCTACCATACCTCAGTCAGGGAAGGGAGGAAGCTCTCCTATTGGGCTGTTGGGAAGAGGGACCAGTGATGGGAGAAACATCCTCAAGCTCATGGAGAGGGGGAAGTGAGCATCCCCCTCTGGCACGTGTAAACAAATACAGCCAGCTCTCCTTTAATGTAAGTGGACCATTCTTACAGAGCTTTCTCTCCCCTCTTGGGATTTCACATGATCCTGTCCTCTCATTGGCTCCTTGACCAGCACCCAGAGTGCTTTAGTGTCTCCCTACTTCCCCCTCTCCTCTAGCAACTGGGAACCAGAGCCAGAGTAGGCTCTTGTCAGCTGCAGAATTTGCTTGATGAGAATTTCTGTCAAACAAGATTAGTCAATATATACAAAGCAAGAAATATACAGGGAAAATAGGAAATCATTAAAACAGTGAAGAGACTATAATTAAGAGAGATTGGAGAAGGCTTCCTGTTGAAGATGTAATTTTTATTTGGGACTTAAAAGGAGCCAGGGAGGCTAATAGTATTCCATGCATGGTGGACAGCCAGAAAGAATGCCCAGAGCCAAGAGGAGTATCTTATTAGTGGAACAACCAGGTCAGTGTCACTAAAGAGAAGAGTATATGTTGGGGGCTAAGGGGTAAGATTGAGGGCAGCTAGATGTTTCAGTGGAGAGAGTTTCTGGGTTTGGAGTCAGAAAGTCCTCAGTTCAAATCCAGCCTCGGTTACTAGTTGTGTGACCCTGGGCATGTCACTTAATCCAGCTTGTGTCAAAAAAAAAATGATAAGATTGGAAAGGTAGGAGATAGCTAGATCATGAAGGACTTTGAATGCCAACTGAGCATTTTGCATTTGCTTCTAGAGGCAACAGGAAGGTACTTTTGAATTTATTGAGAAAGTTTATTTTGGCATTAATTAAGAAAATGAAACAAAACGAAACATTATTTTCAGCATTTTTCTTAAGAGCACTTTCTGTTTCTTGGACACTCCATTTATTGCCCATTCTTCCCCAGCCTGGAGTCTTTTCTCCACCATGTTCCTAATGGCCTGTGCAGGATTCACATTTGACTCAACCCTTCAATTTATGAAAAGAGCATGAAGCAAGGCCATTATTGAAATTAGAGCAAATTATGGTCCTTCATAACAAAACAACACACTTGGAAGTGAGAGTTCCAGGTTGGACTTTTCTAGGACAGCCCTTGCCTCTCTTTTTCTTCTCTCTTTCCCTTCCCCCCATGATGGGCTAAGATTGTGCCTGGCCCACAGAAGGAAGGTGGGGAGGGTCAGAGCCATGGTTTGGTGACCCAAGGAGGCCACCTGCCTTAGAAACAGGATTAAGTAAATAACCAAACTAAACAAACAGTTGGGCTTTAGTGTTCTAATTCAGTTTGTACAGCGGTTAAACCTTATGGGCTGAGCAGGACTGAAAGCCTGCAAACATCCTCTATTAAATCTGAGCCAACCTCCTGGGGCAAATGTCTTTGTTTACTTTTGGTCTTTTAGTGCACAAGACTGCTCCATTATGGTCTCCAGCTAACCGGGGTGTGGTCTGTCTGCAGGAACAACCGCAGTGACCCCAACCCTGAGGAGGCTGTGGGTAGAGCCCCCCAGAATGGGGATTGGCCTCCTCAAGTCTCTCCCCTGTGTTTAAAGTGGATCCTGTTCAGCCCAGGCAGAAACACTGAATTAAGGGACAAGGCTGGATCAGAGGAAGCTAGGTGACTGTGGGAGGAAGGAGTTTGGGATTATGTTCTGATATTCTTCAACTAAGATTAGGAGAAGGCTTGAGGGAAAAATTATGGTTAGAAGGAAATGTGTGCCAGGTTTAGAGTCAAAGGAATTCAGTTCATATCTTAGCTCTGTATCTCACTATATGATCTTAAGTAAGTCATTTAGGGTGACTTGTTGGCACAGTGGATAAAGCTCTGAGCCTAGAATCAGGAAGACTCATTTTCCTGAGTTCAAATCCAGCCTCAGACACTTACTAGTTGTGCGACCCTAAGCAAGTCATGATGTAAGCCTGTTTGTCTCAGTTTTCTATCCTGTAAAATGAGCTGGAGAAGGAAATGGCAAACTATTCCAGTATCTTTGCCAAGGAAATCCCAAATGAGATCATGAAGAGTTGGACATGACTGATAAATGACCAAACAAAACAAAAAGTCATTTAGGCTTTTTTGCATCCAAACCTCCTCAAATTACAGATGAGCACTAGATGACCATTTTATAGATGAACTAGAAAAGTCACTAATTTTACTTAACCTTTGACCTACCCAACAATTCCCCCAAGACCAAAGATGTGATCAGTAAACATTTATTAAGTACTTACTAAATAGGGGGCACAGAGCTAATTTCTAAGGATATAAAGACAAAGGAGAAGCAGTCCCCTCTACCCTCTGGGAGCTCATATTCTAGTGGGGAAAGTAACATGGACATAATAGGTATGCACAAGGCATATATGGGCCATAAATAAAATAATCAATAAATAATAAATCAAGTAATCTGGGAGGGAAAAGTAATAGTACATGGGGGACCATTATAGGCTTCCAAGGGCAGCTAGAGCTTGAACTGAAACTAGAAATTTCAGGAAGTTCAGATGTGGAGTGAGAGCATTCCATTCTTGGGGGGAAGGATTATACAAAAGCCTGGAGTGTCACTTGTAAGAAAGGGCAAGAAGGCAAATAGGGTGAGACAAAAGGAAGCAAGGAAGAAAGTAATTTGTAAGTAGACTGGAAAGATAAGAAGAGATCAGGTTGTGAAGAACTTTAAATGTGAAAGAGACAATATCAAGATGACATTTGAGGGGGCAGCTAGGTGGCTCAGTGGATTGAGAGCCACATCTAGATGGGAGGTCCTGGATTCAAATTTGACCTCAGATATTCCCAACTGTGTGACTCCAGGCAAATCCCTTAATCCCTACTGTTTAATGCTTACTACTCCTCTGTCTTGGAACCAATACACAGTATTAATTCTAAGAAGGAAGATAGAGGCTTTTTTTTTCTTTATTTAAAATTGATATTTGAGGGATTCACCAGAGTTTATTGAGTAGCTCAAAGTCCCATGTTCTATCCACTCTAGACCTTGCTACTCCAATGGAATGACTGTGATGTTTTAAAAAAGAGCATCAATAAAAATTTTAAAACTAAAATATAATCAGGAAATTGGATTAGATTATCTCTAAAATCCTTTCTAGCTCTAAATCTATGATTCCAAGATGATTCTGCTCAAATATAAATGATTGTGACCTCTGAATTTGTACATAACAAAGACCTATTTTGGCAACAGGAAGCATTCCAGGAACCGGGGAGACTAGAATTAGAAAGGATTTAGTACATGTCTTATGATATTAAATTAAAACAAATTTGGATACTTTTCATCACATTGTTTCTTTCAGAGATCTATTATAGTATGTACAGCATAAATCTTTTCATATTTACAAAATTCTTTGGGAGAGAGGACAAGGTCTCAAAATAGCCTTCCAGACAATTTGTCTCCTCCATAAAATGAGGAAGGGAAATGGAAGAAACTGGGAATTGCCCAATTATACTCAGTCATAGGACTGAGTTCAGCAATATTTTGAAGTAGATCATATTTCTGTGTAAAGCATCCACACAGGAAGAATCAAATGGATGAAGAATGTCAATTATCCAAATTAGTTAGTATATCAATATATGAACATGTAGGACCAGCATGATGATGAATGGTGAAGGGTGACTTGAGTCTAGGACTGAATTGGAAAAGAGTTGATTGGATCATATTTGGGAATTTGCACAGGCGTTTTCTTTTTTTATGATGTTTAATAATATTTTATTTTTCCTCAATTACATATGAAAATAATTTTCAATATTCATTTAAAGTTTTTTTTATTTCCAAATTCTCTCCCTCCTTCCCATCCTTCCTCTCTCACTTCTTTCCACACCCCTCCCCTTCCTCAGATGCTAAGCAATCTGATTTGGGAAATGGCTAAGCAGATAGATTTTATGTGTTACATTAGATTTTCAAGCTGCTTCCTGGCAAAAAAGCTCATCTTCTTAACACTACTATTCTCCAATAATGCCTTATAGTCACACATGATAGAACATTATATTCTCTGAAGAATCATAATTGTGGGGGATTCATTAGTCCATGAAGAGATACATGTTGGGTGAAAGTAGATTGTAGTATGTTACTAATGAAGACTTGTAAGGAGTATTGTCAAAGAAATCTTTAAGGAAACATACAACTAGAAAAGGGGGTAGGCCAGTTATATACCAAGATCATAAGATAACAGATAGACAAATGAAGGGCTACACTGTTAAAGTGCTAAAGGATTTGGAGGAAGACCTATTATTCTTTAAATAGATCCTCTATGGACAAGAAAGGACATGGACAAGAATGCCACTGGCTTTCCTACAGATGGGTTATGAACTACATCACTAAAGAAAGTACCCACACTTTTGAGAGATGGATTATCAGTTTATATACGTGAGTGAAAATACAAATAAATGCATATTATATACATATTTTCCCACAGAAACTTGATTTTCTAAATTGTGTCTTCTCCTCCTCATCCATGTCCTCCTCTTCATCCTTGTCCTTGTCCTTGTCATTGTCGTTATCGTTGACCTCGTCCTTCTTCTCCTCCTCTTCTTTGTGAACCACCTTCTAACCCTGGAGATGGTTGTGCCCTAGAGTTCCTTTCTTCAATCTAGGGACTCTCTGTCCAAGTCACATTTTCAGAAAGATATCCTAGCCATGTTCTGCTTCCTTTAGAACTCCACACTCTGGGCTTCTTCTCTTCTTTGCTAGCTAAGTTGCTTCCTTAAAGCTGTTTTGTTTCTTTATATTAGTATATTCAGTGTTTAGCACAGTTCTTGGTATGTGTCAAGATTAATGTTTTCTATCTATCTATCTATCTATCTATCTATCTATCTATCTATCTATCTATCTATCTATATATATATCTATCTATCTATCTATATATATATGTTGGCCAATCTATCATCTACCTACTTATTTATCTATCATCTATTATTTATGCAAAACCATGCCTACCTATTTATATATCATCTATCAATCTATCTGGGAAAGCTAGGTGGAGCAATAGATAGAACACTGGACCTGGATTTAGGAAGACTAGTCAAAAATCCAACCTCAGACATTTAATAGCCATGTGATCCTGTATGAGTTACCTAATCCTTTTTTACCTCAGTTTCCTCATCTATAAAATGAGCTGGAGAAAGAAATGGCAAGCCACTCCAGTATGTCTGCCAAGAAAACCCCAAATGGGGTCACAAAGAGTTGGACGTGATTGAAAAATGACTGAATGACAACAAATTTATTTATAATCTATCTATCTATCTATCTAGTTCTCTATCATCTATCTACCTATTTATCTTTATATATTTATCATCTCTCTCACTCATATTTCCATCTCTCTAGTAAAGTTTGTCTTTGGTTCTCTCCCTCCCCCTCCTGTGTCATGTGCCTTTTCCATTCCCAAGGTCCCTCCTTCATTGTCCCTGGGTATTCAGTGTCTTCATTGTACCCTCTAGTTGCTCGTTTTTGTCAACCACAATAAATCTATATAGTTCTTGCTTTCCCAGAGTATCTCTTATTCCAAAATGACTTTTTTCTAGCCTAACTCTCATTCCAATCAGAATATATTTTGCATTAGCATGTTGGCTCCACCTAGCTATTAAGCAGCAAATACCTGATAATTGTTCATTTTCTCCAAATTGTAAATAACAACAAGTTCAGTTTAAGGGAGGGATGTTAATTATACTTTAAGAGAGAATTTTTTCTTACAGGCATATTAACTGTGTGAAACCTCAGCAAGTTACTTAACCTCTGCCTACTTCAGCTTCCTCAATTTTAAAATAGGGACAATAATAGCACCTACTTCCTAGGCTTGTGTGAGAATCAAATGAAATAATATTGATAAAGCATTTAGCATAGTGCCTGGCATATAATAGGTGCTTAATAAATGTCTGTTCCCTTTCCCTAACAGACAGAATTTCAAGTGAAGCATATCAGTCAGCTGGAGAGATTTTAGAAAATAGGGAGAAATAACCAGTTGTTTCTGAAACCAAATCATGTAGACATTAGACTGTCTACAGCTAAGGCTAGTCTAGTCCTATCACTGTGTCAGCCAGTCAATAAACATTTGTTAATTGCCTACCGTGTGCCAGGCGCTGTGTCAAATGCTAAGGATACAAAGAGAAAGACAAATGATGCTCTAAGAGATTACAGTCTGATGGGGGAAAAACCCCACAATAGGAGATAAAAGACAGAGAGAGACAGAGACAGAGACAGAGAGAGAGAGAGAGACAGAGAGAGAGAGAGAGAGAGAGAGAGAGAGAGAGAGAGAGAGAGAGATGGATATAGACATAGTTATATAGATATATACATACACACAACCTATTTCATATTGCCTACCTTCTTGGGGAGAAAAAACATTTTTTTAAGTTTATTATATTCTTTGTTGAATAGGAGGGTTTTAAAAAGAAGAGTAAATGATAATCTATTTCAAAAAAGAAAGAAAAGAACATTGATGAATCAGTTAAAAATACAAATGAGAGAGCAAAAGAAAATGCAGAATGGGATCCAGACAGACCAAGCATTTTTATACATATATAACCATGTTTTTAAAGTTGTATGTAATGGAGATCCATGATTTCATATGCGGTCCTTATTTTTTTCTGTTCATTGAATGTGGAAATACTCCTATTTATTAGTGCTTATTAAGTTCATTTCTTTTTAAATTTTAAACAAAGTATGATTTTATAAAAATATATGAGCAAAGGTAGCATTAGTGGAATGTTCATATGATTCACATAGGTGACCATTTTAGAAAATAACACTTGGAGGCAACTAGGTGACTCATTGGATTGAGAGCCAGACCCAGAGATAGGAGGTCCAGATATGGCCTCAAACATTTCCTAGCTGTGTGACTCTGAGCAAGGCACACAATATTCCCCATTGCCCCATCCTTACCACTCTTCTGCCTTGGAACTAATACATAGTATTGATTCTAGAATGGAAGACAAGGGTTTAAAAAAGATAACACTCTTTTGCATGTCTAAGTTCTGGAATTTATGTGTCAAAGTAATATATTTTTTTAAAGCAGGTAGGTGAGGGAGGGGACTCTGTCCCTGGAATGAGGAAGTTCAGAGACATGCAGTTGTGTGGCAAATGATGAGGTAACTGACCTGAGCACCCTTCTTAAATGGAACCTGTTGGAGGAATTTTCCAGAGTTTATCCTCTCTTGTCTACAGTCAGAGGGAAGTAAAGGCCCCCAAAAAGTGGGTTCAGAACTGAAAGGAGCCCTCAGCCCTCAGAGTGCTGCTGCTGGCAGACCGAATCCTATTCTATAGGACACTCTATCTTAGAGGAAGGTAATCCTTTTCAGTGGGAATGAGTTCAAGTCAAAAGAATGAAAGAATGAGACACTGTGGATGCTGAGGCTAGACTGTGCAGAATGGGGAATGAAGAATGTATAGCACCTGGTCTGCTCTAGATAAACATCTTCCAGTCTCAATCTACGCCCACAACTCAGCTAGGCTGTTTAGTGGTCATGAATCTTCCTTCAAGAATGCTCCCCGGGGGTGGGGGGGGGGGGAGCTGGAGATTGGAGGTCCTGGGTTCAAATCTGGCCTGACACTTCCTAGCTGTGTGACCCTGGACAAGTCACTTAGCCCCCATTCCCTAGCTCTTACTGCTCTTCTGCTTTGGAACCAATACACAGTATTAATTCTAAGAAAGAAGGTAAAGGTTTAAAAAAAAAAAAAAAAAGGAATGTTCTATGGATGAAGTAACATCATAGTATATAGCAGTGATTCTCAAAGTGGGCCCTACTGCCCCCTAGTGGGTGCTGCAGTGATCCAGGAGAGTGGTGATCACCACAGGTACATTTATCTTTCCTATTAATTGGTATTAAAATTTTTAAAAAATTAATTTTCAGGGGGCTAAGTAATATTTTTTCTGGAAAGGGGGCGGTAGGCCAAAAAAGTTTGGGAACCACTGATATACAGTGAGAAAAGCACTGAACTCAGAGTCCAAAAAGCTAGATTTGGCTCTTGATTCTATTATGATCCAGCTGTATAACTGCAGACAAGTGCAAAATAATAAGATTAGTACCTTCCTGATGGGCTT
Organism: Gracilinanus agilis; assembly: GCF_016433145.1. Classification (NCBI taxonomy): domain Eukaryota; kingdom Metazoa; phylum Chordata; class Mammalia; order Didelphimorphia; family Didelphidae; genus Gracilinanus; species Gracilinanus agilis. The sequence goes on along the minus strand of NC_058130.1, from coordinate 641,317,734 downwards.
ATAGAAGTTAAAACATTATTTAAAGTTGGATTTTTCTAGCACTTCTGGGGATACCACCATTCCTATAGTAGGTCTCCATGACAAGCCTAGCTCAGGTTCCAGATTTTCTATGGATCTACATCCATTCAAATCCATCATTCAAAAGCTCCCATGTTGTTTATGTAAACAAACAACCAGAACACCCAATTAATTCAAAGCAAAGGCATTTAGTGACATAGCAAGAAAAGTGGTAATAAACCATGCACCGCTTCTGAATTCTATTAAGTTTCCCACAAATGCACCATTGATGGGAAGGGTAGACCCACCAAATGGAATATCTGTGGAAAGACATAAAGGTAGATAACAGGTATGGTTGGAACCCTCACGAGGAAGAGGGTCTCCCACAGGAGAGCTAATATCTGCTATCAACATAGTTTTGCGACTTCTGCCAGGCTTGCTCCATGTCCACTAATCTCATACGACATGCAACCACACTGTAGTCAGTTATCTGTACAGTTTCTGCTAGGCGTGTGGCATTTAGCTTCTGTTGGGAGTAGTTCCGGCTCCCTGCTGCCTTATTGGTTTCATGGTTGTCTCCAGACACAGCTTTTATGGGTCATGAGATTGTGGGACTTCTCTACTTCCAGCTTTTGACTTCTGCTCCTCAAGTGAGGTGTTCACTTCCCTGTGGGAAAGACTGGACTCATTCTAGACTACTTTTGTCTTGTTTTTCTTCATTTGTTTTTCCATAAGTAGTCTTTATTTAGGAGTACCAAAAGCTTTGCCAAAAACTAGGTAAACTATATCTACAACATTACCCTTATCTCTTAGGTTAGGAATATTGACCAAAAAAGGAATGAAATTGTTCTGCTGAAACCTATTCTTGATAAAACCATACTAACTTTTTGTAATCACTGCTATTTTTCTAGATATTTGCTAGCCGTTTCTTTTTTTAAAAAATAAATTTAATTTAATTTCTAGTTCTGAGTTCTTTTCCCCCCTCTTCCACCCATTGAGAAGGCAAGAAAAACAAAGCCAATTACAAATGTATAGAGTACCCAAAAAAATCCCTGTATTAACAACGTCAAAAAAAGAGAAGAAAAAGAAAAGATGCTTCAATCTGTGCTCTGATTTTTTGCTACCACAAAAAGAATTTCTAGAAATGTTTTTTTATAAATTTCTAGAAATATTTTTGTACATATGGATCCTTTTTCTCTGTCCTTGACCTCCTTGGGATAAATAAAGGAACAATAATTCTGGGTCAAAGTGTATGCACAGTTTAATAGGTTTTTGGACATAATTCAAAATTGCCTTCTAGAATGAATGGCCAGAACAGTTCACAACTTTACCAATAGTGCAATAAAATACTCGTTTTCCCACAGCTGCTTCTGCATTTGTTATTTTCCTTTTTTGTCAACATCGTCAAACTGATGGATATAAGGTGGTACCTCAGAGTTGTTTTAATCTGCATTTCTCTAATTACTAGTGAGCATCTTTTCGCATGCTATTGATTGCTCGGAATTGTTTATTCATGTGCTTTGGCTATTTATCAATAGAAGAGTGACTGATATTCTTATAAATTTGATTCTTGCTATTGAATTCTTTCTTTCTGACTGCCTGCAGTATTTCTTTCTTGACCTGAGAACTCTGGATTTTGGCTCTAATATTCCTGGGAATCTTTATTTTGGGATTTCCTTCAGGTGACAGGTAGATTCTTTCAATTTCTACTTTGCCCTCTAGTTCAAAGATATCTCGCCTAGACTATTTTTTGATATAGTTCATTTAGAAAGGCCAGATATTATGCATTTCATCATTGTTGGAGTAGGAACTGGGGAGAATCCTTGTAACTTTTCCCTCATGAGAGAAGAGGAGCTGTTATTACTTTTTTTTATTACTTTTTAAAAACCTTTTCTTTCTGTCTTAGTAACAATTCTAGGACAGAAGGGCAAGGGCTAGGCAAATGGAGTTAAGTGACTCTCCCAGAATCACATAGCTAGGAAGTATCTAGGGTCACATTTGAATCCAGATCCTTCAAACTCCAGGCCTGGTGCTGTATCCATTGTGTCACCTAGTGATGCCAGATGTGCCCATTACTTTAATCCTTTGGGGGATTAGATATTTCTTCTCTAAGAGATTCCTTAATCGAGGGGTCAGATTATTGAGACTATAGAGCTACCCTAGATGACTAACAAATGCCTTCAGACTTAAATTTGCTTTTTTCACTTTGACTTTTCCAAAGGCAAAATTTCTTTCAGAAGCCTTACTCTGACTTAGAATTAGAAATTCTTGTGGCTCCTTGCTTAATTTCCCATTGTTAAACTACATCTGATCATAATCAATTCGAAGGCTTCCCTTAGAGGCAATTTACCAAATACTCTCTGAAATTAGGGACCTCCCAAGCTTTCAACTGCAAGATTCTTTTGGTCTCTCATAAAAGTAAGAAGTTGGAAAAAGATTGGGGAGAAAACTAACAAGTTTCATATCAGTGTAAGAATATGCATGCAGTAGGTGCTTAAATGACTTTGTTGAAATTGTTAGATTTAATTTATAGCTCCCTTAATGCTCTTTCGCAATATACTTTGTACTGTAAATATTTCTGTATGCATCTTTAGCCTCCCTGACTAGACTATAGTCTCTCTCTAGTCAGACATTATTTTCATTCATTTTTTTTACCCTAAATAGTATCTTGCACAGAGTAGGTTCTTGATAAGCAAGTGTTGATTAACTGACTGAATAAATGAATGATAGATTCACCAGCACAGACCTGGGAGGCAACAGATGAAGTGAGTAGAAAGAGCACTGGACTTGAATTTAGAGGATTTGATTTAAAATTCTGGCTCTGACATTCAATTCCATGTCTTTTAATCTCTCTGCATCTCTAATTTCTCATCTGTAAAAGCATAAGTTTGGAATCAGTGTCCTTTAAGGTCCTTTCCAACTCTGAAGCTATGATCCCATGACCCTTTGCTTCTTTGGAAGCTCCCAAAACTCCTCCACATGGGGCTAACTCTTTTTACCAAGCTTACCCTTACCTGTCTCCCAAGGAGACAGCTGCCTGGCCCAAATGATAAGTGTTACTCCATGAACCACCCAAAACAATTGTTTTTAACTTGCATGATGAGAAAATGAGAATGAAGTGGTCATAAAACTGGGCTACCCATCTTATCTTCAGAGAAAATGTTGTTTATGAGACATCTCTTTTATATAATTGGAAATATATTGTCTTCTATTTGTACTGCACTGCTAGAGATGTCCCCTAGTCAGGGTCATAAAGTACCTTCTTTTTCTTGTTCATCACCTTAAATATTTATACATTCTATATCCAGCAAATAAATGCACACATCCTGGTCATTTTATTAAGGTTAATGCATGCAACATCACCCAGAAGCCATGGCTTCCTACCTCCTACCCTCAACAAATGTTCAATGTGTTAAAGGCATATTCACAAATAGGAAAAATGACACACAGGAAGAGCAAATTAGCAGTGTTATGAGAACCTCTATATTTCTTGACATTTTTAGAGTTGACATTTTCAGCTTTAACATTTCCTCAACAAGGCATTTTGCATTTAATAAGTTCTGGGATTGGGAGTTCTCTTCCCCAGAGACCAATATTGGCTGCAGTTGGCAAAGCTGGCTGCATCTAAAATGTTGGGGGTAAACCGAGGACATTTTTCACAAACATCCAGGCCTTATTTAATTAAAGGCTGTCATTTTCTGGTTCCCTCTCCTTCCAGCTGTTAGCATTGACAGACTAACAAAAGGAGGAAAAAAAATCTCCAGATATTTCTGAGCTGGGGATTTTAAAAAGTGATTATTTTTTTTTAAACTTCACAATTTCAAATGTCTATAAAATTAAATTACTAGTTCGGGTAAATAAAAGGGCAGTATAGTGGGAAAAGAAACTGGATTCTTGTCTCACAAGAAGACAAATACATTGGTTCTTTTCTAAGACAAAAAAAAAAGATACAAAACTACAGTGTTTCTAGATATCATTGTGTCTCTGTCACTTTCTTAAGTGTATTTGATCCATCATTTTCTGTGTTTTGTTTAGATGGTGTCAAACAAAACTGGGAACACTGGGGCCAGAATTCAAATAAACAGAAGTAATAACACTGGGGAAATTTTTTTTCTGGACAGTAAACAAGTAGTCCTGGACCATTTCGAGAATATCTATCTTTTGACAGTGGCAAAGAATCTATTTTTTGACAATGAAGGTAAATTTACCACCCTTTCTCCAAGATAACACAAAAGATATTTTTTATTTATCTTGTCATCTTGGTTATAGTCACACATACAAAGTGGTTATATGATTCATGTTCTTCTCTCCCTCCCCATTTCCCTCCCCCCTCCTGGAGCTGACAAGCAGTTCCACTAGGTTATACATGTATCATTGTTCAAAACCTATTTCCATGTTATTCATATTTGCAGTAGAGAGATTCTTTAACTTCAGAACCCTAATCATATCCATATTGAACTACTACATGATCGATCATATGTTTTTCTTCTGTTTCTGCTCCCACAGTTCTTTCTCTGGATGTGAATAGCATTCTTTCTCATAAGTTCCTCTGGATTGTCCTGGATCATTGCATTGCTGCTAGTAGAGAAGTCCGTTATGTTCAATTGTTCCACAATGTATCCATCTCTGTGTACAATGTTCTCCTGGATCTACTCCTTTCATTCTGCATCAATTCCTGGAGGTCTTTCCAGTTCACATGGAATTCCTCCAGTTCATTATTCCTTTCAGCACAATAATATTCTGTCACCAGAAGATACCACAATTTGTTCAGCTATTCCCCAGTTGAAGGGCATCCCCTCATCTTCCAATTTTTTTTCCATTTAATAATTTTTATTTTTTTAGAAAGTTAACATGCTTACATGATTCATGCTCTTACTTTCCCCTTCAACCCCCCAAATCCCCCCCTAGCCAATGCGCATTTCCACTGGTTTTAACATGTGTCTTTGATCAAGACCTATTTCCAAATTGTTGATAGTTGCATTGGTGTGGTAGTTTTGAGTCTACATCCCCAATCATGTCCGCCTCAACCCATGTGTTCAAGCAGTTGCTTTTCTTCTGTGTTTCCACTCCTGCAGTTCTTCCTCTGAATGTGGGTAGCGTTCTTTACCAGAAGTCCCTCAGAATTGTCCTGGATCCTTGCATTGCTGCCAGTACAGAAGTCCATTACATTCGATTTTACCACAGTGTATTGATCTCTGTGTACAATGTTCTGGCTCTGCTCCTTTCGCTCTGCATCAACTCCTAGAGGTCTTTCCAGTTCACATGGAATTCCTCCAGTTTATTATTCCTTTGAGCGCAATAGTATTCCATCACCAGCATATACCACAATTTGTTAAGCCATTCCCCAATTGAAGGGCATACCCTCATTTTCCAGTTTTTTGCCACCACAAAAAGCACAGCTATAAATATTTTTATACAAGTCTGTTTATCTATGATCTCTTTGGGGGTACAAACCCAACAATGGTATGGCTGGATCAAAGGGCAGGCATTCTTTTATAGCCTTTTGAGCATAGTTCCAAATTGCCATCCAGAATGGTTGGATCAGTTCACAGCTCCACCAGCAATGTATTAATATCCCAATTTTGCCACATCCCCTCCAGCATTCATTATTCTTACTCTCCCCTTCTTTCATTTTAGCCAATCTGCTAGGTGTGAGGTGATACCTCAGAGTTGTTTTGATTTGCATTTCTCTAATTATTAGAGATTTAGAGCACTTTCTCATGTGCTTAATGATAGTTTTGATTTCTTTATGTGAAACTTGCCTATTCATGTCCCTTGCCCATTTATCAATTGGGGAATGGCTTTAATTTTTATACAATTGATTTAACTCCTTGTATATTTGAGTAATTAGACCCCTGTCAGAGTTTTTCATTATAAAGATTTTTTCCCAATTTGTTGTTTCCCTTCTGATTTTGGTTGCATTTTTTGGCCATCATAAAGAGTGCAACTATAAATATTTTTGTACAAGTATTTTTCCTTATTATCTTTTGGGGTACAAACATAGCAGTGGGTCAAAGGGTAGGGAGTCTTCTAAAGCCTTCTGGGCATAATTCCAAATTGCCCTCTAGAATGGTTGGATTAAATCACTGGATTTTCTTGATGAAGATACTGGAGTGATTTTCCATTTTCTTCTACAGCTCATTTTACAGATAAGAAAACTGAGACAAAAAGGGTAAAGTGAATTGCCTAGCGTCACACAGCTGGTAAGTATCTGAGGCCAGATTTGAACTCGGTAAGATGAGTCTTCCTGACTTCTGGTCTAGGACTCCATTCACTGTGCCACCTAATCCAGTAAACTATTTATTAGGAAAATGTTAATTACTTCAAACAGAAATATGTGTCTTTGTGACCAAGGAAAACAATTCTACATTTCACAGAAAATATCCCAATCCATTGTTAATTTTCCATACTCTCTTCCAATTGACAGGACTTAAAATAGTTGATAGACTGACTGTAGGCTTCTTGAGTATAAGGATCATTATTTTCATTTATGCCCTAGTACCTAGCATAGTGTCTGGCAAATAGTAAGCATTTAATAAATGCATGTTGATTGTTGAGACACTCATCATGCCCTCAGAAGTCTGCTCTTTTCTAATTTAAACCCTCTCTGTTCCTTCTATCTCTAACTGAAGTCCCACAACTTCAGTTCATACAGGGAGGAACTCCTTTCCATTGAACAAGTATTTGCCTGAGACCCAGACTCAGTCTTGAATAGTTGTTGCTTTCTAACTCTTTAATGATAAGCCAGTACACCACTATTTCTTTTATCAGAGAGAAAAACATAGCAACTACGAAATCATGTGCCAATAAAAATTAGCCCCCCCCCCATATTATGATGTATTTGCTGGAGAGTCAAAGCATCTTACAAAGTGGCCTTATAAAACCAATAGCTCCCTCTCACCTAACACTTTATAGGTTCAAAGTGCTTCACACATTCTTTTCCTCTTGACACACCTAGGAGGTAGATAATTCTAAGACCAATTCACATTTCTATAGAATAAAGCTTAAAAGCCCTTTTCTTACAACACCCCTGTGAAGTAGCTTGTCTGAGGTTTAAAACTATTTTGCCAATGAGGAAAGTCAGGAGGAAAGTCAGGATTTGTCAATATTCACAGAGTTAATAAGTATGAGAGGTTGGATTTGAAACTCACTCTCCTGCCTATTTTTAGCAGTATTTCCTATATCCCATGTTTTGATGCAAGAATTATTATCCCCATCTTAGAGGGGGAAAACAGAATCTCAGACAAACCCAGACTCAATCTCAGAGCATATAACTCCTAAAATAACGCCTCTTATGCTCTGGCCCCTCTACCATTGACCCCACTCCTCCTGAGAGAGTCAAGTAAGCCTGTATCCTGGAAAATATGACCAATGAGGCCTTCTGAATTGTGTTTCTCTGAGTAATTACTATTATTGTGTTATTCGTATCCTCAGCTTGGATTAGATTAGCATAGGAAATGATAGAAGTTTGTCTAATTTTGAGCAAATTAATAAGCAATCATGATTGGATCCTCTGGGAAAGGATCCCAGAGCTTTTATCAGACCTGAAGCAGAATGCAGAAATGTGTTAATTAAAAGGATGGGGTGCGTGCTTGAAGGGAAGGTATGGTTATGGGGGCAGAGAATGATTGAATTCTGTCTGAAAACCTCAATCTATATTTATAGCATCTGAATCTTACTTGAAATGACAGGTACATGTGAAAGACTTAAATTCATGTTTCCTCCAAAAAATTGAAGCCAAATGAAGACTAAACTATTTTATAACAATAAGAGCTAATAGTTGACATTTACATACACAGCACTTTAAAAATATGCTCATTTTTAATAATAATAATAATTGCAAGCTTAGTACTTCATTTCACAATGATGTTTCTGTATTTTGACCAAGAACGATGTGCATCCAAAGAGTCATTTTTGATACTTATTTCTCCACTCAATAATTGACTATATAGGTTGTGTTCTGGTTACTTTAAACCTTCTGCTCTTTTCCCAAAATAGTTATAATCCAAGCCACTCTCACATCTGTTCAAAAACATATTTCTGTTACATTCATGAAAGGGAGTATGTTCTATTAAAACTTTTTTTTACTCTCACCTTTCTTTTGGATTATAAACATAGTTACACATAGATAACACTTGAAGGTTTGCAATGCATTTTACAGATATTATTTCACTTGATCCTCTCTCAACAACCCTAGGAGGTAGGTGCTATTATTATCCTGATTTTACAGATGAGAAAACAGAGTTAGACAAATGGGCTTGGGGGGCTTTTATAATTCAAAGATGTTTTACTTTCCCAATTACGTGTAATAAAAATTTTAATATATATTTTCTGAAATTATAAGATCCAAATTGTCTCCCTCCCTCCCTTCTCTGCCCCCTTCTCAGAGATAGTAAGCAATTTGATCTGGGTTATACATGTATCATCATGCAAGACATATTTCCATATTGGACATTATTGTAAGAGAATATTCAAAAAAACCAAAGCCCCCAAATAAACTTATGTGAAAGAAGGTATGCTTTGATCTTCATCTGACTCCCATTGTTCTGTCTTTGGAGGTGGATCTTTTTCTTTGTCTTAAGTCCTTCAGAATAGTTCTGGATCATTGTTTTGCTGAAAGTAGCTAAGTCTTTCACAGTTGATCATCATATAATATTGCTATTACTGTGTACAGTGTTCTCCTGGTTCTGTTTTGTTTTTTTTTTTTTTTTTTGCTCTGCATTGGTTCACGTAGAGCTTTCTAGCTTTTTCTGACATCAGACTGCTTATTATTTCTTATAACGCAACAATATTCCATCACCAACATATACCACAATGTGTTCTGCCTTTCCCCAGCTAATGGTCATCCCCACAATTTCCAATTCTTTGCCACCACAAAAAGAACTGCTATAAATGTTTTTGTACAACTAGGTCCTTTCCTCTTTTTAATGATCTTTGGGACACAGGCCCAGTAGTGGTATTGCAGGATCACAGGGTATGCACATTTTTATAGCCTTTGGGGCATAGTTCCAAATTGCTCTCCAGGAGAATCAGATCAGTTCATAACTCTCCCAACAATGCTTTGGTGGTGGACATGTGCTATGTGGCCTGCTCAGGGATGTAGCTAGGAAGTGTCTGAGGCTAAATTTAAATTCCTTCCTGACTTTAGGTCCAGTGTGCTGTCTTCTTTGACATGTCTTCATTAGTAAATGGCTGGTAGGTTTTTATGCTTCATATACGATGAACTTTCCTGTTTGGAAGAATAAAGCCAAGCCAGTCCAATTCAGTACTACCTTCAAATATCCAGAGTGTAGATGCCAAACACTGGATCAGGAGCCAAAGAGGATATAGATGTCAAAGAAGCAGCTATAAAATTCTAGGGATACTTACTCACAGGCTAAGGAATATTTCAAAATTAATGTTGTTCCTTTAAAATAATTATCTTTGGGCAGCGAGGTGGCTCGATGGATAGAGAGCCAGGGCTGGAGATGGGAAGTCCTGGGTTCAAATTTGGCCTCAGATACCTCCTAGCTGTTTAACTATAATTGCCTAGCCCTTACCACTCTTCTGCTTTAGAACCAATACTTAAAATCTGTTCTAAGAATCAAGGTAAGGGTTGAAAAAATAAAGTAATTATCTTGGGATATTTACTGTATATCTATTCCCACATGGCAGCCCATTAGTGAAACAAACTTGTCTTTTGGAATTCTTCCTAGAGCCTGTTGATCATTAATTTATTTGCTTATTTTTTACTTATTAATGTGCTAGCCTCACAAATATATTTTATATGTAGCTTGTTCACACATAGTTATTTGCATGTCGTATCCATTAGATTGTGAGCTCCCCAAGGAGCTATCCTCAAGGAATGGCTTTTGTCTTTCTTTGTATCCACAGTACTTATCACAGTGTTTGGCACACAGTAGGTGCTTCACAAATGTTTGTTGACTGAATGGCACAGATGATAAATCTTCTAATACAGGTGGTGTTTTCATTGCTTCTCTTGATTGAAGACAAGAAATTCAGAAAGAGAGAAGCAGATTTGCGGAGTGAATAGCTGACTAATAAAATAGTATATGAGTATGGGATTTGCATCGTCAGAGCATGGCTTAACATGGAACAATGGCAGACTCTTGCAAGTTGTGGAGTGCACCCAAAAAGGACTGGCAAGATTGTATTTTGGGGGTGGCTTGAAATACAGTAGATTGTATGCTAGTCTTGGGAGTCAGCAAGACCCATGTTCAAATCCAGCTTTAGATACTTACTTAGCTATGTGACCCTGGATGAGTCACTTAACCCTGTTTACCTCAGCTTCCTCATCTATAAAATGAGCTGGAGAAGGAAATGGCAAACAATTCCAGTATCTTTGCCAATAAAACTCCAAATGGGGTCATGAAGAATCAGACACTACTGAAACAATTGAACAAAAAGACTATATTTGCCTGGATTATAGTAAAACTAATCAAAAGGACTTTAAAATAAAAGTGGGATACAGTTCTTCGAGCAAAGCCTATATGACTATTTTGGGTGGTGGGACTTTGTAGAGAGAAATCTTATTTAGGTATGGGTTGGATGAGGTTGCTTCTGAAACCCCTTCCAACTCTGCTATGCTATGCTTTAGTATTGTTTAGTAAAACCAGTTTCATCACAGCCACAGCCCCATACTGCTACTTGTCCCTTTTCCACCAAGCAGGAAATGTATCCAAGAAGCAGGCATACCTGTATGAGGCAAATAATAATACAAGAATTCCAGTGAATCCACACAAAGAACTCCAGAAGAACACAACATTAATTTCCATTTGAATATTACAAGTAACCAGGCTAACAGAGTTTGAGAACATTCTGTGGTCCTGATAAAGGTCAAACATTTTAGCAGTAACTTGATAATTTAAAGAGCCTTTCTTTCTTCATAGATTCTGTTGTCTTGGTGGCAAAATTAAAAAGCTATGAATCCTTGGACAAGTCTCTGATGTTAACAAGCATTTCAAGAGTCAGTCAGTCAAAAATAACTATTAATTATTGTCTTGTCACTGGATTTCAATGACTCTGGAAGAAAGAGTGAGGCTAATGACTGTGCAACTTGGCCTCACCTAAATCCGACAAATGAGAAAATATAGACATCGCCCTGTAATGTCACTGGCCTTCTTTGAAAATGAAAGGGTGAACAACTGTTAAATGTCATTTTCTAATTTGGGGATGACTAGGTCTAACCCTTCTGAAGTTCATAATAATAAGGACAAGACTTTTAATAATAATAGTTAATTATTTTATTTAATTTCACATTCATTTCTGGGCATTCATCTCCCATCCTGCCCTCTTCACTCTCCTCCCACTTCCCCAAGGTTCCTTCTCATATAACAAAGCTCATAAAGAAAAACCATCAGACACAGCAATCTCAGGATGTGCATCATTGCACATTCATACTCCCCCTCCTCTTCAGTCAGAAGACTGGTGTATTTGTCCATCTCTTCTCTAAGGCCAAGATTAGTCATTATGGTTTCCCAACACTCAATTGCATTTGATTGCTCTTTTTGCTAGATTATAGTCCTTGTGTATATTGTTTTCTTGGTTCTTGCTTCACTTGGTATCAGTTTAGACATGTCTTCTCATGTTTCTCTGAGTTCCTCCTATTCATTGTTTCTTATGGTACAAGAGTATTTTTCATGACCACAATTTGCTTAGCCATTCCCCAATTTAAACTGACTTATTTTTTATTTTATTTGTTTTTTTTTAACCTTTACCTTCCATCTTGGAGTCAATACTGTGTATTGGCTCCAAGGCAGAAGAGTGGTAAGGGTAGGCAATGGGGGTCAAGTGACTTGCCCAGGGTCACACAGCTGGGAAGTGTCTGAGGTCAGATTTGAACCTAGGACCTCCCGTCTCTAGACCTGGCTCTCAATCCACTGAGCTACCCAGCTGTCCCCTTAAACTGATTTATAACATAGGACAGCTTTTAATGGAGCAAGTTCTAAGTTCACTGACATAGATACCTCAGTGAGTTTCTAGCTACATACACAATATAGATTAAGAACAGAGATTTAGAACCAGCAGGAGCCTTAGGGGGTCATCTGTAATTCATGTTTATGATCCCATTTGTGGTTTTCTTGGCAAAGATACTGGATTGGTTGGCCATTTCCTTCTCCAGCTTATTTGAGACATGAGGAAACTGAGACCAACAAGGTTAAGTGATTCACCCAGGGTCACATAGTCTAAAACTAGATCTGAATTCAAGAAGATGGTTTTCCTGCCTCTGTGCCTATCATTCCATGCACAATGGAACCCCCTATCTGCCCAGAGGTCATCTAGCCAATCCCATCACAGAGGCGACTTTTCCTGGGGGTACATGGGTCATAGATCCCCAATCCAGGTCCTTTGACTCCAGATGCACCTTTCCTTCTCCTATAAATAGTGCATCTTAGATGCTTTCTTAGTTCATCAATTTGAATGCAGAAGTAGGAGGGAAAGAGAATGAAGTTCTGAGGTAGACTTTAGTCCCTAACTCACAGTGGCACAGCTAAATGTTCCCTGAACTTGCTTTTCCATATCCCATTTCACTCATTAACAAAACAGAGGTAATAAAATTGATCACAGAATTTTGCTAATAACTAAAAGGATATGTATACATAACACACATACATGTATATACACATATGCCTATGTGAAAGTTCAACAAGAATAATTTATTATATACATCTACTTTATGCTAGGCATTGAACTAGGAGCTGAGAACAAAAAGGTAAAGAAAAAGAAGGTTCTTTTTTAAACCCTTACCTTCCATCTTAGAATCAATACAAAGTGTTGGTTCCAAAACAGAAGAATAGTAAGGGCTAGGCAACAAGGGTTAAGTGACTTGTCCAGGATCACACAGTCAGGAGATGTCTGAAGTCAAATTTCAACTCTGGTCCTTCCATCTCTAGGACTGGGGCTCAATATCCAATGAGCCACCTAGCCAGCCCTCACAAAGAAGGTTCTAAAGGGGCTTAACTTCTCAATTTTAGCATTAATGGATTTATCACCTGTTCAGGGTCTGGAGGATACTACTCCTTGAGGTATACCCTCCTGAGCATGGAAGGATGATAAGATGCCCCCTTTTTTCTCCTCTCTTCTCTTTCCTAGTTTCTCCCTGTCCAGACAGAGAAGTAAAACCAAAAATGCCCTGTAAGTTGCCCAGAATATGACTATGAGTGATGAAGATAACTACCTCATAGACAGTGTGATAATTTCTTGGTATGATTTCAGGGTGACAATACAGGTCTAGCTACTCTAATGCCAGCTTAACCAGGGCTAGCATCCAGCAAGTCCCATTTGGGGAAGGAGTAATGGTAAAGGATATACATGAGCAAGGATCATTATATGAATAGCACATTTTGATGGGGGAAAAGATTTACTGCTTACATTCCTTTCAAGAGTCCTTGGGTGGCTTGATTCCCATTATATGCCTTTTTCTACTTCTAGAGAAGAATTAGACCCATAGTTCTTTTTGTCTCTAAAAGGATCACATTGACCCTGGGCAAGTCACTTAACCCCCATTACCTAGCCTTTACTATTCTTCTGCCTTGGAGCCAACATACAGTATTGACTCCAAGACGGAAGGTAAGGGTTTTTAAAAAAAAATAAAAGGATCTCAGATTCACTTATTTGGTAATGGAAAGAATGCTGAATTTGGATTCTGAGTACTTGGTTCAAATCCAGACTCTGCTATTTGTGTGATTTTTGGACAAGTCACTTAACCCTCCGGACCTCAGTTTCCTCATCTATAAAATGGAATTGGGGGAAAAGGCAACTATTCAAGATTTCTTCCCCCTTTAAATCTACAGATCCATGAGGCATACTCAGAGACATTTTGCTATAAAGTGGGTGGTTTTTTTCAGAGACTTTCAGAATCACTGCTCAATGAAAATCAAGAAAAATATTTGGAAGCAACAGTAGTAACACACCAAAGGAGCGTCTTGTTTCTCCTCAGTAAACCATTTTGAGTCTCCCATATCCCTGTTACTGAGACTTTACTCGAATAAATTATCTTCTACAAATCGACTGTTTGAACTTTTGGCCTTAAAATGCCTAATAAATCGGCGTGTTCTTTAATAAGCCTTGGTAAATAAGAAAAAAGAACCCGATACTGATGTTTATAACAGTCTAAACAAATAAAGTTAGTTTACTCCATGATATCAGTATCCTGGGTGCAGTTTGCCAGGGAAGATGAAGAGATGGGCAGCTATTAGTGAATTTCTCTACCAGGCAAAGAATGTCTTTTTTGCTTTTCCTGCTCTTTAAAGGAAATAAAGAAACATCTATTAGCTAGTAAGCTTTGATAGGGTACTGCCAAATAAGAAACACCATATATGGCACTATGGGGTTATTTATTTTTTTAGAAAAAGGAAAGAAAGAAAGAAGACAAAAAGACAGGCCTTGATCTTCAATTTTCTTGAACATTGTAACCACAGAACTCCAGGTTTACAAAGGATCTTAAATATTGCCCTGGCCAACTAGTGCCTCAACAAAAATTCTCTTGTACAAATTACAAAAAAAAAAAAAAGTAGACAAATGATTGTGCTTGAAGATGCCAAGAGAGGAAAAAAACCATTGATTGCTATCAGCAAAAGGCTCTATTCTTGTCAAAAGTAAAAAAGCACATGGACCTTCCTTATATCCAATATTTTGGGGACCACATTCATCTATGACATCTTCGAAGGTTATAAAAGAAAGTGCATACATGTGCTAGGGCAGGTAGGTGGTGCAGTGGCTGGAGTGCTGGGCCTGAAGTCAAGAAGACTCATTTTCCCCAAGTTCAAATCCAGCCTCAGACACTTCCTAACTGGGCCACCTTAGCCCTCAGTTTCTTAATCTATAGAAAGAGCTAGAGAGGGAAATGACAAACCATTCTACTACTTTTGCCAAGAAAACCCCATGTTGGGTCACAAAGTATCAGACACAACAGAAACAACCAACCAAACAAATACATGTGCTAGAAGTGATAAAACAAAAGTAATAGGCTAGGTCAGTGAAGACCCAGATTCTGGTCCTAATTCTGGTTCTACTTTGCTGTACGACCTTAAGCAAGTCAACTTGTATGAAAAAGATCTGGGGATTTCAGCAAATCACAAATTTAATATTGAAATTGAATTTGAAAGCTAAAAATGATCTTAAAGACCATTGCCCATCCCCTCCCACTCACTATCTCAAAGATGCAGCACAGAGGATTTAAGTACCTTGTAAAAGGTCACACAGCTAGTAAGTATTTGAGGTAGAATTTGAGCCCAAGGCTTTGTCACTCCAAGTCCACACCCCCTCCATTAGACTATATGGATAGTATGACAAGGCAGTCAAAAAGAATTAACATAGGCTATTTTAAGAGAGGCATGGATTTCAGGAATAAGGAATTAGTAGTGGTACTGTACTAAATCTTGAACACTCTACATTTAGAGTACCACATTCAATTCTGGACCCCTTATTACAGGAAAGACACTGACAAACTAGAGTTCATAGAGGATGGTGATGATGATGGCAAGAGGACTCCATACCATATCATGAGTACTAATTGAAAGAACTGGGGATGTTGGGAAAAGAGAAGACTGTACATGGAGTTGGGTATGAAGGGCAGGGGGAGAGTGGACTTATGTTCTGATCTAGGCTTGATTAAGACCAGTTCCCCAGTTGGTTAATTTTGGAATGAAAGGAGATACTCATAGATTATTTGATGGTTAACAAAGGGAGATTTTCTTAGCCAGAGCAAGAGTAGGATATTTAACAAGCACAAGCATCCAGTGCCAAGCCTGGAGATGGGAGTTCCTGGGTTCAAATCTGACTTCAAACAGTTCCTAGTTATGTGACCCTAGGAAAGTCACTTAAACCCCTTTGCTGCTCTTTGGCCTTCAAACCAATACTTATTATTGATTTTTAAACAGAACATAAGGGTTAAAAAAAAGTCTAGGCAGGGTCAGCTAGGTAGTATAAGTGGATAGAGTGACAGGCTTGGAGTTGGGAGGTCTTGGGCTCAAATCTAGCCTCAGACATTTCCTAGCTGTGTCACTTAAGTCCAAGCTCTTGCCATTCTTCTGCCTTGGAACCAATATTTAGAACTGATTCTAAGAGAAAAGGTAAGGGTATATAAAAAAAACAAGCATAAGCATTGATGGTTGCATCTTGATCCTCCACCCACTTGCTAAATAGTAGACAACACCTGGAGATCTTTGTGGCTATCCTCTGTAATAAGGCAGCCAAGTAGTCAAAAGCCTGAGCCTTTAATCCCCTGAGCCAAATAAATATCAGGAATGTTTTCAATACCTCTTAAGGAAAAACTAGCGCAACTTACAGGGCGATGGAGACAGAATATATTACTACCATTACAAGATGATGAATGCCTTTGAAATTTGAAAGGCTGCCATCTAGAAGAGGGATCAGACTTGTGTGTGCTCTTTGATTCCAGAGGGCAGAACTAAGTGTAATAGGTATAAATTGTAGAGGCAGATTTTGGCTTCAAGTGAAGAAAAACTTCTGAGAAATGGATATTGTTCATTTTAAGTCATAGCCAACTCTTTGTGATTTTATTTGGGGTTTTGTCAAAGATACTAGAGTGGTTTGCCATCTCTTTCTCCAGATCATTTTACAGATAAGGTTGAGGCCAACACAGCTGAGTAACTTGCTCAGGGTCACACAGCTAGTGTCTGAGTCTTCCTGATTCCAGGTCCAGCACTCTTTCTACTGTACCACTTAACTGCCCTTTAACAGTGAGAACTGTCCAAAATTAAGAATATGTTGCTTTTGAATGTAGTGAATTCTCCTTTGCTGGAGATTTCTGAGTGTAGGTTGAACAATCAATTGTCAAGACACCTCTTGGGAGCATATATGTAAAGCTGAAAGAGATAGCAAGTCTAAACCTCTCATTTTCTAGGTAAGATACTTGAGGTCCAGCAAAGGCAAAAGAGTTTCCAAGATCTCACAGGAAGTAAGTAGCAATGCTGTGATTTAAACACAATAACTCTAAGACTGGATCCAACACTGTTTCCACTATTTCTCCAAGGGATTCTTAGTCCTGTATGGAATGGGCTGGATAATTTCCAAAGTCCCTTCCTACTCTATGCTGTTGTGATTTTGTGGGAAGGGAAAATTGGGATTTAGAAGTCTAGTTCAACCACCATCTTAGCTAGATGTAGAATCCCAGTAAGGACTAGTGAGACATGATTAACATGAACAGCTTTTGTGTTGCCACCTTTCAGTTACCCAAGGTTGCTCCAGGAGTACTGTGTCTTAGGTAGCTCTTGGGACACTGCCTTTTCCATGAGGTTCTTTAAGTGTAGAATCAGTGCCGATCCATAAGATGTGCCCTTCTGATGAGTTGGTCAACTCAAGAAATCAAATTAAGATCAGAATAGTGTTTTGGAATTATAGCAAGGGCTATTCATTAAGGGTTACAGAAGGAAATGAATGGCAAACTACTCCAGTACCTTTGCCAAGAAACCCCCAATGAGGTCAGAAAAACATGACAAATTTGACAGATAATTGAATAAGAAAAATTCATTAAGGATCGGAATTTAAAAATATCTCAAAGGACCAAGCTGCAATTGATACAATCTATTTTTCTCTTACAGATAAAGTGAAGAAAATAGAAATAGTAGGATGAAATTTTTATTTCAAAGTAAGGTTAGAATAATATCTTCTTATTAATTGATGTGCCTAGCCCTTCTTATGTATTTCTTTTAAGTGATTCAGTGTTGGAGTGGGAAGGAAAGTAAAACAAGGGTGGGGAAAAGGGGGATTGGTTAAAAAGCAAAACACTGGTATGGAAGGAAATAGTGAAAGAAGAAAGGACAGGATTAAAAGAGGAAATCAAAATGATGGGGAATACACAGGTGGCAATCATAACTCTGAATGTGAATGGAATGAACTCATCCATAAAATGGAAGCAAATAGAATAGTGGATTAAAAACCAAAATCCTACCATATGTTGTCTACGAGAAACATACATGAGGCAGGTAGACAAACACAGGGTAAAGGTAAAGCTGGAGCAGAATTTATTGGGCATCAACTGAGAAAAAGAAGGCAGGAGTCACAACCATGATATCTGACAAAGCCAAAGTAAAAATAGATCCTATTAAAAGAGTTAAGGAAGCTAATTATATTCTTAAATGGTTTAGCTTAAAGGAGATCTCAGGGGTCATCTTATCCAAAACTGTGTCTAAATTTTTTTTTTCTTTACAACATCTCCAGATGGTCATCCTTTCTCAGCTTGAAGACTTTCAGTGGGGAATCCACTACATCTTGAGGCCCAGTAAATTTCTCTTCTTTGTCATAGGACTTCTTCAGTGTTAATCATTAGAAATGAAGCATCCTTTTTTATAGGATGGTGCTGGATACATATCAACAATGATGATGATGCTGGTAATGCATTTAAGTTTGCTTTACATATGTTATTATTATATTTTATATTATATTAACAAAATGTATCACACGTATTATTTGCTTTATGTATATTATATTAAATTAAGCTTTTTGTATATTGTCTCATTATATTATAATCTAGTTAACAAATGCTATTATTATCCTGATTTTATAAATGAGAAAACTGATGCAGAGAGGTCATAAATGACTTCCCCAGGGTTGTACAGCTAAAAGATATCTGAAACAAGATTTGAATTCAAATCTTCCTGACTTCAAGTCTTAAGACCCTATCCATTACGTTACCTCATTAGCACAGTGCTTGGCACATAGTAGGTGCTTAATAAATATTTGACTTTTGACTATTGACTTAGTTACAAGTCCTCACTGATTTATTCCTTGTCATTTTCCTTGTCTAGACTGGAGTACCATCTCAGAAATACTGCAATGATTAGATCCCAGTTTATCTTACCTTGAATATATTTTTATTTCTGAATGGAGACTTTGGGAGAGACTCTAGTCTCTTGCTGAGATAATAGAGAATTTTTATGCAATGCTTTGTTTATATCTCATTTGAACCATACAAGAGTCCTGTGAGGTAGTGATATGGGCAGAGAGATCAGGGTCTGGCCCAAGGAACTGAGAACTCAGGCTATCTCCATTTCAAGCAATCTTTATTATACAAGAGTGCAGCAAAAGAGTTGCTAGAGAGTGACTATGGAGCATGCCCATAGATAGTAAGCTTGGTAGAGTTGTTAGATAGTAAGTCCCAGAGGGGTTTTCAAGAATGCTTTCTACGCTATAGGTTGTTAGGTAGGGGTCAATTGTTTGGTACCCTAGTTGTAACAGAGGAACAAAGGTCATTTTCCTCATGGTTCACTTTAGTCTGGGTGACCTTACTCATGATTCACCTCATTTGCCCAATGGGGTGTGGGTGGGGAAACTGGATTGTGAATGGGATGCTAATGATATGATAAACACCCTGGGGCAAATCTCAGTCAAATTTTGCTATTTCTGCTCAAACTCCAAATAGGGTAATGATTGTGGAAATCGGGCATTGTTTGAACCTAGTCTTGCATGGCTGAGACACTGAACCACCTGTACTTGCTCTTCAGAGACCCTTAACCAAGGACCTGGATTATGCCCAAAGATTGATGGAAGGAGTTTTCTCATAATTGTAAATCTTAAGCAACCCATATGTCTTAGATGAAAAATGGCCCCATACTAATCAATTAGCTATTGTTTCCATATTCCTTTGATTGTTTACAGCTCCTTGGTGTAGGAAAAGCAACTCTTTTCCTGAACCTCATAACTATAGGAATTATATATATATATATATATATATATATATATATATATATATATATTACCATATCCATTTTACTGTTAAAGAAACTGAGGACCAAAGAAGTTAAGGTCACACAGTATCCATGATGGAACTTGAACCCAGGTTTTCTTAACTACAACTTTAGCACTTGCATACTTCTTCTTTAGGATTTTTTAAACCCTCACTTTTTGTCTTAGAATCAATACTATAATTGGTTCTAAGGCAAAAGAGGGACTAGGTAATGGGGGTTAAGTGACTTGTCCAGAGTCACACAGCTAGGTAATGTCTGAGGCCAGATTTGAACCCAGAATCTCCTGTCTCTAGTCTGACTCTCAATCCACTAAGCCACTTAGCTACCCCCTTCTTTAGGATTCCCCAGCCCAGCCAGCCCAGTCCTGCAGTCTCCTCAGTCACTCATGTCTAGGTTAGTTACCTCTGCTGTTAGCTATTTTTATTGATCTTGTGTTGATCTTTATTAGCTTTGATTTCAGAAGGTAACTTCTTATTTTTTAATCTTGACCTCAGCTTCTTGGGGGCACATCCTCTCTGGGACCTGCTACTCACTACACCTTGATAAAAATATAGTCCACTGAATGCCTTGAATAGAAAACAAGAAGCCTATCAGAATGGTCCTGGGATCTCCATTAGATTGCACTCTTCTCCAGAATGCATCTAACATTTAACTATGAAACATCAAATGTGTTGCTCATATTTCCTGACAGAAAAGGCAGAATTTCAGTAGGCAACAGTTAAATGAACAATGGTTTTATTAAAATAATATTAAAAGATTACAAGAATATTCTAAGCCTCTTCCCACCCCACTCAGAATTATTCAGTATTTTCATACATGTACACATACGCAGTGAATATCATGCCCTCTTTCACCAACAGGCTACAGGCTTCTGGAGGGTAGGGATCATTGTGTTTGTTTTAACCAAGTTCCTTACTTCTAGTAAGGGCTTCATAAATGCTTTTTGAATTGAATTGAAATGCTATATGGGCAGATCATCCTTAGAAAGTTCTTATATAGGTCAGCCCTTAAATGTGTTGATATGAGGCACACAAATGCAGTATGCTCATCGTCTACAAGAAGGATTGGATGATAGCTTCTGGGAGTGTGTGTGTGAGGAATGACAGAGAGGAATGGGGGAAGGAGTTGGATGAGGTAGAGTGGAAGGTGTTCTAAATTTGAAGTCAGAGAAATCTGGGTGCCCCCTCCCTTATTAACTACATAAATTAAATGTTATATATAACATATATATAAAATAAATAAACTACATAAATAAAAGTTAAATGTCAACTTCTCTGAACTTCTGTTTTTTCATCTGTAAAGTAGGGATAAAGATACCGATTGGACCTATCTCAAAAGGAGGTTATGAGGATAAATGAGACAACACAATTAAAGCACTTAATGAATCATAAACTTTGATGATAAATGTCAGTTAATATTGCATAGGTGGCAGTGGTAGAACTGGGATACCATGATGGACAGTCTGATGTGAAGGCCCCCTGGTGTGGGTACTTTGGTATTAATTCTGGGTAAATAACTAATAATTGGCCAATAGCAATTGAGTGGATGGAGCAAATTCTTGCCACTTCCAAAAGCGAGGAGAACAGATGTAGAGGCAGGCTGATATAGTGGATAGGGAACTGGACTTGGACTAAGGAAGATCTGTTTTCAAATCTTGCCTCAGATACTTAGTAGCTGTGTGACCCTGAATCAGTCACTTAACTTCTCTGGGCCTCAGTTCCTTCAACTGTGAAATGAAATGTTTGGACTTTATAGCCTTTAAGATCCTTCCTACCTCTAAAGGTATAGTCCTGTGATCCCAAAATTGGGTGGGAAATCAGAGATCCTTTTGCCCAAAGCACACATTTTCTCCATAACATTCCTTGCAAGCAATCCTTTAGTCTTGGCATGGACATCACCACTGATGGAGAATTCACTACTTCCTAAAGCAGCCCATTCTATTTTTGTAGATATCAAGTTGTTAGACACTGCTTCCTTTCATGGAGCTAAAATATGTTTCTCTTGTAACTTCTACTTATTCCTCCTATTTCTGTACTCTGGAATCAAGTAGGAAAAGTCCACTTATCATTAGCCTACTCCTAGGAAAACATGGACTTATTTTTTAAATAATCCAGCCTTGTAGGTAAGCTCTAAAAGCTGTCAGGTCTTAAAATGCCTAAGCTGACCTGCTTAACTTCTGCATTCACCAGTGCTATTTTATCACATGTAGGATTATAGTGAGTATCAGTTCTTCCCATCTGGAATGCCTTCTCCTGATCATCTCCATCTCACAAGAGAGGATCTACCATTCAGAGTTCAGCCTCAATACTGCCTTCTCCAAAAACTTTCCTGATTATGGTGGGGAGAGAGAGAGAGAAAGGTTGATAGATAGGTATGTAGGGGGAGAGAGAGAGAGAGAGAGAGAGAGAGAGAGAGAGAGAGAGAGAGAGGTGGTAGGTAGGAAGAGAGAGAGATTGATAGATAGGTAGGGGAGGGAGAAAGAGTGAGAGATGGAAGGACGGATGGATAGATTGATAGATGGGTGATGGCTGAATGGATAGATAGTTGGGTAGATAGATGGATGAGTGTATAGATGGATGGATAGATTGATGGATGATGATAGGACAAATGAATAAATAGGTAGGTAGGTAGACAGATAATTAGATGAATGGATGGACAGATTGAGAGATGATGGTTGGATGGATGGTTACGTATTTACCACGTGCCATTACAAGTGAGCGGGACAATCCTTACCCTCAAATAGCTTACAAGAAAACAAAAGGCAGGTGGCAAACTATGAAGATGGCTGGGAAGTAGCATGAAGTGCCTCAGCCCTGAAAACGAGAAAGCAAAATCTCACCTACCAGAGCTGGGGGATCCAGGAAAAGAATCCAAATTGCCACAATAGGAGGAAGATGAGGATGATGGCTAGAGAGCAGACAGCAAGCGCAATGTGGAAATGGGTCAGTGGGAGATTAACATTCCTTCCCCAAAACTCCTAGAGTATATCCTATTTGTACCATGTGACCTTGTAGACAGAGAGCTCAGCATGGTGCTAGAAAGTCCTGGGTTCAAGTTCTACCCAGATGCATAGTATTTGTGTGACTCTGGGTAAGTCATTAAATCTCTCAATGCTTTAGGCAATCCTATAGGACTGTACGTTGGAGTGATACCATAGGTCCAGTCCCTTTCCCTAACCTATATTCTGCCTTTTAAGTGCAAGCCTTATCTTCCCACCTAGACAATCAACTCTCAGAGCAGGGATCACATTCTATAGATTTTGTAGTCCCCAGAGTGCCTTGCTCAGAGCAGTTGATCCATAATTCTTTGTTAACCCCACATGAAATGACATTAGAGTAGGTTGAGAAAATACAGATTCATGGCTTTTATTTTATAATGCAACTTCTGCTGTGGAGACTCTTTGTTTTAGAGATTGCTTAGAGCCTAAGACGAGCACTACTGATAAAATGGCTTTAAGTCTGTCTTAATATTTTGCCAAAGAAGAGTTCATCAGCCAGGGTTCAAATACAGAAGAAGGTATTAATGAACTCTGTTTCCTCCTGAGTTTATAATTTGAGTGGTTCAGTTCCATTGTCCATCAGCAACTCTGCTTGGCTTCCACTCTACTGAAGCCTGGTATCCTATGGTGTACTCTCCCTCTCCTTTTCTGCTTCCTTTTGTATGAGGTCTTCCACCATTAGATTGTAAGCTCCCTGAGGACAAGAACTGTCTCTTTTTCTTATTTGTATCCCTAATGCTTAGCACAGTGCCTGAATCATTGTAGGCCCTTAATAAATTTTTATTAAATTTAGTTCTAGCTTGGAAAAGAAAAAAATGGCAGGCAAAGGGCTTTAAGTAAGGAGCTGAGTCATGGCATAAATGAAACAGCTTAGAATTTAATCTCAACTCTACTCATGAGCCATAGGGATCATAGATCTGAAAAGAACCTTAGAAATCATTAGACCCAGCTGGAGCAGTTAGGTGACAGTGGATAGAGTACCAGCCTGGAGTCTAGGGGACCTGGGTTCAAATCTGACCTCAGACACTTCTTAGCTGTATGATATTAGGCAAATCACTTAACCTAATTGCCTAGCCCTTCCCCTGTATTTTAGAGTTGTTACTAGACAGAAACTAAGGATTTAAAAAGAAAAGATAGAAATCATTAGATCTAACAGTCTCATTTTATTAATGAGCAAACAGGCTTTCAGAGGTAAGAAGATTTATTCCAGTAACATAGCAGACAAGTGACAGGGATGGGATTTGAACCTGGGTCTTCTAGTTGCAGATGGAGAGCTTTTTCACGATCCCATAGGATACCACTTTCCAAAGTCATTTTGTATTTCTCTGTTCACATTTCCTCATTTGTATATGGGAATGATTGCTAGGAAGATTAGCTTATAAAAACACTGCAAATCCTGTAAATTGAAGTTTACACAGAGACACAACAGTAATGAAACATTGAAGGGACCTAAAAGAGTTTTCCCAAACCCTCATTTCCTTAGGATCCCACCTGTCTTTTGGTCATCAGACATCATTTACTGAGAGCTCCTGTCAGGCAAGCTAAAGATGACAAGCATCAAGTTCTATGTGTCAGGCACTGGGTGGTACAATGAATAGCATTAGTCCAGGTGTCAGGACAAGATGTAAGTTCAAATCCAGTCTCAGACATTTATTTAGTTGTGTGACTCTGGGTAGGTCACTTAACTTCAGTCTACCTCCAGTTTCCTCAAGGATAAAATACAGATAATAATAGTACCTACATCTCAGAATTGTAGTAAGGCTCAAATGAGATATTTATAAAGTGCCTTGTGAAGTGCCTGACCCATAATAGGTGCTTCTTTCCCCACCCTGTATTGCATAAGCTAAAGCAGAACGCTATTGTGCAAGGCAACTTATGATCTGGGGATTTGATCCTATGGTGTCTCTATTTCATTACCATGCAAATCACTCTTGAAGATACAAAAGATTTATGAGCCACAAAGTCATAAATAATGGCCATTACTGCCACTAAAAACAACTCTTAACTGTGGCTAAAGCTTTTAAGTTAACAGCTTTTTAATGAGTGGGGAGGTGGTTCTATAATTCCTTCTCATCCCAGGTCTAAGTCTAAGTCTAACCTGTAGCATTCTCACCCAAACCATAAATAGTAGACTCCAGTAATATATACCTGCTCAGATTTTGTCTGAAAGCAATTATTTCGGGGGAAATAATAGAGTGCCCAATCACCACTTTCTATCTTTCTGTTTGTCTTTTCTTTGTCTCAGTTCCTCTCTATCTCTCTCAATATATCTCTGTCTTTCTGTCTCTTTCTTTCCCCACTCATCTCCTCCTTTCCTCCTCTCTTCCTCTCCCTCTCTCTCCCTTTTTCTCCCTCTCTATCTCCTCCCTTTCTGTCCCCCTCTCTCTCCTCATTCTCTCTCCTCTCTCCCCTCCTCCTCTTCCTTTTTGTCCTTATCTCTTTCCCCTGCTCTCTTCACTTTCTTCTTTTTATATGCAATATCTCTAACCTACACTGATTTCCATCTGTCTATATCTATCTATGTAATATATCTATCTACCGATCTCTCCCTCTATCCATCCATCCACCCACCCACCCATTCATCTATCTATCTATCTATCTATCTATCTATCTATCTATCTATCTATCTATCTGTCTGTCTGTCTGTCTATCTCTCTACCTACCTATTTTTATTTTTTATTATTTATTTAATTTAAAGTATTTTTCCATGATTCCATGATTCATATTCTTTCCTTCCCTTCCTCCCTCCCCGCCTCCCTTAGCCAACATGCAATTCAACTGGGTTTTACAAGTATCATTGATTAAGACCTATTTCCATATTATTAGTATTTGCATTAGAGTGATCATTTAGTCTACGTCCCCAATCATATCCTCATTGAACCATGTTACCAAGGAAATGTTTTTCTTCTCTGTTTCTATTCCTACAGTTCTTTCTCTGGATGTGGATAGTGTTCTTTCTCATAAGTCCCTCAGAATTGTTCTAGATCATTGTATTGCTGCCAGTAGAGAAGTCCATTACATTTGATTGAGCCACAGTATACCAATCTCTGTGTACGTTTTTCTGGTCCTTCTCCTTTCACTCTGCATCAATTCCTGGAGGTCATTCCAGTTCACATGTAATTCCTCCAGTTCATTATTCCTTTGAACACAATAGAATTCCATCACCAACAAGTACCACAATTTGTTCAGCCATTCCCCAATCAAAGGGCATCCACTCATTTTCCAATATTTTGCCACCACAAAGAGCATGACTATAAATATTTTTGTACAAGTCTTTTTCCTTATTATCTCTTTGGGGTATAAACCCAGCAGTAGTATGGTTGGATCAAAGGGCAGGCAATCATTTAAAGCCTGTTCCAAATTTCCTTCCAGAATGGTTGGATCAATTCACAACTCCATCAGCAATGCATTAGTGTCCCAATTTTGCCACTCTCTCCAATATTTATTACTGTCCTTTGCTGTCATGTTTGCAAACCTGCTAGGTATAAGGTGGTACCTCAGAGTTGTTTTGATTTGCACTTCTCTAATTATAAGAGATTTAGAACACTTTTTCATGTGCTTATTGACAGTTTTGATTTCTTTATCTGGAAACTGCCAATTGATGTCCCTTGCCCATTTATCAATTGGGGAATGGCTTGATTTTTTTTGTACAATTGATTTAGTTCCTTATGTATCTGAGAAATTAGACCTTTGTGAGAGGTTTTTGTTATAAAGATTTTTCCCAATTTGTTGCTTTCCTTCTAATTTTGGATGCATTGGTTTTGTTTGTACAAAACCTTTTTAATTTAATGTAATCAATCAGGTATACTATTCTATGTTCACCTAATTTACTTTATAGTTTCCTTTTTTATATTTAAGTCATTTACCCATTCTGAATTTATCTTGGTATAGGATGTGAGATGTTGATCTAGACCTAATCTCTCCCATACTGTTTTCCAATTTTACCAGCAGTTTTTTGTCAAATAGTGGGTCCTTGTCCCAGAAATTGGGATCTTTGGGTTTATTGTGCACTATCTTTCTGAGAGCATTTACTCCAAGTCTATTCCTTTGATCCTCCCTTCTGTCTCTTAGCCAATACCATATTGTTTTGATGACCACTACTTTATAGTACAGTTTAAAATATGGTAGTTAGGTCCCCATCCTTCACATTTTTTCATTACTTTCCTTGATATTCTTGATCTTTTGTTCTTCCAAATGAACTTTGTTATAATTTTTTCTAATTCAATAAAAAATTTCTTGGTAGTTTGATAGGTATGTCACTGAATAAGTAAATTAATTTGGGTAGGATTGTCATTTTTATTATGTTAGCTCATCCTACCCATAAGCAATTAATGTTTTTCCAATTGTTTAGACCTAGTTTTAATTTTGTGGAAAGTGTTTTGTAGTTGTAGTCAAATGATTCCTGTGTTTGTCTTGGCCAAAAAGATTCCTAAATATTTTATATTGTCTAGGGCAGTGATGGGCAAACTTTTTAAAGGGAGGACCAAAGGAAAGGAAATGCTCATGTGTCAGTCTGTTTCTAAGGCAACTCTTTCAAAGTTTCATTGTACTGTATCCTACTCATTGTATTCCTCAGATTAGGAATAATGTCATGTAGCCTGGTAGAACATTTCAGGGGGCCACATCTGGCCCATAGTTTGTCCATCACTGGTCTAGAGTGATTTTAAATGGAATTTCTCTTTCTAACTCTTGCTGCTGAGATATGTTGGAGATATATAGAAATGCTAATGATTTATGTGGGTTTATTTCATATTCTGCAACTTTGCTAAAGTTGTTGATTATTTCCCTTAGCTTTTTAGATGATTCTCTAGGACTATTTAAGTAGACTATCATATCATCTGCAAAGAGTGATAGTTTATTCCCCTCATTGCCTATCTTAATCCCTTGAATTTTTTCTTCTCTAATTGCTACTGACAGTGTTTCTAGTACAATGTTAAATAATAGAGGTGATAATGGGCATCCTTGCTTCACACCTGATCTTATTGGAAAGGCTTCTAATTTATCCCCATTGCATATGGTGTTTGCTGATGGTTTTAAATATATACTGTTTATTATTTCTAGTGTAGAAAGGAAAACTGAATCAAGCTTTTGGCACTGAGATGGATGCAGACAGTGGTTGGGAATGTGATGGGAGGGGCAGTGACAGTTGGAGTGGAAGAAGATGATTGTGGGAGTAATGGTTAACTGAAAGGGTTTTTGCCCTCTGAACTCTGTCAAATGAGGAGCAAAGTCCTTGAGCTCCAGATTCCCACCTGCGGAAAAGCCTGGCCTCCATTTTCCTTTGCCCAGAAGAGAAAGAAGATTCCTGTTGTTGGAGAGCCTCCATTAGAGGAAGAATGAACAACTACAGCTGCCAAGAAGGGGCTGATCCCTTACCTCAAGGTCACCCTGAAGAGTCTTTCCTTCCCTTGACCTTCCCAAGAAGGACATTTGCCACTGGTTAAGGGAGGAGACTTTAATTAGATCAGAAGAGGATAGGTAAGTTGGAGCAGATGCATCTTGGTTCAGCTGAAGAAAATAAGAAACCCAAATAGGGTCTCCTCTTCCCTCAAACCCTTCCCCACTTTGATCCCTCTATCCTCTCCTTTCTCCAGCTGCCTTGTTCATCTACATAATAAACTGATTCGCAGTCAGATCAAGGAGACATCATTTCACAAGGCAAAGAAGGGAAAAGGGGTTTGAGTAGCTACTTTGCTCAGATTCCATTTTGAGTGAGACCCCCTGCGGTGCCGACGTTGGCTGTGGGGAGGTTTCTGTAGGGAGAGGGTTCGAGCTTAATTAACCAGCATTGCCACCCACCTCTCCCAATAGGAAAGCCTTCACTTTAGCATACAGGGCCGGCTCCTGTTCTCTGGCCATCCACCATTCCAGAGGAACCTCCTCTGTTGTCTTTAGTAAAAGTAGAGTATTGAGAGGGGAGTTAACAGACATTCACACCAGGTCTGTCACTCTTCCAACATCAAACCCTCTTCAATATATACCTACATTTTTACAGTTTGTGTATTTTTACATTAGGAAAGGCCCTTCTATTCCTATACTTTCTATATTTTTCTATAAAAATGAGTGCTGTATTTTGTCAAAGGCTTTTTTTGCAACTATTGAGATAATCATGTGATTTCTGTTGGTTTGGTTGTTGATATGGTCAATTACATAAATGTTTTTCCCAATATTAAACCATCCTTGTATTCCTGGTATAAATCCCACCTGATCATAGTGAATAATCCTTGTGATCACTTGCTGGAGTCTTTTTGCTAGTATTCTATTTAAGATTTTTGCATCTATGTTCATTAAGGAGATTGGTCTGTAGTTTTCTTTCTCTGTTTTTGGTCTGCCTGGCTTTGGAATTAGTATCATATTTATGTCATAAAAGGAATTTGGTAGAACTCCTTCTTTGCTTACTTTGTCGAATAGTTTGTATAGCATTGAGATTAGTTATTTTTTAAATGTTTGATAGAATTCACTTGTGAATCCATCTGACCCTGGGGATTTTTTCTTAGGGAGTTCTTTGATGGCTTGTTCAATTTCTATTTCTGATATGAGATTATTTAAGTATTCTATTTCCTCTTCTGTTAATCTAGTATAAGGGGGGAAAGGGGGCTTTATGGGTTCAATATATTAAAGGTGGTCGCCAGAGGATTGAACTATTATCAATCCTCAATTAAGAATAATCTCAAATCAAAATTGACTTTTATGAAACAATAAATTGGGAAAAAATCTTTATAACGAAAAACTCTGCCAGGGGTCTAATCACTCAAATATACAAGGAGTTAAAGCAATTGTATAAAAAATCAAGCCATTCCCCAATTGATAAATGGGCAAGAGACATGAATAGGCAATTTTCACATAAAGAAATCAAAAGTATCAATAAGCACATGAGAAAGTGTTCTAAATCTCTAATAATTAGAGAAATGCAAATCAAAACAACTCTGAGGTATCACTTCACACCTAGCAGATTGGCTAAAATGAAAGAAAGGGAGAGTAATGATTGTTGAAGGGGATGTGGCAAAATCGGGACATTGATGCATTGCTGGTGGAGTTGTGAAATGATCCGGCCATTCTGGCTGGCAATTTGGAACTATGCCCAAAGGGCTATAAAAGACTGTCTTCCCTTTGATCCAGCCATACCATTGCTGGGTTTGTACTCCAAACAGATCATAGATAAACAGACTTGTACGAAAATATTTATAGCTGCGCTTTTTGTAGTGGCAAAAAAATGGAAAATTAGGGGATGTCCTTCAATTGGGGAATGGCTGAACAAATTGTGGTATATGCTGGTGATGGAATATCATTGTGCTAAAAGGAATAATAAACTGGACGAATTCCATGCAAATTGGAGAGACCTCCAGGAAGTGATGCAGAGCAAAAGGAGCAGAGCCAGAAGAACATTGTACACAGAGACTGATATACTATGGTAAAATCAAATGTAATGGGCTCCTGTACCAGCAGCACTGCAATGACACAAGACAGCTCTGAGGGATTTATGGTAAAGAACGCTACCCACATTCAGAGGAAGGACTGCAGGAGAGGAAACATATAAGATAAACAATCGCTTGAATGCATGGGCTGAGGCGGACATGAATGGGAAATAGACCCTGAACAAGGACACATGTTACAACCAGTGGAAATGTGCGTTGGCCATGGGTGGGGGGAATGCGGGGGGTGAAGGGGAAAGTAGGGGCATAAAGTATGAAACAGATTAAAAACGAATATTAATAAATGTCTAATAAAAAATTGACTTTTATGTAAATGTATTTACATGAGAGAAGGGAGAGAGAAAGACATTAAGAAACTATCTCACTGATTAGTCCAGGTATATCTTAATCTTTAACCGAGGGTTAAAGGGCTTGAGGCCTGGAGGTGAATGGAGCAAACTCCACTCACAGAGTCTATAAAAGGAAGTTTCCCAATAGAAGTTCAGGAAGATTCCATCTTTAAACTCATCACGTGGAACAGTCTCGGTCATGAACCAGCAAAGCTCCCTCAGGTCTCTTTCACCACACCAGCCTCAGCCTCAGTCCCCCCTCCTCTTTCGAAGGGGTCACATATATATCACTTCCAGTGCCTTCCCTTAGCCTGCGTATCCAATCACAATAGACACTTTCTCATAGAAATCGTCAGGGGCAGTGAATTGATTCTGATTGGTTACTCACTCTAGCACACGTGGGTTAGGACCTCCCAGAATTGGAAGGTGCTCTCACCTTTGGTGATTAAATCTAAAGATAGACAGTGTAGACTTAATTTAATTATCACACTAGGCAGTTTACATTTTTGTAAATATTCATTCATATCACCTAGATTGCCGTATTTGTTTCCATATAACTGGGCAAAATAGTTCTTAATAATTACCTTAATTTTCTCTTTGTTAGAGGTGAGATCTCCCTTTTCATCTTTGATACTGTTAATTTGGTTTTCTTCTTTCCTTTTTTATTAGATTAACCAGTACTTTATCTATTTTATTTATTTTCTCAAAGTACAAGCTCCTAGTCTTATTTATTAATTCAATAGTTATTTTACTTTCAATTTTATTAATTCCTCCTTTAATTTTTAGGATTTCCAATTTAGTTTTTATCTGGGGATTTTTAATTTGTTCTTTTTCTAATTTTTTAAGTTGTAAGCTCAATTCATTTATCTCCATCCCCTCTAATTTCTTGATATATGCTCTCAGGAATATAAATTTTCCCTTCAGTACTGCTTTGGCTGCATCCCATAGATTTTGATATGATGTCTCCTCATTGTCATTCTCTTCAATGAAATTATTAATTCTTTCTCTGACTTGTTCTTTAATCAACCAATTTTGGAGAATCATTGTTTAATTTCCAAAGAATTTTTTATTTGCCTCTCCATATACCCTTACTAATTATTATTTTTATTGCATTGTGATCTAAAATGGTTGCATTTATTATTTCTGCTTTTTTGCATTTATTTGCAATGTTTTTATGCCCTAGTACATGGTCAATCTTTGTGAATGTACCATGTGCTGCTGAAAAGAAGATATATTCTTTTTGTCCCTATTTATTTTTCTCCACATATCTATTAACTCTAATTTTTCTAACATTTCATTTGTATCTCTTACCTCTTTCTTATTTTTTTATTGATCTAGATCTGATAGAGGAAGGTTCAGGTCTCCCACTAGTATAGTTTCACTATCTCTTTCCTCCTTAAGTTCCAATAGTTTCTCCTTAAAAAATCTGGGTGCTATACCATTTGGTGCATACATGCTGAGTACTGTCATTTCCTCATTGTCTACACTGCCTTTTATCAGGATGTAATTACCTTCCCTATCTTTTTTAATCAGATCTATTTTTACTTTGGCTTTGTCAGATATCATGATTACAACTCCTACCTTCTCTTTCTCAGTTAGTGCCCAATAAATTTTGCTCCGCCCTCTTACTTTTACCCGGTGTGTATCTACCTACTTCATGTGTGTTTCTTGTAGACAACATATGGTATGATTTTGGTTTCTAATCCACTGTTATTTGCTTCCATTTTATGGGTGAGTTCATCCCTTTCACATTCAGAGTTATGATTACCACCCATGTACTCCCTATCATTTTGATTTCCTCTTTTAGTCCTGCCCTTTCTTCTTTCACTATTTCCTTCTATACCAGTGTTTTGCTTTTAATCAGTCCCCCTATTTCCCACCCTTATGTTACTTCCCTTCCCACCCACTCCCTTCTTATTTCCCTCTTATTTTTCTTTAAGGTCTGTTGAATTCCCTCCCCCTCTCTTTCCCTCCCTTTTGGTAGTCCCTGCCCCACTCCCCTCCTTGGTTTTTCCCTCTCAACTTCCCTATAGGGTAAGATAGAGTTCTATACCCCAATGGATCTAGATGCTCTTCCCTCTCAGAATTTATTCCACTGAGAGTAAGGTTTAAGTATTACCTATTAGCACTCTATCCCTCTCCTTCTTATAATAGTGTTCTTCCCCTCCTCCCTCTTTGTACCTTTTTATGTGCTATAATTTATCATATTTTTCTACTTCCTTCAAGTTTCTCTTGGTGCCATCTTCTATTCCCCCTTTTTTTTTACATATCACCTTAAACCCCTTAGTACCCCAACCTCTACCTATGAATAATTCTTCTATCTACTATGGTAGTGAAAATAATTTTTTGTGATTTTTGAGTATCATTTTTCCATATAGGAATATAAACAGTTTGATCTCACTGAAGTCCTTAAATTTTTTTCCCTCTTTCTTGTTTATCTTTTCATGTTTCTCTTGAATGTTGTATTTGGACATCAGATTTTCCATTTAGTTCTGGTCTTTTCTTTAGGAATAATTGGAAATCTTCTATTTTTATGGATAATGATCCTTGGTTGTAGACCCAATTCTCTTGCCTTTCTAAATATCATATTCCAAGCCTTGTGGTCTTTTAGTGTGGAGGCTGCCAGATCCTGTGTAATCCTTACTGGTGTTCCTTGATATGTGAATTGTCTCTTTCTGGCTTCTTGCGATATTTTCTCCTTGGCTTGGAAGCTCTTGAATTTGGCAATTACATTCCTGGGGGTTATCTTTTGAGGATTTAATATAGAGGGAGATCTATAGACTCCTTCAATGTCTCTTTTGTCCTCTTGTTCAAGAATATCAGGGCACGGGGCAGCTGGGTAGCTCAGTGGATTGAGAGCCAGGCCTGGAGACGGGAGGTCCTAGGTTCAAATCTGGCCTCAGACACTTCCCAGCTGTGTGACCCTGGGCAAGTCACTTGACCCCCATTGCCTACCCTTACCACTCTTCCACCTATAAGTCAATACACAGAAATTAAGAGTTTAAAAAAAAAAAGAAAAAGAAGAATATCAGGGCAGTTTTCTTGGATAATCTCTTGTAATGTGATGTCAAGACTTCTATTTTTTTCTAGGTTTTAGGCAGACCATTGATTCTCAAATTGTCTCTCTTGGGCTTGTTTTCCAGGTCAATTATATTTTCAATGAGATATTATTTCATGTTTCTTTCTATTTTTTCATTATTTTGATTTTGCTTTATTAATTCTTGCTGTTTTGTGAGATCATTAGCTTCTACTTGCCTAATTCTAGTTTTTAAAGACTAGTTTCCAGCTATGATCTTTTGATTTTCCTTTTCAGTTTTGTCCATCCTGATTTTCATGGCTTCCAGCAGGTCAATTCTGGTCTAAAATTTGCTTATTACTTCATGTGATTTCTGTGTTTCTTTTTCCAAGTGGGAGATTCTATCTTTTAAATTGTTATTTTCTTTTTTAATTACTTGCATTTCTATTTCCCACTTTTCTGCCCATTTTTGTTCTATCTTTCTTACTTGGTTCTTGAACTCCATTTTAAGTTTCTCGAGAAGAGCTTGTTGACCAATTTCCATTGTGGAGGAGGGGGGTAGTATGAATATGTTTGCTTGTTTGTCTCTCTGGGCTGTCACCTCTCTACTCTTCTCCTTTTCTCCATAGAAGTTATCCAGGGTCAAGGACTTTTTATTTTTTTTGATACTTATGAATTGCATTTCCTTTGTGTTGGTAGCCATTGCTGTGCCATTTTTTCCTCTGAATTATCTTGGCTTTTCAGCAAGAAGTCTGAGTGAGGTGGGAAGGCAGTTCTTGGTGTAGTGGGCTTTAAAGAGTCTTTCCCTGAGGCTATATTTTCAGTCTCCATTGTGTCTTCTGGGGCCATCCAGGGTCTGCCCTGACTCTGAGCCCATGCTCTGCACTGAGCTCCACACTCCATACTCCACACTCCTCAGCCTCAGGTCTCAAGTCTAGCTGCTAAGGCCCTATGTTGTCCTCAGGGATAAGACTGTGGTGCCCTTAGCAAGCCCCAGAGAATTTAGAGATTGTCCTAGCCCTCGTTCTGACTCTGGCACTGTTGGTGGTGTGGGGGAGGGGTGATCAGCTTGAGATTTGGTCGGTATAATTTTATCCTCTTATAGTGTGGAAATACCCAAACACTGGCTACCTTCAAGGCTATGCCCCTTGGCAGAGCCCCTTCTCTCATCTGATTTTAATTTTCATCCTTTTGAGACACTTTGTTGTGATCAGTAGTAGGAAGAGTCATGAATTTCCTTAGCCCGGAAGTCCCTATCTATTTTTCTAACAGGAGCCAAGACTAGTCAATGAGAGTCCAGTCTTAATAGGTATGAGGCATATGCTCTACCTGATGCAATACAATACAAAGTAGATTTTGGAGCATGTGTGGTTATTCTACATACCAGGAAACATAACTGTTTCTTGTGTACTTATTGTGTGGCAAAGATGAGTGGTTATTTAGCCATAACTCTGTGTAACATCCACAAAAGGCATTAACTAGCCAAGTTAGTGTTGGAAGAATATGAACTACTGTGGGTCTCTGGGATGGGAAAGGTCTTTTGGCTCATTGTCATCCAGTTTCCAGCAAGCCACAAGTACATGCTATGACTGTGGTTTCTATTTCTCTTTTCTTCTTTCTTTTCTGTTTGGGGAAGGAGTATTGGAAATAGTTCAGACCTTGTAAACTTCAAAAGATCAGAAGACACTCAGGAAGGAGAGGTTATATCAGAATATGATGGCAACTGAGCCTGGCAGGCACCAGCACAGCCAGCCCAAAGGATATGTATGACCCTGCATAGCAATCAATCAGTGGCAACCAAGGCTCCATGTGTTATAAACATCAAGGGAGCAACTCATCCAACAGCTATGCCACCTTCAGAAATAAACTTAGCAGGACAAATAATTGGTAACAGCTTTAAGTTTGAGCTCACACTTCCCAGAGACTAAGGAGGTAGAGGAAGAAGTGTTGGGGAAAACACTTTGCACTTTTTTCTTGTTATATCTTCTTAGTAAATGTTTCTTTGAAAAAGCTAATTGATGCTAATTAGTTACATTGATAGGGCCAGTAGGTGGCATAGTGGACGGAGTGCCTGAACTGGAGATAAGAAGATCTGAGTTCAAATGTGGCCTCAGACATTTACTTGCTGGATTACCCAGGGCAAGTCACTTAAACATATTTGCCTCAGTTTCTTCAACTGAAAAATGAGCTGGAGAAGAAAATGGCAAAATGCTCTAGTATATTTTCCAAGAAAACCCCAAATGCTGTCATAAAGAGTCAGACATGACAGAAATGATTGAACAACAACAAAACAACAACAAAAAAGTTACATAGAGAAGGAGGGTACTAGTTATTAGATCAATCCATGCTATAAGGGAGATTTATCTATAATTGGCAACTGACACTGAGGACAAAACCCTGGAATGGGCACAGCATTAGATAATACCTGCAATCTCTGTAACCTTCAATCTCACAGTTCCATTTCCCTACTACCTTAAATGTTTCTAATAGTTCCAAATCCAATCATCAAGGCAAGATGAATATTAAGAAGTCGTCTTGTCCATTCTATCTTTGGGCATATATGCACTTGTGATATTCCAAGAATATAAACATTTATCTCCCCTTTTTTTTAAACTTCCAGAAAATATTTAAAGTAATATGATATTTAAACCACTTTGATATCCTATTGTGGTGTTGTATAACTCTTACAGTCATACTGTTTTTTCTATGTTCATTGGTTTAAGTGAACTGCATTGTGGTACAGTGTAAGGGAAGGGAATAAACATTAAATAGGCATCTCCTTTGCACCATCTTTACAAATATTACCTCATTTGATCTTCACAACAACCCTGAGAAGTAGGAGCTATTTTTACCTTCTTTTAACACTTGAGGAAACTGAGGCAGACAGAGGTTAAATAGTCATTAAGCCCAGGATCATGCAATTAGTAACTGTCTGAGGTTCAATTTGAATTCAGTTCTTCATGACTTCAAACCAGGCAAATTGTGCTGGAAGTCTAAAAGAACTGAGCTCAAATACCAGCTGGATACTTACTAGTTTAATGACTGTGGACTAATCACAGTCATTAATCATATTCATTAACATGGTTATTAACACATCAATTAGTTAAACAAACTAAGCCTCAGTTTCTACAGTTATCAAAAGGGAGGAATATAGAAATAACTTCTAAAACCCTTTGCAACTCTAAATCTATGATCCTATGAAGCCACAGTGAAAATAGAATAGTTGCTCACAGTCACTCATCCCATGGCCTTCCAGATAAATGTAAAGGGTGCAATTAGGATATTGATTAAGTATTGATTAAAATAAGAGATTTAATAAAGAGATCTCTGAGGGTACAGGCAAGGCAGAGTGTTGAGCATGAGACCAGAACTTGGAAGGAGGAACACAGGAAAAGGTTCTGGCAGTTGGTGAGGTCCACTCACTGACTGACTGACTTTCTCTCTGGCCTGCTGGTGGAGGCAGACATCTGAAACCTTGCTCTGTGCTAGTGAGAGGGAAGAGAGAACTCTGAAACCTGTCTGAAGAGTTTTTCTACTTTCCTGAGAAGCTGAGAGAAGTCATTGATAAGAAGTTGGTAGATCAGTTTTGCTGGAGAAAAGTTTTGGAGAAAGAAAGGCTGAAGGTAGTAGGTTGCCTGGACTCTGGGTCATACCAGAGTTACCTTATTGTTAGTTAACAGCTGCCATCTTGGCTAACTTAATCTATATGTGCTTGGAGATATCTTTATCAAATTAAATTATTTGAATATGGATTTTAGTTAAATTATAGTCAGATAGTGTTTGGGGTTTTTTAGTATTAGGCAGATTTAGTGTAGCTGGAAGAACTGAAGGTTTCACCATGAGGCGAACTTAGATGGTGGGTGAAAAGGTAATTCCCTGTTAGTGTTAAGGCATACCTTGTTATTATTCCTTATATTTATATATTTTAATTATAAATAAATAGATTTTTATGAATTTATAGTCTCCAAGTAAAGTGCATACTGGCCTGGTGAAGGGAAGTCACTCCTGGCTTTCCTTCTGAGGGGAGAACTAAAAGAAACATTTGCGATCAACAACAAAGTATCTTACCACAGCCTCCCCATTCACAAAAACACAGATAATCTAAATACTTCAAGGGTAATAAAATGACTGTTCCCACTCTTTTTTCCCTTAAAGTTTCTGTTCTCTATCTTAGTACAATACTTGGTTCCCTTAGCTTAGGCCATTCCACATAAATTCTATGAGTTAGGCCCTTAGTTTAAATTGCTTTCTCTCCTCAAGACTCTGTCCAAGGCCCTTATTTGGCATTTCAATAGTGAAGCCCAAACTTTTATTCTAATAAAAAGTGCCACACAAATGTGGGGTTCTCTTGCTAATTACTAGTTCTTCTTCTTCTTCTTCTTCTTTTCTTCTTCTTCTTCTTCTTCTTTCCTCCTCCTCCTCTTCCTCCTCTTCTTCCTCGTTCTCCTTGTCCTCCTTGTCCTCCTCATCCTCCTCCACTTGTACCACCTTTTTCTCCTCTTCCTCCTCCTTCTCCTCTTCCTTCTCTATACACCTTAGGGAGAGGCTATATAGCATGATAGTTATGAAGACTATCCTGTGGATCAGGAAAACATGGGTTTCAGTCCAGCCTCTCACATCTCCTGGCTGGGTGATGGTAGACAAGTCTCTTAACTTTTCAGTGTCTGAAGCAACTCTTAAGACTACAAGTGGTCAAGGGATTTTCTTTACTGAGAGGTAGTTTGCTATGCTAATGAAATCCCATGTCTGGTCTAAAATAAACTTTTACACACACACACATATCCGTATATATTATGTATATGGTGTTAATATACATACATTTATATAGATATACAGACATATAAGTATATTTTGAGAGAGTGTCCCAAAAGCTTTAGTGCCATTTTAATATATAACTTTTGAGGCACTCTTCATTCATGTATATGCATATAGCCTTCATCTTGCAATGTCTTGCATTGGTAATTATTTTATAATTAAATCTGAGGATTATTCTTCACAATACTCTATTCAGGAAGTCTTTGGTTATGCTCATGTCACAAGAGGAAAAACAATTAGTCTCCCTGGGAGAGCTCCTAGACCTACCCTAATCCTAGAGGTCTAAGTCTGCCACTTCTGTGGCAGAGCATAAAAGTGCATCAGTCAAGTGAATAAGGGACCCAAAGGCTCTCCAACAGGAATGGTAAGAGATCAGCCAGGGTGTGTAGAGGAAGGGAAAAACTCTTCCCTAGTCTGAGATCAGAACTAGAGGCAAAACATCAATGTAGGTTGCTGTTGTTAGTTCTTTTTCAAAGAGGACCAAGGCATCTTGAGGTGATGACTTGCTTTTGCATGAGTTTTATGTAAGTGAGGCAAAGTTGTACAGAGTCATCAGTCTCACTCTTTCTTCCAGAGTCACTGAAGTCCAGTGGCAAGACAATTCAGGCCAAATGGTGATGGCCCGAGATGCGATGATGTCTTTGATGTCTGATCAAGCTCTAAAGGTTCCACAGCCACCTTCATGGTTGTTGGAGCAAACTGTTCTTTTCCACCTGCTATGGGGATTAAAAAGAATTACAAGACATGATTCCTGTTCTTATGGAACTCACAGCCTAGTAGGGGAAAGATGAAGGCATAAATATAGAAATCAAATATAGTCATAGAATCATAATGAGAAGAGACCTTAAAGTTCACTCATTTCCTTAATTTTACAGATGAGGAAACTGAAGCATAGAGAAAGTAACTGACTGGTCCAGGTTCACACAGCTAATACGTGTCTGATGCAACATTTGAATTCCAGTTTTCCTGACTCCAAGTCCAGTGTTCTATATCCTGTACTATCTCTCTGCTTCATTTGAGTTTCTGATAGGCCCTGTGGATTCTATTGACAGAAGGGAATGTCACAAAATTTATGTACAATTGTCAAATGAATCTTCTACTCCATTAATCGATAGAAGAATTCAGAGGAGGGAGAGAAGGCACAAGCAGGCTACCAGCTTCATCATCTTTAGAACATTCACTTCGTGTTGGCAGAGGTTTGCCTTTTGTAGAAGGGCACCTACACTTATGGGTCAGCTTGCAAACTGAGAGGGCAAAGGATCCAACACAATGGAGAACAATAATGCCTTTTCCAAAGGGCTTTCATATCAGAAGACCACTTGAGCCTTACAATTACTCTCTCAAATAGACTATTGCCCAGCATCTACTATGTGGGGTGGGTGCCAGACCCAACAAGTGTAACAAACATTTTCATAAATGTCCATATTTTAATGCCAGGAAATTCAGCTTTCTGTGGACTGAAGCTATTTAAGTCAAGCACCCGTGTTTACATGCCAAGCTTCACATGCAATAAAGGTGCCAAGCTTTGGTGAATTCTGCCTACTTCAGAGCATCCTCCATGCAGCTGCCAAATTGATTTTCCTAAAGCATAGGATGGACCAAGTAATTCTCCTGATCAATATAGTTCATATTCAATATATTACTTCTAGGATCTAATTTTTTAAAAGTCTTCTGTCTAGACCATAAGCCCTTAACAACCTATGCCCAGTACATTTTCCAGCCTTGTTACATTTTTCTTCCCCTCCATATTACTTGTTTCATTTTTCAGTCATGTCTGACTCTTTGTGATCCTATTTTGGATTTTCTTGGCAAAGATACTGAAGTGGTTTGCCATTTCCTTCTACAGTTGAACTCATTTTTTTTATTTTTTTTTTAACCCTTGTACTTCAGTGTATTGTCTCATAGATGGAAGAGTGGTAAGGGTGGGCAATGGGGGTCAAGTGACTTGCCCAGGGTCACACAGCTGGGAAGTGTCTGAGGCCAGGTTTGAACCTAGGACCTCCTGTCTCTAGGCCTGACTCTCACTCCACTGAGCTACCCAGCTGCCCCCTACAGTTGAACTCATTTTGCAAATAAAGAAACAGAGGCAAACAGGCTTAAGTGATTTGTCCAGGGTTACACAGCTGGTAAGTTTCTGAGGCCAGATTTGAATTCAGGAAGAGAGGCCTTCTTGCCTCTAGACTCAGCACTCTGTCCACTGTGCCACCTAGGTGCCTCTACACACTAGATGAGCTGAATTGGCCTTCTTCTTTTCCTTCTTCACAACTCTCCACCTCTCACTTTTGTGCCTTTGTACTGGCTGTTCCTGGAGACTGAAATGCACTCCCTCTCCCTCCTTCATCTCTTAGAGACCATAGTTTGGGGGGTTTGCATGCTTTTGTTATTGTTGTTCCATTGTTTTCAGTTATGTCTGACTCTTCATGACCCGGATTAGGATTTTCATGGCAAAGATACTGGAGAGGTTTGCCATTTCCTTCTCCAGCTCATTTTACAGATAAGAAAAACTAAGACAAACAGGGTTAAGTGACTTGCCCAAAGTAACAAAGCTAGTAGGTGTCTGAGGTTGGATTTGAACTTAAGAAAATGAGTCTTCCTGACTCCAAACCTGTCACTCTATCTACTGCACCATCTAGCTGCCCCAGTCCAAGTACTATGTTCCACTTTAGAACTTATATGATCCCTCCAGCTGAACTATAAGGTCTTCTTATCAATTTTGTATAAACCCCTTTATTGGAATGTTGACTTCTAAGCTAGAGCACCTGGGAGGTGGGATTTCAGCTTGAACTTCATTTAGTTAATAGGATTATAGACTTAGAGCTGGAAAGAACTCAGAGGTCATCAGGTTCATTCTCTCAGTCTTTTCCTCTTTCTAGGATCTTGACCTTTCTCTTCTTCTCCTCTGTATCTCAGAATGACTTCTATAAAGCAGACTAGGTGAAGCTTCAGGGCAGTAGACTGCTGGTAGAATTTAGGCACAGGGAAGTAATTCTCTTTCCTTTAATTTTCTGGGGAAATGCTGAAAGTACAAGTTATTCCATTTGCAGAATTTTTAATTTCTTCCTGGCATAGTCTGATCCTGATGGTGACTCAAGTAACCTTAGTGCTTTGTCCAAGTCCTCCTACACAGTCCCCACACTTCCTTCCTTCCTTGTTCAGGCTGGTGTGTAAGTCTAGAAACCAGGACATTAAGACAGAATGATGAAATGAACTTCATGTGGCAGGGCCAGCCCTTGATAGAACCTCTTGATTCTGAATTCTGGTTTTATCCTATCCCTCAGGGAGGAGGAAAAATGGGGCAAACCCCTCTATATAACAGTTGCTTAACAACATGGAATCTTCAATAAAACAATGCTTCAATAAAACATTTCCCCTAAATAGCATTTCAAACTCATCTTAGTATAGTTATTTCCACTGAAGAAGAAATAAGGAGAAGGATGGTTGATTAACAGGCAGTTTGAACTTTCTTTTGGATGCCCTGGGAAATTTTCCTCTGACTCTCATCCACTCCAAGGACCATTTTAGATTAAATTTAGTTTCCTCAATTTCTTCCATCAAAGGGAGGAGTAACAAAGCAACTCTACTGGTATAGTGTGTTATTACATCACACATTGTCATTAATTCATTTATTAAGCTTCTATATTAGGCAATGAACTGTATCTGGTACTGGAAATACCAAGAAAGAGATGACAGGGATCCTATTCTCCAGGTGCTTACAATCAGAAGAGAAACAGATGCCTGCATAAAGTATTATGTGGACATTTTGCTTTCTGAAAGGGGAAGAAAAAGAATATTTGTGTGTGCAGAAAATTAATAAAATCAGATTACAAAGAAACACAGCTCACCAGATAAAAGTGCTTAAGAAATGGCACGTTGTTTTGAGAGGACCAGAGTGAAAAGTCTCAATCAGAGACAAAAATTTGAACTGAAGATGGGATGGTTAGAAAGCACTAGTGTCCAAAAGTCCATTTACATATGACTATTTTCAAGGATATTTGAAGGATATAACTGAAAAATTAGAAAGTACATTTGAGGCATATGGGACGATTGTCTAAGGTCTATTTGGGTCACGCTTCATAGAAAGTGAGTTTTTAAAGGTTTTTCATTATAAAATAGAGATGAATCATTAAAACACAAGGAAGCCCTGAATAGTGTAGTAGAAGATAAATAGTGACAAAAATCCAGTTTCATGAGGAGTCAGAAGAATTTGGATTAGAAGCCACCGAAGAGAGCTTCTTGCAAAAGACGGGACAGAACTGATGGTTGAATGCAGGGGACAGATAAGGGAACAGGGAGCTGCTGATTGGAAAAGATGCTTCTAGATGCTGATTGGAAACAAGTTGAATTTGAATCCTTGGAAAAGTAAAGAACACTTGCCTAAATTCTTGGGGAAATCTAGCTGGTGCAGACTTATCTTCCTGAGTTCAAATCTGGTCTCATACATTTACTAGCTGGTGATCCTGCGGAAGTCACTTAATTAACTTTGTTTGTCTTGGTTATCTTATTTGTAAAATGAGCTAGATACTCCTAGTAATACAATGAACCATGATAATTCTGAAGAACTTATGACAAAGAATGCTATCCAACATCAGAGAAAGAATTGTTGCAGTCAGATGCAGGTCCAAGGATACTATCTTTCACATTAGTTTATTTACAGTTTTATTTGGGGGTTTTGGTTTTATATGGGTATTTGCTTACAACAATGACCAATATGGAAGTACGTTTTGCATGATAGTACATGTATAACCCAGATCAAATTGCTTACCATCTATGAGTAGGGGGAGAGAAGGGATGGAGGGAGCCAATTTGGATTTCATAATTTTGGAAAATGTGAAAAATGATCATTATATGCAATAAATAAAATAATATCTTCATTATTTATTTGTAAATTGTAATGTTTATAATTTGTAAATTATAAATTTTGTCAATTTTATAAAATTTGTCATTTGTACTTTGATTTTATAATATGTAAATTTTGTAAACTATAAATTATAATCTTTATTATTTATATATTTATTATAGCTAATAAAATAAAAAAATCTTTTTG
Source organism: Gracilinanus agilis (assembly GCF_016433145.1). NCBI lineage: Eukaryota > Metazoa > Chordata > Mammalia > Didelphimorphia > Didelphidae > Gracilinanus > Gracilinanus agilis. Next base: position 641,274,393 of record NC_058130.1, on the reverse strand, counting down.
AATTAAAAAAAAGGAAATGAACTAGAGAAGGAAGTGGCAAACAGCTCTATTACCTTTGCCAAGAAAACCCTAAATGAAGTCACCAAGAGATGGACATGACTGAAATGACTGAACAAAGTATGTTTTAGGCTACTTCCCTAGAACTATCTGAACACCTGTATATTCTCCAATATGGGTGTGCTAAATGGAGCCTTAAGTGGAATAAAAGACAAAAATTAGTTCTTTATCCTTATGTCTATCCCAAATGGCTAGTTTGAGTCCAAATCATGAACCCGGTATCTATTTCATGTGAATGCCCCTCCCTAAACACCCAGTGCCCTCACATAGCCTCCCAGTAGTTCATTTCCCCATATTTCAATACTCTACAAGTTTGGGTGGTAACCCATATATATTTTTTCCTGCTTTCCTCTCCTCCCCTCGTTCTCTGAAAACTGGTCTGTCCAAAAGCCATTCCACATTAAATAAGTGGTCCAAGAAGATGGCGACAGAGTAAGGAGCAGCTGCTCGATCTCTCCTAATTGATGCATACAAGACTCCTCAAGGGGACATAAAAACGAATCCAGACAAACGAAGGAACCCCACAACAGGGCACAGCATTGAAGGTACACAGAATCGGGGCATTTCCATGCTATAAAGGGGTGAAACAGCTCTCACTAAAATGCTAGAGGAAGAAGCCTCTCCACCCCCTCACACACACACCACGCACAGTGCCAAGGCCAACGCACAAGAGTGAAAACAGCAGTGGGGCAACCAGTAAATCACTAGCAGCCCCAGGGCTTGTACCTGTGAGCTGCCAGATGTGGGACCCCAAGTAGCTGGGGGAAGCACGGACTTTCCCCAGCTTTTACACCACGAAGGCTCTGCCCTGGGCGGAATCCGGGCAGAATAAAGATCCCTAAAGCAGGGACTTTCCCCGGAGCATATGCACCAGTGAAGGCAGTGCCCTGGGTGGAATAAAGATATCCAGCCCAGGTTAGGACATCCAGTGAGGACCTGGGGCAGACCGGAGCGTGGCTGTGGAAGCAGCCCCGAGACCATTGAAGGAGCCTCGGGCAGAGGGGCAGACCAGGGACTACCAGGAGGCCTGACCCCGAGGACAAGAAGACTGGAGCTATCAGAAGCTTAGAAAGTGCAAGTAGACCCTGAGTGTAAAGACAAATCTGAAAAGGGGCGTGGCTAACAATGGCAAGCAATAAGGAAGCCCAGAAGAAAAAGATTACCAAGAGAAACTCTGGAACACTCAACAACTTCTACACAGAGAAAATCCACACAACAGAGGAGGGAAAACAAAAATCCAAACCTCCCCAAAAAAATGAAAGCCGGTCACAAGCTATCGAAGAGTTCAAAAATGAAATGTTGAGGAAGATGGAAGAAATCTGGCAAGAAAATAACAGTTTAAAAGGCAGAATTTCGCAAGTGGAAAGTGAGGCAAGTCAACTAAAGACCAGAAATGACCAGATTGAAAAGGAAAACCAAAAGATTATAGCCGAAAACCAAAAGATTATAGCCGAAAACCAGTCCTTAAAGGCTAGAATCAAACAATTAGAAACCAATGATCTCTCAAGACAACAAGAACAAATAAAACAAAGTCAAAAGACTGATAAAAGAGAAGGAAACGTGAAATATCTCAAAGAGAAAGTGACAGACCAAGAAAACCGGTCTAGAAGAGACAATCTGAGAATCATTGGTCTTCCAGAAAAGGCAGAAATTAATAGAAACTTGGACTCCATACTTAAAGAAATTATTCAGCAAAATTGCCCTGAAGTTCTACAACAAGAGGGCAATATAGACATTGAAAGGATCCATAGATCACCTTCAACACTGGACCCAGAAAAGTCAACACACAGGAATATAATAGCAAAATTGAAGAGCTTTCAAGTAAAAGAAAAAATCTTACAAGAAACCAGAAAGAGACAATTCAAATATCAAGGAGCACCAATAAGGAACACACAGGATCTGGCAGCCTCCACGCTAAAAGACCGCAAGGCTTGGAATACAATATTCAGAAAGGCAAGAGAGCTGGGCCTTCAGCCACGAATCAACTACCCATCAAAACTGACCATATACTTCCAGGGGAAAGTATAGGCATTCAACAAAATTGAAGATTTCCAAGTTTTTGCACAAAAGAGACCAGGACTAAATGGAAAGTTTGATACCCAACCACAAAAATCAAGAGAAACATGAAAAGGTAAATAAGAAACAGAGGGAAAAGAAAGAAAACTCATAATCTTTTAAACTTGACTCTTTAAGGGTGTAAATATGATCTAATTATCTGTATTACTAGGTGGAGAAATGCTATGTATAATTCTCTGTAGCGAACTCTATTCACTATTATAATATTCACTATTATAGCAACCAGAAGAATAATTCATAGGGAGAGTATAGGATACTAAATGGTCTAAGATGACATGGGGGGAAAAAGGAGGGGAATAGTAATAGACACCAAGAAAAATCTGAGTAAATAAGAAAAATAGGATATTCTATTATATACAAAGAGGGCATGGGAAGGGGAGGGGATAAATACTACCATAAGAAGGAGAGGTAGAGAGCATTAAGAGGTAATAATCAAACCTTACTCTCAGTGTAATCAACCCAGAGAGGGAAGAGTAGCTTTATTATCCATTCAGATAAAAAACTCTATCTAACCCTACTGAGAAAGTCAGAAGGGTTAAACCAAGGGGAGCAGGGGAGTGGGGAGGCCAAAAAATGGAGGAGAAAAGAAGGGGGAGGGAATTCAATAGGCCTTTAAAAATAAAAAGAGGGGAAAAATAAGGAAGGGGGTAAAAAGGGAAGTTAATCAAGGAAGGGGATAAGGGATACCAGCTCAAAGCAAACCACTGGTTTAAAAGGAAATAGTGTAAGAAGAAGGGGTGGGTCTAGGGGAGGATACAAAAATGTCAGTGAATGCACAACTAACAATTGTAACTCTGAATGTGAATGGGATGAACTCGCTCATAAAACGGAAGCAAATAGCAGAGTGGATCAGAAACCAAAATCCTACCATATGTTGTCTACAAGAAACACATATGAGGCGGGTAGACACACACAAGTTCAAGGTTAAGGGTATGAGCAAAATCTTTTGGGCATCAAATGAGAAAAAGAAGGCAGGAGTGGCTATTATGATCTCTGACAAAGCCAAAGTAAAAATAGATAGGATTAAAAAAGACAGGGAAGGTCATTACATCCTGATTAAAGGCAGTATAAACAATGAGGAAATAACACTGCTCAATATATATGCACCAAGTGGTATAGCATCCAAATTCATAAAGGAGAAACTGGCAGAGCACAAGAAGGAAATAGATAGTAAAACCATAATAATGGGAGATCTAAATATTCCCCTTTCAGATCTAGATAAATCAAACCAAAAAATAAATAAGAAAGAGGTAAGAGAGGTGAATGAAGTCCTAGAAAAATTAGATTTAATTGATATGTAGAGAAAAATAAATAGGGAGAAAAAGGAATATACCTTCTTTTCAGCTGCACATGGTACATTTACAAAGATTGGCCATGTAATAGGGCATAGAAACATCACAAACAAATGCAAAAGAACAGATATAATAAATGTAACCTTCTCAGATAATAATGCAATAAAAATAATAATTAGTAAGGGTACCTGGACAGGCAAATCAAAAACCAATTGGAAATTAAACAATATGATTCTCCAAAACCAATTTGTCAAAGAAGAAATCATAGAAACAATCAACAATTTCATTGAAGAGAATGACAATGATGAGACATCCTACCAAACTCTGTGGGATGCAGCCCAGGCAGTACTCAGTGGGAAATTAATATCCTTGAGTGCATATATCAAAAATTAAGGAGGGCAGAGATTAATGAATTGGGTATGCAACTCAAAAAATTAGAAAGCGAGCAAATTAAAAACCCCCAGATGAAAACTAAATTAGAAATACTCAAAATTAAGGGAGAAATTAACAAAATTGAAAGTAAAAGAACTATTGAATTAATAAATAAGACTAGAAGCTGGTATTTTGAAAAAACAGATAAAATAGACAAAGTACTGGTCAATCTAATAAGAAAAAGGAAAGAAGAAAACCAAATTGACAGTATTAAAGATGAAAAGGGAGACCTCACCTCTAATGAAGGGGAAATTAAGGCAATCATTAAAAACTATTTTCCCAATTATATGGCAATAAATATAACAATTTAGGAAATATGGAATATTTACAAAGATATAAACTGCCTAGATTAACAGCAGAAGAAATAGAATACCTAAATAATCCCATATCAGAAAAAGAAATTGAACAAGCCATCAAAGAACTCCCTAAGAAAAAATCGCCAGGGCCTGATGGATTCACAAGTGAATTCTATCAGACATTCAAAGAGCAACTAATCCCAATACTATACAAATTATTTGATATGATAAGCAAAGAAGGAGTCCTACCAAATTCCTTTTATGACACAAATATGGTACTGATTCCAAAGCCAGGGAGATCAAAAACAGAGAAAGAAAACTACAGACTAATCTCCCTAATGAACATAGATGCAAAAATCTTAAATAGAATACTAGCAAAGAGACTCCAGCAAGTAATTAAGAAGATCATCACCATGATCAGGTGGGATTTATACCAGGAATGCAAGGTTGGTTCAACATTAGGAAAACCATCCACATAACTGACCATATCAATAGTCTAACAAACAAAAATCACATGATTATCTCAACAGATGCTTAAAAAGCCTTTGACAAAATACAGCATCCATTCCTATTGAAAACACTGAAAAGTATAGGAATAGAAGGACCTTTCCTAAAAATAATAAACAGTATATACCTAAAACCATCAACAAACATCATATGCAATGGGGATAAATTAGAAGCCTTCCCAATAAGATCAGGAGTGAAACAAGGATGCCCATTATCACCTCTATTATTCAACATAATACTAGAAACACTAGCAATAGCAATTAGAGAAGAAAAAGAAATTGAAGGTATCAAAATAGGCAATGAGGAGACTAAGCTATCACTCTTTGCAGATGATATGATGGTATACTTAAAAAATCCTAGAGAATCAACTAAGAGGCTAGTAGAAATAATCAACAACTTTAGCAAAGTGGCAGGATACAAAATAAATGCACATAAATCATCATCATTTCTATATATTTCCAACACATTGGAGCAGCAAGAGGTAGAAAGAGAAACACCATTTAAAATCACCCTAGACAATATAAAATACTCGGGAATCTATCTAACAAAACAAACACAGCAATTATATGAAAACAACTACAAAACACTTTCCAAACAAATAAAACTGGATCTCAACAATTGGAAAGCCATTAATTGTTCATGGGTAGGACGAGCTAAAATAATAAAAATGAACATTCTACCCAAATTAATTTACCTATTTAGCGCCATACCTATCAAATTACCAAAAAACTTCTTTACTGAATTAGAAAAAACTATAACAAATTTCATTTGGAATAACAAAAGATCAAGAATATCAAGGGAAATAATGAAAAAAAAAATGTGAAGGAAGGGGGCCTAGCAGTACCAGATAGTAAACTATACTATAAAGCAGCAGTCATCAAAACAATATGGTACTGGCTAAGAGATAGAAGGGAGGATCAGTGGAATAGACTCGGGGTTAATGATGTCAGCAAGACAGTGTATGATAAACCCAAAGAGACCAACTTTTGGGACATGAATCCACTATTTGACAAAAACTGCTGGGAAATATGGAAAACAATATGGGAAAGATTAGGTTTAGATCAACATCTTACACCCTACACCAAGATAAATTCAGAATGGGTGAATGACCTGAATATAAAGAGGGAAACTATAAATAAGCTAAGGGAACACAAAATAGTATACATATCAGATCTCTGGGAAAGGAAAGATTTTAAAACCAAGCAAGAGTTAGAGAAAATTACAAAATGTAAATTAAATGGTTTTGATTATATCAAGCTAAAAAGCTTTTGTACAAACAAAAACAATGTAGTCAAAATCAGAAGGGAAACAACAAATTGGGAAAAAATCTTTATAATGAAAAACTCTGACAGGGGTCTAATCACTCAAATATACAAGGAGTTAAATCAATTGTATAAAAAATCAAGCCACTCCCCAATTGAAAAATGGGCAAGAGACATGAATAGGCAATTCTCAGGTAAAGAAATCAAAAGTATCAATAAGCACATGAGAAAGTGTTCTAAATCTCTAATAATTAGAGAAATGCAAATCAAAACAACTCTGAGGTACCACTTCACACCTAGCAGATTGGCTAAAATGAAAGAAGGGGAGAGTAATGAATGTTGGAGGGGATGTGGCAAAATTGGGACATTAATGCATTGCTGGTGGAGTTGTGAAATGATCCAACCATTCTGGATGGCAATTTGGAACTATGCTCAAAAGGCTATAAAAGAATGCCTGCCCTTTGAGCCAGCCATACCATTGTTGGGTTTGTACCCCAAAGAGATCATAGATAAACAGACTTGTATGAAAATATTTATAGCTGCACTTTTTGTGGTGGCAAAGAACTGGAAAAGGAGGGTTTGCCCTTCAATTGGGGAATGGCTGAACAAATTGTGGTATATGCGGGTGATGGAATACTATTGTGCTAAAAGGAATAATAAACTGGAGGAGTTCCAGGTGAACTGGAGAGACCTCCAGGAACAGATGCAGAGTGAAAGGAGCAGAGCCAGAAGAACATTGTACACAGAGACTGATATACTGTGGTAAAATCGAATGTAATGGGCTTCTGTACCAGCAGCAATGCAATGACACAAGACAGCTATGAGGGATTTATGGAAAAAAACGCTACCCACATTCAGAGGAAGATCCGCAGGAGAGGAAACATAGAAGATAATCAATTGCTTGAATGCATGGGCTGAGGCGGACATGGTTGGGGATGTAGACTTGAAACTACCACACGAATGCAACTAACAACAATATGGAAATAGGCCCTAAACAAGGACACATGTTACAACCAGTGGAAATGTGCGTCGGCCATGGGTGGGGGGAATGCGGGGGTGAAGGGGAAAGTAGGGGTATGAAGCATGTAAACAGGTTAAAATGAATATTAGTAAATGTTTAAAAATAAATAAATAAATAAATAAATAAGTGGTCCAAGGATACAAGCAAACAATTCTCAAGAATTATAAACTATTAATGATCATAGGAAGAACTGTTCTGAATCATTCATAGTAAGATAAATACAAACTAAAACAATCTTGAGGTTTTACTTCACATGCTGGAAATGGGCAAAAATGAAACAAGATGGGAATAATCAATGTTGGAGTGGTTATAGGAATATAAGAAACACAAGTATATCGTTGGTGATGTTATGATTCAGTACAACCACTTTGGAAAACAAGATGGAATTATGCCAACAAGGTTACTAAAATGTCATATACCATTAAAAAATCCTTACCTTCTATCTTACAATCAATACTGTGTATTGGTTCCAAGGGAGAAAAGTGGTAAGGGCTGTGATAAGGTGGCAGTAAGCTTGTGACTTACCCAGGATTATCCAGCTAAGAAGTATCTGAGACTAAATTTGAACCCAGGATCTCCCACCTCTGGGCTTGGCTTTCAATCCACTGAGCCACCTATCTGTCCCCTATACCTTCTGACCTAAAGATTTCATTACTAGAATTATACCTGAAGGAGGCCATTGACAAAAAGAAAGTCTCCATATACACCAAAATATTTATAGCAGCATTTTATTGTGATAGTAAAGAATTGAAAACAAAACAGAAGTCCCTCAGTTGGAATGGCCGAACAAATTGTGGTACATGACCACGATGGAATATTCTCTATTTGATCCTCACAACAACCCTAAGAGGAAGATATAATTACTGTTCTCATTTTACAGTTGAGGAAACCAAGGCAAACAAAAGTTAAGTGTCTTAGCCTTAAGGGTCATGTAGTTTGTAAGTGTGTGTGGTCACATCTGAACTCATATTGTTCTCCCTCCAAGACCAGTGCTCTATCCACTGTACCACCTAGTTGACTACTGTGGTGGTAAGCCTGTATGGGGATGAGGGTGGGGCTATTGAATATGGTATAATGTAATAAGCACAGATTTGGAAGCTAAGGACCTGGATTCAAATCCTTGCTCTGCTACTCACTACTTATATGACCTGGGATGAGATACAACTTCTCTCTGGACCTCAATTCCCTCATCTGCAAAATAATGGGGCTGGAGAAGATGACATTGGCATGCAATAGTGGTAAAATCATCATATTTGTAGTCGGAGGACCCAGGTTCATAGTCTGAGTTTGCTCCTTACTATTTGTGTGACTCTGGGTAAATTATACTCTGGGATTCAATTTCCTCTTCTCCAAAAAATTAGAGGACTGGGCTAAAGACCCATGCAGGTCTATGTCATATGAACCTTCCCACTCTAAATCCTATGATACTTTGCAAGGGATTTCCCTTCCCAATCTTATAGGATAACTCAAGCCAGGGAAAATGCACATGGCCCCATAAGCCCAATTGGCACTCATTATACAGGTTGGAATTTGGGGTGTACTGATAGGCTGATGGGAACTTTTGTGTTGGATAGTTGGACCTTATATTATTTCAAATAGTACTATGGAATCAATAACTATCCATTGTGAGAGGTCCCTCATTGTAAAGAACCCATACTAGAGTTGGGAGATAAAACTAGCACTTATGTAGCAGATAGAGAATAACTCCACGCCAAATTAGCAACACCAATTCAGACAACATTCATTAAAAGCCAACTGTATGCAGAGGAAGATCCACATCATTGAGCTCATATCTCTGCTGAGGAACTGTAGCATCCTGGCAAGTGCTATTCACTGTGGATAGGAGCTGGCCATCCTTTTTCTTAAGATCAGCACTTTTATCTTAGAAAGGACTGAATTTTTTCAGGCTCCCAACAGGCACAGGTAGAAGCCCATATCTTAGCATTCCCTGGGAGCCCCATTGACAACCATCTGCTTTTTATGCTACTTAGGTTCCTTTTGGATAGTGTGAAGATGCTGGCTTCTTTGTGCTCCTGAGATTTCTTTCTCAGCCCTTACATAGAATGATTCCTCTTAAGGCTTTATGGATCTTGGGGAATCTAGGCATCCCATGGAATTACTCTGTCCTCTTAAGGAGACCCCAGAATCCATCCACCCATTTGGATTCCCAGAATCAACTCACTCATTTGGATTCCTCCAGACCTCTGGAGTCCCTGAACAGGACTGTCCCACTAGAGGTGGATAACTTCTTATGTGAAATGAATATGAGGACAAGTGGCTACAAGGTTCAGTCCTCACTGAGATTTATGCCTAGACAGAAGTAAGGAGGGTGTCTTTGTGGTATGATTGGGGGAGTCCTAGTTAAAGACCTTAACCAAAAATGTGTCTTCCACTTAACTGTGGTAGGATCTAAAATTTATCATCAGATATTTCTTTCTTTGGGTTGAGACACTCTGTCCAGTTAAATGTAAATATCTCTGAGAAGGATAACATGTCATGACGTGATCTGATGGGAGGGAAGTGTGAAAGAAAAGAATCTGGGAATTATATTGGACTACTAAGTTGATATTTATCATTCTTATGATATGGCACGGCTACTAAGAAAGCTAATAGGGGCAGCTGGGTAGCTCAGTGGATTGAGAGTCAGGCCTAGAGGCGGGAGGTCCTAAGTTCAAATACGGCCTCAGACACTCCCCAGCTGTGTGACCCTGGGCAAGTCACTTGACCCCCATTGCCCACCCTTACCACTCTTCCATCTAGGAGCCAAAAGACAGAAGTTAAGGGTTTAAAAAAAAGAAAGATAATACTTTAAGAGAGATGGAGGCTCCAGAATGAGAGTTACTATCCTTTGTCCTGGTTAGACTGCATCTTGAATATTGGGTATAGTTCTTAACGTCACATTTTAGGGAGCTGATGAGCCTCTGGAGAAAGTCAGCCAGAAGAATGAAGAGTCTACAGACCATTCAAGGATTACTCAAAGAAACTGGGGATATTTATTAGGGAGAAGACTCCAGAGGAGAATGTGATAACTGTCTTCAAGGATTTGAAAGTTGTCAGAGGAAAGATGGATTAGACTTGTTTTGCTCATCCCTAGAGGGAAGAACTATGATCAGTGAAAGGGTTGAGGATGCAAAGAAGCAATCTTGAGCTCAATAGTAGAAAAGAAAAATCCTAACAATTAGAGATATCACAGAAAAAAATGCACTGCTCAGGAAAGAATGGATTTCCTCTTTATGGTAAGCCTTTAAGCAGCAGCTGTAGGCTGATAGGATTATAGATTTTGCTCTGTCAAAGGACATTAGAGGTCACTGAGTCCAACTGCCTCATTTTATAAACGAAGTCATATGTGAACCTAGACCATCTTGAAGGCAAATTCAACTCCCAAGTCACTCATAAGCACTTGGGGATGTTGGTGGAGTATTGGTTGAACAGGTGATCTCCGAGGCCCCTTACAAACCAAAGATTCTGTGGTTTAACACTTTAGTGTAGATTAATTTGCCACAACTTTTCAAATAATGAACTAGATATGGACTGGGTGTAAAGAGGATGGTCAAAAGGGAGGAAAGGGGAAAAACACTGAAAGGGGGAAGAACAATGGTGCCTAAAACCAACTTTCCCCCTTTCATCAATCATATTCCCTTCATCCCGAATCCTGCATTTTTTCATTGCAGGCAGCTAGATGGTATAGAGAACTAGGCCTGGAATCAGGGAGATCTGGGTTCAAATCTAGCTTAAGTTACTTACTAGCTATATGAGCCTACCATCTAGGAGAGAAGCAATGTCAGTACCTCCCAAGAAGAACCAGATTTCAAGCCCTTACTTTGTCCAGATAGCTGGACGGACATTCTCTCAGGTTTATTAGATAAAATGTCATCATACTTGCAGTCATGAATACTTCTCAGACAATATACAAGCTGAGTATTGGGTAATAACAAAATACAGAAATGGGCACATTTGCCATGAAGCAAATACTCCATGGAAAGAATTTTTTCCCTAATTAGAAGTGGAAATAGAGAGTCATCAGGTTTTACTGGACTTTGGATTGAAAAAGGAATGAGCTTCTAAATGGAATCAACCTCAACAGGAAGATAAATATTATGAGTGCACTAAATTCTCCATTTTCAGACCTTGTCTTAGTGTCTATTTTAATTCCATGTAGACCAGCTGGAAGAGACTAAAGTAATCACCACCCAAAAGCAGTGACATTCAAAAATTATAGGGGGAAGGAATAAAAGGAATTTCTAGCTCTGTCTCTGCCCACACTAGAATACCCAGATTGGAAACACCAGTTCTGCCTGGAAAGAGAAATTTAAAGTATTCTCTTTATCAATATCATTGGATGGTATCAATGGGCTATACACACATGCTGTCATGCTCACAATTCAGTCCATTCTCCGTTATATATGCAATGGGAGTAAATCAACAAAAAGATTTGTGACTTGGCTTTAGGACATGTTGAGATGCATTCACAGAATTGAAAAATAATCCAGAAGCCACCTAGTCCAATCCATATTTGAATGAGAATGCACTCTACAAAGTATCAAATGAGGAGGGAACAAGGTTTTGATTGAAGATATCTAGGGAAAGGAGCCCACTACTTCATGAAGCAGTTCATTCCATATTTGGATAGTCTTAATTATTAGGAAGTGTTTTCTTCTCTTAAATCTAGTTGTTCCTAATTCTATCCTCTGAGACCAAACAGAACAAGTCTAATTCAATAGCCTGCTTAAAAAAATAATTAGGGTTCCCTACCCAAATACAAATTTACCTTCTCTTTCTCAGAAAAAAAAAACCTTGGGTACAAATACATATAGTCAAGCAAAACAAATTCCCACTTCCACCATATCAAAAAATATTCATCTTTCTATCTGTATTTGAGTTCACTACCACTTTATTAGGAGATGAGTAGCCTGTTTCAGCATAAGATCTCTGGAACTGTGAGTGGTCATTGTGATTATCAGAATTCTTAAGTCTTTCAAAGGTTTTCTTTATAATATTATTCTAATTGTATAAATTGCTCTAGTTCTACTCACTCCACTCAACATCAGTTCACAGCTCCACCAAGAAAGAGTACATTAAAATATCTGGTTTTTCCCATAGCTCCTTCAGCATTTGTCATTTTCGTTTTCTATAAATTGAGTCAATTTGATGGGTATGAAGTAGTACCTTAGAGCTGTTTTTATTTGAATTTCTCTATTATTAGTGATTTCTAGTATTTTTTCCATGGCTATTGATAGCTTGAATTTCTTCCTCTGAAAAATACCTGTTGATATCCTTAGCTCATTCATCAATTTGGGAATGGCTCTTATTCTAATAAACTTCCATCAATTCCACATATATCTTAGAAAAAAAGACATTTATCAGAGAAATATTTTTCCCAAATTTATCTTTTTCTATTCTTATTTTAATACAATTAATTTTGCTTCTGCAGACTCTTATTGAATATAATTTTTATTACTTTGTGGTCCAGAAAAGATGTTAATTATTTTATTTTTGTATTTATTAATGAGATTTTTGTGTCCTATTGCATAGCAAATATTTGAAAGTGCCATATGTAGCTGAGAAATATGTATATTCTTTTCTTGCTCAGTAATCCTAAGATCTTTCATATTTAACAAAATTCTGTTCAGGTCCTTTATGTCTTTTCTGTTAATTTTTTTTTGTTATCTTTAGCTAGATCTGGGGGTGGAGCAAGGCTAACTTCAAAAACATACAATTAAAAGAGATAAACTGGGAAATGACATTTTGCTGCAAGTTGTCAGAGATAATAATTAACATCAATAATAAATATACAAGTACCAGCCAAGAAAGCATCTAAATACTTAAAGGAAAATTGGAGTCACAGGAAGAAAGAGTAAAACTAAATAGTTAGGGCAGCTAGATGGCTAAGTAGATAGAGAGCCAGGGGTGGAGATAGTAGGTCAGGGTTCAAATATGGCCTCAGATACTTCCTAACTTGTGACCCTGAGCAAGTCACTTAACTCCAATTGTCTAGCCTTTACCACTCTTCAGTCCTGGAAATGATACTTAATACTTCTGGTCTTGTGGAGTTACCAGTTTCCATTTTATCCATAGACTATTTTGGAAGGTTTTATACATTCTGTTCCAAGTTATTAGTTCTCTTTCCTAATCTTTCTTCTATAGTCTTGATTTCTTTTCCCCCCTTTCCCTTTAGAGTTCTCATTTAGTTTTTAAAATAATTTTTGTTCTATTCTTTAAAAAATCTTTCTTCATATATTCCAGGAATTTTGGTTGGTCAAATCTATATTTTGCTTTGGAGCTTTATGTATAGAAGTATTGAAATCATTTTCTTCTTTTGAGTTTGTGCTTTAAGCATCCTTTGTCATCCTTGTCTTACGATGGGTTTATTTTTTTGTTTACTCATTCTTCTAACCTACTTAATGACTTTTTACTTTATGGTAGGGTTCAAATTCCTCCCTTCCCTCAATAATTCTATAAAATTTAAAGTATTATATAGATGCCAATTATCATTATAAAGTCCCTTCCAATGTGAAAACTTATGGTTATCAACATTTTCTTCATGAGAAGGGGCAGCTGGGAAGACAAAGAAAAGTATCTAAAATTCACTTAACATTCATTCTCAGTCATTTTCCCACCATGCCTTCTCTACACAGGCCATTAAGGTTTGCAAAGTACTTTATAAATGGTATCTCATTTGATCTCACAACAGCCTTGGGATATAGATGCTATTATTATTCCTATTTTACAAGTGAGGATATTGAGACAGAGGTTAAGGGATGTGCCCCCAGAGGTCACAAAACTAATAAGTGTCAGGGGCTAAATTTGAAATCAGGTCTTGCTGACTGTCCATTTCTCTAACCCAGTGATTCCCAAACTTTTTTGGCCTACCACCCCCTTTCCAGAAAAAATATTACTTAGCACCCTGGAAATTAATTTTTTTAATTTTAATAGCAATTAATAGGAAAGATAAATGTACCTGTGGCCATCACCGCTCCCCTGGATCACTGCAGCACTCACCAGGGGGCAGTAGCACCCACTTTAGGAATCACTGCTCTAACTACTGAACAACCAAGCTGTCTGGCATTTCTACATTTTCTCCACCCTCCCCTTGGATTGCCCTCCTGGCACAGTCCTAGATTTGGGGAATCATGGTCAAACTAAGAACACTGAGGAAAAACAATTTCAAAGAGTCTAAAAGAAGCTCATAAGAAACCTATCACATGCCTAAGAAGAATTTTAGAAAGAGTTCTCCTTTATGAAGGAGACAAAAAGGCTTCCATCAATCAAGAGCTATTAGCTACCCTTTTCCCACACATGCTCTCTAAGTTTAAATCTGCTTTCCTCTGGACTGTGTATCTTTGTAAGAGATTGTGTCACAGCCCTTTGTGGGTATGTTTTGTACCAATCACTCTAATTATTCTATCTTAGGAAATACTCTTTCTAAAAGTTAAGTGTGTTCTGGGTTTATACCCCAAAGAGATAACAAGGAAAAAGACTTGTGGGTTTTTTTATTTTAATTTTATTTAATTTTATTTTTTTAGAATATTTTTCCATGGTTCCATGATTCATGTTCTTTCCCTCTCCCCCAAACCCCACCCCCTTCCCCATAGTCAATGCACAATTCTACTGGGTGTTACATGTATCATTGATAAAGACCTATTTCCATGTTATTGATAGTTACACTAGAGTGATCATTTAGAGTCAATATCCCTAATAATATCCCCATCAACCCATGTGTTCAAGCAGTTGTTTTTCTTCTGTGTTTCTACTCCCACAGTTCTTCCTCTGAATGTGGATAGTGTTCTTTCTCATAAGTCCCTCAGAATGTAGAAATTTGTACAAATATTTGTACAAAATATTTATAGCCGCGCTCTTTGTGGTAACAAAAAATTGGAAAATGAATGGATGCCCTTCGGTTGGGGAATGGCTGAAAAAATTGTGGTATCTATTGGTGATGGAATACTATTGTGCTCGAAGGAATAATGAACTGGAGGAATTCCATCTGAACTGGAAAGATCTCCAGGAATTGATGCAGAGTGAAAGGAGCAGAGCCAGGAGAACATTATACACAGAGACTAATACACTGAAGTAAAATAGAATGTAATGAACATCTGTACTAGTAGCAATGCAGTGATCCAGGACAATTCTGAGGGACTTATGAGAAAGAATGCTCTCCACATCTAGAGAAAGAATGGTTGGAGAAGAAATGCAGAAGAAAAACAACTGCTTGATCACATGGGTCAATGGGGATACGATCGGGGATGTAGACTCTAAGCCAGTGATTCCCAAAGTGGGCGCTACTGCCCCCTGGTGGGTGCTGCAGCAATGCAGAGAGGGGCGATGGCCACAGGTACATTTATCTTTCCTATTAATTGCTATTAAATTTAAAAATAAATTAATTTCCAGGGGGCTAAGTAATATTTTTTCTGGAAAGGGGGCAGTAGGCCAAAAAAGTTTCAGAACCACTGCAGTCTAAGCGATCACCCTAATGCAAATATTAATAGTATGGAAATAGGTCTTGATCAATGACACATGTAAAACCCAGTGGAATTGTGCATCAGCTATGGGATGGGGTGGGAGGAGCGAAGGGAAAGAACATGAATCATGTAACCATGGAAAAACATTTTTAATTAATTAATAGAATTTTTCAAATTAAAAAAAGTTGTGTGGCCAACTAGTTGTTATTAACTAATAATAATCAAATAATAATCTTAATGGGGGCAAGCTAGAAAAACATAGCTCCCTAGAAAAGCTACCCATCTAGGCCTGAGGGTGTGAAGGCAGCCTCCCTCTGGGAACCCAGCCTGCCAATATGAATGGAGGGAGGGAGAGTAGTTCCAGAGCACAGGATATATATGAATGTATGTGTAAGCAGCTCTGCTTTCAAAGTACTTAGAATCTGGCTGAGAAGATAATATTAATAATTTACAGTATAAGAACTGTACACAATGTATTTTCAAATCTTTCTGCTACTGTCGGAGACCTCTGGCTAAAGGATCCAGTGCCCGAATATGGTGCCGCTCAAAGATGGTGGCTTGCCTAAAGTAATGGTTTGCCTGTAGTTGGTAAAATTGTTTTGTAACTTCACTGACCTGGGAAGTCTTTTCTTGCCCCTGTGGCTTATGTGTCAAGATCTCCAAATGAAATGTGCTCTGTCAGTAAAAAAGTAGTGTTCCTGGTTATGCAGAAATGCAGCTCCAAGAGGTGACAGGTCCCAGCTTGCACTGCCCAATGGATTGAACTCCTCAAACTGGACTTGCCAGCACCTGCACTGCCTAGGACTTGATTTTCCAGTTTCATGGCAAAGCGAAGTGCAGAGTCCCTCCTCTTGCCATCTCTGTGGTCTACCCTCTGGCCACTGCCCACACGATCCTTGCTACCTCTTCATTAGTAAAGGACCAACCAGAATGCCAAGTGAGATCACGGACACAATAAGGAATGCTATCGACTGCACAGGGTGATGCAAATGTAAGCCGACATAACTGTGGCTGCTGGGTTTTGTGGTTCCGATGCCTCGGGAAGTCCTGGAACACCAGGGGAGGAAGACCAAAGGTACCAGCTCCCAACCCCATTTGTTCCCAGTGACACATCCCTTCGCAAACTGAGACAGGGGCTCTACGGATGATGATCAGCTTGGCTTTCCCATCTGCTGTCGGCTCTCCCATCAGTGAGACAATTTACGCTCTAAGCCCATGGGGTCAATAATCATTAAAGGGGTAATGATTTTTAACTCTTGTTTCTGTGGACTCAGAGGAGAGAGGCACAAGTCAATCTCCAGGTCCTTTTTTTAAGGAAATGTAAAAGGTCCCTGCAGTCTTTTCCAAGGCAAAAGACCCACTGAGATCAGGGAGGGTATAAACTGAAATGCAAAGCCACTGAAAAGAGTCTCTTTGAGTCCAATTATTCTCTTCCAAGACACAAGAATAGCAGACTTATAATACTATATAGAGGTACTTAATAAATACTTCTGAGGGAGGTAGGGTGGGGAGAGAGGATAATTCTCCTAACTGGCAGAGGATGCATGAATACTAGCCTAAAGTGGTAATAATTATAGTACACTTTTATAGGGGATGGGACTAGACCTGTCATTTCATTGATATAGGGAACTCCAGGGTGAGGAAATTCCCTCTTTCAGTGCAGGTTGGCATCTTCTACTTAAGTAGTTACCTGGAACAAGGAGAAATTAAATTACATGCTCAGGGTATGTGTCAGAGGCACGGTCCACAATATCACATTGATTCTCATAGTTATATAGGGCTTGGTTGTTGTGGTTGTTGGTCTTCAGTTATTGTAGTACTATCAATTCTTTGTCAGTTTCTTGACAAAGATCCTTCTCCAGCTCATTTAACAGATGAAGAAAGTGAGGAAAACCGAATTAAGTGACTTGACCAAGGTCACACAGTCAGCAAATATCTGAGACCAGATTTAAATTCAAGAAGATGAATCTTGGGGGCAGCTGGGTAGCTCAGTGGATTGAGAGCCAGGCCTAGAGACGGGAGGTCCTGGGTTCAAATCTGACCTCAGATACTTTCCAGCTGTGTGACCCTGGGCAAGTCACTTGACCCCCATTGCCTACCCTTATCACTCTTCTGCCTTGGAGCCAATACACAGTATTGACTCCAAGACGAAAGGTAAGGGTTTAAAAAAAAAAAAAAAGATGAGTCTTTCTGACTTTAGGACTGTCACTCTATTCACTGTGCCACCTAGCTGTCCTATATAGGGCTTTAAAAAGTACAAAGTAACCTTTCCATGACAAACCTGTAAGGTGGGTGGTACAAGTAATGTTATACCCATTTCACAGATAAAGAAACTGAGGCTCAGAAGTGATTAGTGATATGCTCACAGTTACATAGCTAATATAATACAATACAATATAATATAGTATAGTATAATATATTATATGTATGTTATAGTATGTATATCATACATAATGTATATTATACATAATATATATTATGTAATATATATTATACTTATATTATACATTATATCATATATAATGTATATTATATTAATTATATTAATTATATTAATTATATTATATTATATTATATTATATTATATTATATTATATTATATTATATTATATTATATTATATTATATTATATTATATTATAACAGAATCAGGACTATAATCCAGTTCTTCTGACTCTGAGTCTATTGATTTTTCCTACTCTAGACCACTGTTGAAAAAATGTTGGGGTCTTTGTCGTTAGTTGTTTTTTAGTCATGCCCAACTCTTCATGACCCCATTTGGGTTTTTCTAGGCAAAAATACAAGAATATACTTTTTTGCCATTTCCTTCTCCAGCTCATTTGGCAGAGGAGGCAATTGATAGAAACAAGGTTAAGTGATTTCCCAGGGATCACTGAGCTAGTAAGTAACTGAGGTCAAATTTGAATCCAGGTCCTTCAGACTCCAAAGATGGTGCTTTATCCAGTGTGCCAACTGGCTGCCCACTTGCTGGGGTCACCCAGTCCTAGATAAGGATTTGTTGGAATAGATCCAATTGCTCAAGTCATTGAATCTCTTTTGTCCTCAGTTGCCCCATAAGTTAAAATGTGGGAATCGAACTATCCGATCTTTAAGTTTCTTTCCTAAGATCCCTTCCTCAGTGTTCTAAAATTGTGTGATCTCTAATCTCACCTCTTTCTGATCTCTAGAAAGGAAACCAAGATGTGACAGGTGAGGCTTTATTGTACTAGGGACACACACCCAGACAGATCATTGTTGTCTGGTGGGAAGGAGATCACAGCTCACCTACTTCATGTCATTTGCTTTTGGGGAGATTCTAATAGCAGGCAATACTACCTCCTTGTGGAGAAACCCCTGCAGAGTGGAATCCTGCAGTAAACGAATGGAGGATATGGATCTATCTATCCCTGTGCCTGATTTCAAGTTAGAGGAATGACTGACAGAGCTGGGGAAGTTAGACCTATATAGCTGGGAAAAAGAAAATTCAACTTGGGCTGCCTCGATGCCTGTGCCAGCATATCTGGCTTTTGGAAGAGATATTGGGCACCCTGTGAGTTCTGCATTGATTGGACCAGTTCCAGCAGTCACCCAATTTGTCGGCAAAACCCATTTACTCAGCTCCTCACTGGGAGCAGAGCCAAGAACTGAACTTCCAGGTTTTTACCACCCCAGCTGCTTGGGGAATTTGAGCAGGAACTAAATGAATTTTGCAGTCTGGCAGGCTTTGGCATTAATGTGTTATGCTTTCTTTTACCAATTTGATGGATGCTTTATAATTTCTAACGAACTTAATAAAGGTGAATCAATGCTAAACATGTGAAGGAGAAATGGGAGTGGCTGGTAGGATGGAGGTCGGAGCCAAGCAACTTTGTTGGTGGAAATATGAGCAGAAATGAACCTGGCACCACTCAAACAAAGGCAGAGCTAGGGGATCCTGGGCAACTAGACGCTCTGAGATTATGGCAGAGAAGAACAGGCAGGTTGGTCAATGGAGAGCCCTCTGGTGTTAGGAGGTTTCCCCTACACAGATTGAAAGAGTTAGGGATGAATTTCAATTTAAAAATGGTCCTTAAGGTCAACAAAATCCAAGATACCTCTGTGTCCCCGGATGGACTTTGATACTTTAAATCAACTTGGTTTAGAAAAGAAAGAGACCTAATAATTCTGTCTTTCATGGAAGGAAATATGAATGAATATACCCGTGCATACACACACACACATAATAATATATAATACTACTTCATTTATCCAGGTACCAGATTTCTATCACTACAGACACACTTCTTTTCTCTACCTTTCTTTGAGCATGGCAGGTACATACAATTTTGCTTCCAACCTAAGTGTATGGGAAATCAGAGGTCAAGGCTTCTTTGGACCATGTGTAACTCAAGAGAATTTTGAAATGCTTTGGACATTGGGGTCTAATGTGGAAAAGTCTTTTTGGCACTTTAGAATGACATGATAAACTTTAACTGGTGCTCTTCTCCACCCTTGAACAGAAGTGGATATAGGTAATGGAGTTGCCAAATAGCACCTGATCCTGCTAGCACAAGAGTCCTTTGTAATCTCTTTCTAACTAATTGCCAGGTTCCACAATTATCTCTGGCATGAGACTTCTCAAAGCTGCTGCTACTTGGGAAGCAACAAATTATAACAAAAAACTCTGACAAAGGTTTACTTACGCAAATTTATAAGGAGCTAAATCAATTGTACAAAAAAAAATCAAGCCATTCCCCAATTGATAAATGGGCAAGGGACATGAATAGACAGTTTTCAGATAAAGAAATCAAAAATATCAATAAGCACATGAAAAAGTGTTCTAAATCTCTTTATAATTAGAGAAATGCAAATCAAAACAACTCTGAGGTACCACCCCACACCTAGCAGGTTGGCTAATATGACAGCAAAGGAAACTAATAAATGTTGGAGGGGTTTCAACAAAATTGGGACATTAATGCATTGCTGGTGGAGTTGTGAATTGATCCAACCATTCTGGAAGTCAATTTGGAATTATGCCCAAAGGGCTTAAAAAGAATGTCTACCCTTTGATCCAATCATACCACTCCTGGGTTTATACCCCAAAGAGTTAATAAGGAAAAAGACATGTACAAAAATATTTATAGCTGCGCTTTTTGTGGTGGCAAAAAACTGGAAAATGAGGGGATGCCCTTCAATTGGGGAATGGCTGAACAAATTGTGGTATGTGCTGGTGATGGAATACTATTGTGCTCAAAGGAATAATGAACTGGAGGAGTTCCATGTGAACTGGAAAGACCTCCAGGAATTGATGCAGAGTGAAAGGAGCAGAGCCAGGAGAACATTGTACACAGAGACCAATACACTGTGGTACAGTCAAATGTACTAGCAGCAATGCAATGATCTAGGACAATTCTGAGGGACTTATGAGAAAGAACACTATCCACATCCAGAGAAAGAACTGTGGGAGTAGAAACACAGAAGAAAAACAACTGCTTGATCACATGGGTTGATGGGGATATTGACTCTAAATGATCACTTTAGTGCAAATATCAATAATATGGAAATAGGTCTTGATCAATGACACATATAAAACCCAGTGTGTCGGTCACAGGAGGGGGAAAGGAGGGAAAGAACATGAATCTTGTAACCATGTAAAAATATTCTAAATTAGTTAATTAATTTCCAGATAAAGAAAAAAAAAGCTGCTGCTATTTGTGTTGCCACTACCTGGTCCCACCATTAGTGTTTCATCCACATGGGCTCTGGATCAGCCTCCATAGATTTCTCTTTTCAATTTTCTAGTTTGGGGGCAGCTGGGTGGCTCAGTGGATTGAGAGTCAGGCCCAGAGACAGGAGGTCCTAGGTTCAAATCCGGCCTCAGACACTTCCCAGCTGTGTGACCCTGGGCAAATCACTTGACCCCCATTGCCTGCCCTTACCACTCTTCCACCAAGGAGCCAATACACAGAAGTTAAGGTTTTAAAAAAAAACAAAAACAAAAACAATATCAATTTTCTAGTTTGTCTTGGACTGGAAGGATGTTTTACTCTGAACTTTTGTTGGTTTCTATTCCAACATTCAATTTTATTTTATTTATTTTTTAAACTATACCTTCTATCTTATAATCAATAATCAATATTGATTCCAAGGCAGAAGAGTGGTAAGGGTAGGCAGTTAGGGTTAAATGACTTACCCAGGGTCACTCAGCTAGGAAGTGTCTGAGGCTACCAGCATTTGATTTTAAAGTTGTTTGGTGGGGAATGTTGGGAGAGTAAAACTGAATGCTTTCTCTAGTTTGCCATCTTGGCTCCCTATAGCAATTAGTAGGGGTTTCTTTTTATTTAAGTAGGGGTTTCTTAACGCAATGAAAGTAAAAGTGGGAAACTTCTCCCTTTATTGAAATAGGAAAAAACAAAAAAGTATGTATTGAAGCTCATGTACTTTCAATTCTAAGGAGAAGACATAAGGTCTGCACTTAAAACTTGTTGGATGTAATTCTTAGAGTCTGATTACCTGGTTTCCCAAATTTCAACATGGCTAGACCTGGGAAGAGTTAAATTAACAACAATGAGAAATAACGGTAGGAAAAGAAGGTATATCAGACCTAGAAAACCATGGTAATCTGGGGCCAATTAGGGTAGGAATAAAAGATCCAACATAAAAGCATTATTGAATTAATTACAGCACAATACAATAAATAATACTCTTAAATATGACATTGAGTTGCCATGGAAAAGCTAAGGTACACTATGGTCAGTTTATTCCAGAAGGCAGGGAAATACAGATTTTAATTTGATTTAAAATATAATTTTAGAGATTTCATTAACATGTTTAATTTAAAAATAAGTTGCTGAATGGGTAAGTTTAAATTTCTAAAAAATTCATTTATATGGTACATCTTATTTCCCAACAATATCCAATAAATTAGGCTTGATAGGTATTTATAGATTATGGTTAGAAACATCTAGGTGATACGATAGATGGAGCATGGGACCAGGAGTAAGGAAGACCTCATTTCAGATCATGTTGCATCACCTGAGACATTTACCAGTTATGTGACATTGGTCAAGGCGCACTGCCTCAGTTTCCTTGTCTACAAAAAAATGAGAATAATAATAGCACTTGCCCCAGATTACCATGGTTTTCTAGGTCTGATATACCTTCTTTTCCTACCGTTATTTCTCATTGTTGTTAATTTAACTCTTCCCAGGTCTAGCCATGTTGAAATTTGGGAAACCAGGTAATCAGACTCTAAGAATTACATCCAACAAGTTTTAGATTGCCCATTCTGACTACCTTCTCCTCCAAAAGGACACGGGTCAGGGAGCTCTCTTTGTACTTAGCTGTTTGCACATTATCTACCCCTCAGAGAGCATCATGAGATTATGACCTCCTTGAGAGCTGGGGGCCCTTTGTATCTCCAGGGCATGGCATATAGTAGGTGTTTAATAAATGCTTCTTCACTAACTGCCCAAGTACAAGAATTCATTAGGGCCATTTCAAATCATATGAATTATCAACACCCTTTAAATAGGTCTATTAGAGAAACATACAGAAGTTACCTTCATCAGGACAAATTGAACAAACCAACCAATCTCATAAGATAGCACTTATGAGAAAATATGAGTTGGAAAGGCATAAAAAGAGAACAGAGCAAGACAATACACAAATAACTGAGATCAAATCGTTTACCATCTCTGAGATGGGGGAAGGAAGGAAGGAAGGAGACAATTTAGATCTTATAATTTCAGAAAATGTATGTTGAAAATTATTATTACATGTAATTGGGAAAATAAAATATCTTTGAATACAGAAAAAAAGGAAAAAGATAGCCGAGGACGTCTTATCATCTCTGTGCAGATAACTCAGATATATTTATTTATCCTACTCTAATCTCTCTTCTGAGTTTCAATCCAGTTTCTAGGCAACTGGGTTATGTTGAATTTGGAATCAGAAAGTCCTGAGTTCAAATCCTGACTCAAGCACTTATTATATGCGTGATCATGGACAAATCACTTGAGATCTCTCAGCTCCAGTTTCTTCATCTAGAAAGTAGGGGCAACAATAGCATCCACAGCCCATAATTGTTGCAAGGCTCAAATAAAATAATAACAAGCTATATAAATGCTAGTTGTGACTATGATTATTGTTCAGTTGAATGCTGACTGGATATTTCCATCTGGAAGTGCCATTGGCATTTCAACCTTGAGATTCTTAAAATGAGGCAGCTAGGTGGTACAGTGGAAGACCTCAGTTCAAGTCCAGCCTGAGACAATAAATAGCTATGTGGCCCTGGGCAAGTCACTTAACCCTTAATTTCCTCATTTGTAAAATGAGCTGGGGAAGGAAAAGGAAAACCATTCTGGTATCTTTGCCAAAAAAAAAAAAAAACTATCCAAAAGGGGTCATAAAGAGTTGGACATGACCCAAACAACTAAAAAACAAAAATTTCCAAAATTGGCCTTATCACCTTCTCTTATACTTTACTATTTCTTTTTTTTAAACCCTTAATTTCTGTGTATTGGTTCCTTGGAGGAAGGTACTTTACTATTTCTACTGAAGGCTTTTTCAATATTCTAGCAACTCGGATTTAACCTTAGAATCAATCATCTTTGCCTCTTCCTTTTCATCCCCCTTAACACTGCTCCTCCATCCACGCAGTTGCAAAGTCTTGTGGATTCTTCCTCCACACTCTCCCCTCTTCCCCTGCTCATCACTCGCATGGCCATCATGGGAGTTCAGGATCTCATCGCCTTTCCCTTGGACTACTGTAATAGCCTCCTAATTGGTCCCAATGCCTTCATCCCTGACCATGTCAGGAGAAGCCTTCAAATCCTGCCTTAGCTACCTACTCGTTGGGAAAACCACTTCACTTCTCTCACCCTGAGTTTGCTCATCTGTAAGATAGAAGAGTTGGCCTCAGTGGCCTCAGAGGGCCCTTCCAGCTCTAAATTTATGATCTTGTGATTCTGGGAATAAATCAGGACTTTGGACATAGTAGATATTTAGCGAATTAAAAGGAAATTTGCACTTTGGACAGGGATGTATTTATGCTGCCTCTGTGTATGTATATAGGTGCATAGATACATTCACGTGTATATTTATATATACACACACACCTCTAGAATACCTTAGAGACCATCATATTAACATTTTAATAAGTCACTGTATTCTTCCATCTTTGGAAAGGACAGGTAGTCAGCCTACACACACAGACTCACTTCCAAGTGTGAAGCCCACATCGAACGCCTTGACATTCTTGAGCAAGTAGCCATTCAAACGCTTTCCAATTTGTATCAGTGAATCATAGAATTTGATGGAAGGGACCTTCCAGGGCATCTAAACCACTTTGTTTTACACGTGAGGGAAGAGAGAGGTCATTGCTTTCCCAAGGTCACGCAGGGAGTAAAATAAAATGCTTTTTTCCACTTTTATGGTGTTTCTCCATTGTAACTGACATACGTTGCCCTTTACCTTGGAACTTCTGCCAACTTGCCAAATCATTGATTTATTTTCATCTGAAGGAGAATGATTCACATACATTTAATTTCAGAACTTTAATGGTTCCTTACTGGTAACAAGATAAATATCATCTCCTTAGCCTGGCATTTAAGGCCCAGAGTAATTTGATTCCAGCCTTATGTCACATTACTCACCTTCATGGTCTCTTGAGTTTTGGGTGAACTGGACTACTAGCTCTTGCCTGAAGCTGCCTCTGTCCATGGAATGAAATCCTCTTCTCTACCTTTGGGAATTCTCTCCCCTAAAGGCTCTTCTCATGATCCTACTTGCTCCCTTATCTCTAAACCAGGAGTTCTTAACCTCTGCAGTGGCCGGAACCCCTCAAGCAGACAGCTGAAACCTTTGCATCCCCCTCTACTCCTCTTCAAATAATGTCTTTAAATATATAAAATAAAGTCCATAGGATGACAAAGGAAACTAACTGAACTGAAATAGTTATAAAAATACTTTAAAAACCAAATCCATAGATCCCTTTGAAAATTATTCACATCCTTGAATGACTTAGCTATTCTCAGCAATACAATGATCCAAGACAACCCCAAGGGCTTAAGATGAAAAATGAAAAATGTGGGGACCTAAAAGATACTGATTCAGGTGGATCAGAAGGAATCATTTCATTGAAGAATTCTTGGTGAAGCAGAGAAAGAAATGTTATGATAAGAGAAGGGGTCCAAGTGATCGCTTCTATAGAACCAGTCCAAGGAGAGAAGACAAGGTCAGGAGAGGAAGAAACAAACTAAGTCACAAAGAGGAAAAGATCTGGGACCCATCACAGCTCTTACCTCCTTGAGTGTGGTTATTGTAGCTCTCTACTTCCTGGTCCTTCAAGGACCTACCAAAAGTCAGCATGTCTTCATCAATTTCAAGTCATACCAGATTAACCTCATTTCCTTTTCCAACAGTTATTGGACTCAGGGGATTTTAGAAGAATTTATTTATTTAAAACCCTTATCTTCCATCTTAGAACTGATACTAAGTTTTGACTCTAAGGCAGAAGAGTGGTAAGGGCTTAAGTGACTTGAGTTAAGTGACTTGCCCAGGGTCACAGCTAAGAAAATATCTGAGACCAGACTTGAACCTAGGACTTCCAGTTTTCTAGGTCTGGTTCTCTATCTACTGAGCCACTTAGCTATCCCAGAAGATGTAGTTTAGCTCAATTTCAGCAAAGCTTTTGATAAAATATTTCATTCTATTCCTTCATAGAAGATGGAAGATAAAATAGTGAGGTACATTTAGAATTGGCCAAATGACCAGACTCAAAGAAATTAATAGTTCATTGTCAATTTGATGGGAGGTCACCAGTGGAGTACTCCCCAAAAATTTGTGCTAGTTGTGTAACTCAATATTTTTCCAATCACTTGGATAAAGAGATAGATGATACATATGCTCATCAAATTTTCAGGTAACAGAAAGCTAGGAGGGAAACTTAATATAATGGATGGGAGAACCAGGATCCCAAAAGATCTTGGCAGATTAGACATTAGGATGAATCTTATAAGATGAAATTTGATGGGTAAATGTAGATTTTTTAAATTTAGTTAAACAAAATAAATCAACTTCATAAATACAAGATGCGACAGGCATGACTACACAGCAAAAAAAGATCTGAGATGGGAATTTGGGAGCCCTAAGTCCAATATAAGTCAACACTGTGATATGGCAGGCAAAAAAGTTAGTGACGGGGGCAGCTGGGTAGCTCAGTGGATTGAGAGTCAGGCCCAGAAATGGGAGATTCTGGGTTAAAATCTGGACTCAAATATTCCCTAGCTGAGTGACCCTGGGCAAGTCATTAACCCCCCTTTGCCTAACCTTTACCACTCTTCTGCCTTGGAACCAATACACAGTATTGATTCTAAGACAGAAGGTAAGGGTTTTATTTTTTTAAAAAAAGCTGGTGTGATTTCAAGTTACATTAAGAGAGGGGCCAGGTGGTTCAATAGACTGAAAGCCAGGCCTAGAGACAAGTTGTCCTGGATTCAAATATGGCCTCAGACACTTCTTAGCTGTGTGACCCTGGACAAGTCACTTAACCCCCATTGTTCAGCCCTTACCACTCTTCTGCCTTAGAACCAATACACAGTATTAATTCTAAGCTGGAAGGTAATGGTCTAAAAAAGGAATGCAGAGCTTCCTGGAATAGGGAGATAATCATCCCATTGTATTTTGCTCTCATCAGATCTCATTTAGGGTATGGAAAAAGACATTAATAAGTAGGACATGTTCAAAGGAGAGAAACCACAATGGTGGAGAGCCTTGAATTCATGTCATATAAAGATCATTTGCAGGAACTGAGGACATTTGGCCAGAAGGAGAGAAGACTCAGGGGAGAAAGTGATAGATATCATCCAAGAATTTGAAGGGTTGTCAAGTGAAAGAAGGATTAGGTTTGTTTTATTTGACCCCAGAGGGTGGATTCTGGATGAATGGGAGGAAGTCACAATGAGTTGAATTTACAGTGAGGCTGGAGCCTTGCAAAGAAACTTGAAATCAGAAAAAAAAATTTTTAACAATTAGAGCTGCTTAAAAGTGGAATGGCTTGCTCTGGGAAGTGTTGAGTCTCTTCTTCTCAGAGGTCTTCCAGTAGAGGTTGGATGACTATTTTCAGATATTTTATAAAGGTTGTTCTTTTTGTATATAGGTTAGACTAGATGACTCCTGAAATCCCTTATAATTTCCAGATTTTTTAATTCAGGCCTTAAGTAGGCTGGGGCCTGACATTTGTCAAAGTTCTGATAAATACTTGTCAAAGTGAAGTTGGCCAGAACATCTGCTACAAAAGCCAGTTTGCTCAATAGTACTAAGGTGATATGGTATAACAGTAAGAGACCTGGCTTTGCCTGCTGCCTACTAACTGTGGAGACTGGGTCAAGTCATTTCATTTCTCTGAGCCTCAGTTTTTTCATCTGTAAACTAGGGATAATAACACTTGAAGGATCAAAAGGATTACAGACAGTTCTTGCATTCCTAAAATTCCCATTAAAGTTATTCAACTCCTCTGATTGAGGGCAGCAGACCCTCTACCTCCCTATCCCCAATCCCTGCAGGGGTAGCCAGCCCAGAGCCATGGGTCCTCAGGTCCAGGCACTGAAGCTTCTCTTACTGTGGGGAAGCCCCAGGCACTGAAGCCCAGGCCTGGGGGGAGGGAAGCTGGGGAGGATGCAAGCAGAACTCCTGGAAGGAAAGGAGAGTCTGAGGAATGGTTTGCCTAAGTAAAGAAACTGCCTATGTGTATATCTATAGTTATATTTATATATCTATATCTATATCTACATATATTTTTCATTTTTATATATTCATATATTTATTATATATTTATACCATTTTATATGTATATATTTATGTATGAATATATTTATATTTGGCATATGTTATATTTATATATTTACATTTTATGTATTTATATTTATATATGTAGATAAAGATAGACACAGGCAGATAGACAGACAGATATAGCTAGATGGATAGACGGATGGACAGTTAGAAAGACAGATGGACAGACAGATAGATGGATAGACAGATGGACAGGTAGATAGATAGATAGATAGATAGATAGATAGATAGATAGATAGACAGATGGATAGAAATAGATAGACAGACATAGATACATAGACAGGCACAGATAGACAGATAGGTACATAGACAGATACAGACAGAGACACAGATGGATAGACGGACAGATCTTTGTAAAGTAAGATGTAAATATATGTTGTTATTATTGGCCTAGAAGAAAACAAATAGTAGAGATGCCTAAGCAGCTTGAGAACCAGGAAAGACTTTTGTCCTTTGTATGCCTAGAGCTTAGTATAGTGCCTGGTATATAGTAGGTGATTAATAAATGCTTATTGACTACCTGACTGATTTAGGACAAAGAGGAGATCTACCTTGAAGGGAATCTGGTTTGAATAAAATGTTGCACTACAATTCTGAATGATACTGATGATAATAAATGAGTATGCTAGAAAACAAATAAAAGGCCATATGCCAAAGACCACAGCAAAATAAATCCCCTGGAGGAAAGCTTAGATTGTAGCATACTATGACTATTTTTGTCTCGGTGGCAAAAACAAGTAGAGTTCAGTTCAGTTCATAGGCTCAGAGATTTAGAGTTGGAAGGGACCTCAGAGACCATCATGTCATCTGACTCATTTTTTTAAAATTTTATTTTTTCAATGAACAAAAATCTATTTCTCTCCCACTCCCTCCCCCATTGAAAAGAAAAACCAAAAGAAGAAAAAAAACTCAAACCTCATAACACTTATACATAGTCAAAAATTTCAAGACTGGTTGGGTCCCAAAGTTATCCTCCTCTGCATTTAAAATATATTACTCCACTGAGGAGGTGGGTATCACAGTTCATCATCATCTGACCTTCCCATCTAGTAGGTAAAAGAACTGACTTTCCCCAGATCACACAACTAGCAAGAAGAAGAGCTGAGAATCTAAGCCAGGTCCCCTGATTCAAAATCTAACCCTCTTTCCATCATACAACACTGTCTTTCAAGAAGAGGAAAAAGATAGCTGGGGGGAGGGGGATCCAAATACTTTATCAATATGAAGGGGCAATGCCAGAAAGGCAGAATTTGAACCTAGGTCCTATGCTTTTCTCTGCTATTTCAGTTCAAATTTTAAAAAAACATATATATATTTTGGAGGCTGGGGTCGGGGTGGGGGAGCATCTAGGTGATTCCGTGGATAGAGAACCAGGCCTGGAGACTGTAGGTCCTGGATTCAAATTTGACCTCAGGCTCTTCCTAGCCATGTAATCCTGGGCAAGACACCTAACCTAAATTGCCTAACTCTTACAGCTCTTCTACTCTGGAACAGACACTTCCTATCTATTTTAAGATAGAGGATAAGGGCTGCATTTTTTTTAAAGAGCTGTATATTAGGCACCTGCTATATGTGAAACAACGGGCTACAAAGATAAAATCAGCATGTTCCCTGCCCTCAAGAAGATTAAACTCTATTAGGAAGCTGGGAGTGGAGAAACCAGCTTATATATAATATGCATAACAAGGTAGAGAGAGATGGAGACAAATATAAATTACTCAAGAAAACTAGAGTAGGGTTAGCAGAAGGGATCAGAGAAATCTTCAAGGAGAAAATGGTCTCTAAGTGGAGCCTTGAAGGAAGAAGATTTTAAAAAGATAACTAAGTAGCACAGTAGCAAAATCCAGGCCTCCCAGTATCAATAAGCACATGAGAAAGTGTTCCAAATCTCTAATAATTAGAGAAATGCAAATCAAAACAACTCTGCGGTATCACCTCATACCTAGCAGATTGTCTAAAATGAAAGAAGGGGAGAGTAATGAATGTTGGAGGGGATGTGGCAAAATTGGGACATTGATGCAT
This sequence comes from Gracilinanus agilis, assembly GCF_016433145.1. Taxonomy (NCBI): domain Eukaryota; kingdom Metazoa; phylum Chordata; class Mammalia; order Didelphimorphia; family Didelphidae; genus Gracilinanus; species Gracilinanus agilis. The sequence continues at coordinate 641,244,139 of NC_058130.1, read as the reverse complement.
TGCTGGTGGAGCTGTGAACTGATCCAGCCATTCTGGCTGGCAATTTGGAACCATGCTCAAAGGGCTATAAAAGACTGCCTGCCCTTTGATCCAGCCATACCATTGTTGGGTTTGTACCCCAAAGAGATCATAGATAAACAGACATGTACAAAAATATTTATAGCTGCGCTTTTTGTGGTGGCAACAAACTGGAAAATGAGGGTATGTCCTTCAATTGGGGAATGGCTGAACAAACTGTGGTATA